>NC_140031.1:72942592-73444950 GCF_963513975.1 Fringilla coelebs | reverse complement strand
AGATCCTTTGCTTATATTAGAATGGGTTTGTGTTCTCTACAGGTTTCCAAAGACTATTTTTACAGTTTTAGGGATGATAGCATAAATTGTAATTAAGGCCAGAACAAGATTGTTAAGTTTAGCAGGCCAAGATATTGCAGTTATCTACTTACCATTGAAAAAGGATTATCTTCATTGGGCAATACAAAATTCTGATGATTTGCAACATTAATTTAATGAGCATTGTTAAATTTTTTAGGTATTTGTTTGTCACCGTTAGGCCGGATGTGACATACACACGTGACCAGGGTCCAAGAAGAAAAAAAAAATTTATTCTGCGTGTTCTCCAGTTTATCTACTCTTAACAAAGTGTGATCATAAGTCAATAACTACATCACAATAACTTGTTATATTCATTGGTGCAAAGCAATCGGCGTCAATATAATTGGCAGAAGTTTTACAGAAATTTAATAAGGCACATATACACATCTACTTAGGCACGTAGTCTAGCTTGCAAAAATTCTCTCATGCATCTTTTCTAATCGATTTCCATGCTGATAGCCTTGCCTTCTTCCTTGCTATGGATACACTCAAAAATCATCACCTGTTATTTCTTCTATTAACTCAGCTTTGCTTGCAGGCCAGCTGTCAAGCCCCTCCTTATTTGTTCTGTTCATTACCCAGCTCACAAATTATTGCAAGCAAAACTGAGTTTTAGAGAGAAACCTATGTTAAGTGAAGAACCTTTAAACTCAGTAACTCTCTTCACTGATGGATCTGGAAAAGTCACAAATCAGTCGTAACTTGGTTGAACCAAACAACTAAAACCTGGGAATCAGATATTCAAATAGTAGAAGGACCTCCTCAGATTGTTGAGCTTGCTGCTGTGGTTCGGGCTTTTTAGCCCTTCCCATGAACTTTTAATTTAATCACAGATTCTGCTTCTATTGCTAATGTAGTTAAAAGAATAGAAGGATCAGTTCTAAAGGATGCCAGTAAAGACACTTTATATCATTGGCTTTCATGTCTTTATACAACTTTGCAATAAAGAGCTAATCCATATTTTGTTTCTCACATCAGGGCTCATTCTTTGCTTCCTGGATTTTTACTGGAAGAAAACGCCAGAGCGGCCAAACTGACAATGGTTATTTCAAACACTTTGCACAACATTTTGGAACAAGCAAACTGTGTCATGCCTTTTTTCACCAAAATGCGCAAGCATTTGTGCGAATGTTTCAAATTTCCAAAAGTCAAGCTAAAGTTATCATTAGTACTTGCCCTGACTGTCAGCTTGTGCAGCCTCCTGTTTCTACAAGGAGTGGTCAGCCCAGGAGGTTTACAAAGCCTGTAGTTATGGCAAATGGATATCACTAAATACCCTTCCTTTGGTAAATTTAACAATACTTATGTTCCAGTGGACACCTTCTCGGTGCAGTTTTCGCTTCTCCTCACACAGGTGAAACAGGTAATCATGCCTGTCAACTTTTTTTGTAGAGCTTTTGCTTCATTGGGTGTGCCCCAAGAAGTAAAAACTGACAAT
Organism: Fringilla coelebs; assembly: GCF_963513975.1. Lineage (NCBI taxonomy): Eukaryota > Metazoa > Chordata > Aves > Passeriformes > Fringillidae > Fringilla > Fringilla coelebs. The sequence goes on along the minus strand of NC_140031.1, from coordinate 73,443,431 downwards.
GGTTTGGCATCTATATCTCAAAAATTTGCCACATTTTTAAAAGATTAGGGTGTTCATCACATCTTTGGTATTCCTCATTCTCCCACAAGTCAAGCAACTGTTGAGAGGACACATCAGATATTAGAATGCATTCTTGATCAACAGAAGGGGGAGTTGAGGTCATACCACAGATGAGGTTGAACAAAGCTTTACATGTTTTTAATTTCTTCAACAGCTCTGTTGCAGAACCCCATCCACCAATTTTTAGGCATTTTTACAATAACACACAGGCAAAACTGAAAGAAAACCCCCTGTTTTAATTAGAAAACCCAAGAGATGATCAATTGAAGGTCCTTTCAGTTAATCACTTGGTGCAAAGGATATACTTCTGCCTCTACAGGTACAGGAATTAAGTCCCAGAGAAAAACCTCAAACCATACCGCACCCGAGAACAGCTGACGAGTTCAAGACCGTAGAAGCAAGTACGCAGACATGAGCTGAACAGAGGGATCATGGGTTATGCCTGATGTTCCTGGTTCATTGGTCGAACCTGCAAACACTGATTTAATGTGATTTATAAATGTGTCAGTTGTTGGTTTTGTAGAGCTGTTTTGGCAAAAGCGTGGGTTTTGTTTTGTTATGTTATAGATCCCCTCTATTGGCCTTTCAAAGAAGAAATTTTTAATAAAGGTCAAAAGCAAAGTTTTAAAATTGATATATATGGGGGGAGCTTTTGCCATAAATTAGCTCACAAAAAGCATGGAGCAAAATCAAATGTTACCCTGGTGTTGTTTGGTTTTAATTGCTTCTTGTAGTGCAGATTTGCCTGGGGAACAACTAAAACCAAATGTTTGTGTGACCTTAGCTAAGGCAGCAGGCTTGGATACCATATGTATGTCTAATTTGGAACCAGAAAAGCCTTTCTCAACCTGTCTAGTCTGTGTGCCAGTAAAGGATTTACCCTGATGTTGTGTTGTGTATTATGAGCCTTGTTTGTATAAATCGTAGGTTGGACTGGTCTGTTTCCCCCTCTATGTTGTAATGGTTCTACCCTGGTTCTCTCCTCCCTCTTCCATATTGTCAATCACCTTGTCTCCTCCCCAGTTACCCTAGAGACCAATGTATCTATTCCCTTATCCTTCCCCAGCGCTCTGTCCCTCACTCAGCGACCCATCTGTTCTCTCTAGAAGTTTCCAGCCAGGGCGTCGAGTGATTGGCTCAGGGGCTGGGGCCCCTCCCTAAACTTATTCCCATTGGTGTATTCTGAAAGTCAATCTTTTGTACCCTACTGTCATGGGTTGACCCTGGCACAGTGCCAGTGCCCCCATGAAAGGTGTATTTCCAAAATGGTTACTGTGAGATGTGACCCAGGAACAGAACAAAACAGGCTCCAACTTGGGAATGGAGGGAAAAAAGACAACATTTTTTAATCTACATAAACACAAAAGGGGAAAAGGAGAAAAAAAAAACCACACACAACAATCCACAATGGAACATCTTCAAAAACACTCCTCCTCCCCCCCACCTCTCCAACAAACAAATCCCCTCTAACACATCAATTCTCAGTCCAATACCCTCCTTCACACACGCTCTCCCCAGTTCATCAGGAGAGAGAAGTCTTCCTCTCACACCATGGGCCTCCCCAGGAAGACACTGTAAAGTCTCCAGTGCTTCCATGTCACACACTGCAGCCGCCTGAAGAAAATCTGCCGTGGTGACCATCTTCCTTCCATGTCCAGTGCTCTCACCACTGTCCATGGATCCAAACTGCTCCTTAGGTCCTTTTAAGAATGCTTTGCCCAGTTCCAAGAAGTGGCCGCCTCTCACCATTTGGGACACCTGTCCCCCCCATATTCACTCCCCTGGGGCCTGGGGCTCTCAGGAACAGAGATCCTTCGCTGAAGGCAGAGGGTTCCACCACACCCTCCCCCTCAGTCTCTGTTCTCTCTGCTTCTCCTCGCGGCCTTGTCACTCCTGGCTTCTAGCCAACCGCCTCCCCCAAGGAGCAGTCTCTGTATTATCAGAAGAACTTGGTTTCGCCCGTGGCTGTGTAAGAGAAAAGTCCAGCCAAAGCCACTCCAATCATCTCCTCCACCTAGGGCACTCTTATCTGCTGGCATTTCTTCACCTAGTCAAACTTCTTCTTCTTCTTTCCCATCCTCCGTCCCCTCTCACTCCTCAGCTGGGGAGGATCAGTGTTTTTACAGCTTCCAAAGGTTCAAAAAGGTTAAAAGCTCGGCCCAGTCTGCTGGCAGCTGGGCACCTTCCCCCCCCCCCCCCCCCCCCCCCACACACACTTTCTCCTCCTGGCTGTACTCCCAGCACAAGATAACAAATTTCCAGCCTGCACAGTCTCTATCATTCTCTCTCCCAGGGGGGCTGCCCAAACCATGCCAGGACTCCTCCACCCCTGCACCTTGCCGGGGCTCCGGCCTTCCTTCTCAGGCCGCATGGCCTCCCCTCCCCCACCCAGACGCAGCTGGGCAGGGGAGAGGTCCGAGCAACTCACCGGCCGGACTCCAAAGAGGAAGTTCTTCTCTGAACCTTCTGCTTTTAACCCCTGAGTGTGTTCTCGGAGGCGTACCCAAGTCCTCAGTGGCCACACCAAGTGCCAATTTCACATCTGGCCACTGATTGGTTTGACCATACCTTTCCAAAAAAAACCTCACTTCCAGGTCAAACCATGACACCTACTCCCCCTGCAATCCTATTCGCCTGGAGACTAACCCCACCCCCATTTCCTCCCCTCTTTATAATCTCTTGTAAACTGTTCATCCCCTGGCTTCGGCAGTTGGTTCCTGTGGGAATGTTGTTTCCATGCCTGGTTTCAGTAAACCCAGATTCACCCCAGCTGGAGTCCACTCTTATTTCTTCTGCTGGTGGTTGCTGCGAGCCACGTCCAAGAAAAAGGTGAGAGCCTTAGACGCTCTCCAGTCCTGTGGGAATCAGGAGAGTGTCCCACAGCTGCTAGTGGTGCTGGAAGGCTACCTGGGACATCCCAAAGGGACAATGCTTCAAAGCCGCTGCTTCACTTGGTCAAAAAAAAAAAAATCAATTCAATAGTAAGCCTGGTGAAATTGTCAATGGGAGCAGTCCTGTATTGGATGGGAACATTTGGGCAAAGGAACTTTCCAAAGCAGTGTCTGAACCCCAGGAATTAGAAATCCCTGGTCCTTTAACAATGGATTTTTTGCCTTACGTTTACAGCTAATGATTGGCAAGAAGGTGATCGTCCAAAGTATAATGTTACTCCCCATTATTTTTCATACAGAAATGCAAGTATTTTGGTGTTATTATTCAGACAGTTGGGATGTGCTTTCCGAGGCTGACCAATATCCACAATAATTACCAAAAGAAAGTTGGTTCATTTGTGGAGATAGGGCTTGGCTGGGCATTCCATCACAGCTTGAAGGTGGCCCATGTAGCATTGGAATGCTCACTGTTGTTATATATATATTGTTAATTTATGCTAGTTATGTATATATGTGTATATGAAATATTGTAAAAATCCAACTTATGTCTTTGACCATCCTTGCTGGGAGCAAAGTCCTATTTCTATTCAATTAGCTCCCGGACAATGTTAAAGATAATATCAAGTCTGTTAGCTTAAGAATGAAGTCTTCCCGGACCATGAGTATCGACTTCCCAGGAATGTCTGAGCCTTTCACGAGGACCTGCACCTGGAGCAGATTGCACCTACCATCTTGAATACTGGCACCACCGAGTTACGTGTGAAAGAAGGCTACCCAGAGGAAATTCAGACAGCCATCTGGACACCTGGACTGGCTTTTGTATCCATATGGTCCCAGTGACACACGTGAAAGAATGCTATTCCGGAGAAGCTCAGGCAGCCTGGACTGGCTTTCTATCTATATGGTCCCAGTTCTACATATGAAGGGACACAAAAGGACATCCTGTCATTTCTGCCCCAGGCAGAATACACGGGATATAAGCTGGCTGTATGAGACAGTCGGCATGAACCACTGGGGAGACGCTGGCACTCTGTCAGTCGGATCCAGGTTCACCCAGCACCAAATTAATTCCGGAGTTGACGCTGCCTTGGCTGTGGTGGTTTTTCGAAATTATATTTTGTTATTGATCTAATAAATCTTTGGTTTTTTTTTTTATCATTTGGCTGCCAATTTGATCATTTATAACACTGTGGTAGCACCTACTGCTAAAGCAGTCATTGAGAAGAAACATATGGGAACAAGATCTGCTCATCACTATGATGAAAGCGGTAAGAGTGATTTCATGCCTTGGAATGCTGCCGAAAGGGTCTCAGCAGATTTGTTTTTACCCCAACTGGCTTCAGCAATGGCACTGAAACAATTAGATCAGATGTTGGATTAAACTGAATGTTGGCTGAGTAAAGAACTAATGCCACATTCATTGCAATCAGTGATGTGCTGACAGATGTTAACAGTGTTGGGCATGCTACCCTTCCAAACAGGGCAGCAATTGATTTTCTTTTACTGGCACGTGGACATGGTTGTGAGGAATTTGGAGAATTGTGTTCCACGAACCCGTCTGATCATTCTGAATCCATCCACAAAAGCATCCAAAAACTAAAAGATTTGACAGCTCAAATTATAGAAGATAGTGGGTCATTGTTAGACAATTTGTTCCAAGGATGGAGCTTTGCACCTTGGCTAAGGGAACTTTGTAAAATGGTTTCTATGTATTGAGTGTTTTGGTAGTGTATACTAGTAGTAATACCTTGCATACTTCAGTGTGAGTGACAAATGATGGACAAAACTGTCAAAGTTTTTATCATGCAAGAAAGAGAGGTAAGAAATACATTCAAAGAGAGCTGTCAAAATCTTACAGAGATAGTGGATGGAAGTATAAACATAGAAGAAAAAATTTTAATTAAGACCTTAGAACAAGCAGGACTTCTTTGAACAATGACTTGTAATTGCTATCAGACATGACTTATGCCCTTTGAACTGACTGGACTTTCACAGCATAAAAATTGCTGTGCTGTAATATAACAAAACTTAATGTGAGCAAAAAAGAAGCTTTAAACAAGTAATAAGCAGATATACTATAGTAAAGCTACAAAACACAAGGTAGTTTATAAACAACATAGCTATGAAAGTTTCTTTTTAGTTGAACTGAGAGGGGGAATTGCGGGAATCCTTCAAATCAGAGGGTTTTGGGAAAGCTGCAAAAGGCAGGCCTCAGGGACAGCAGAACTGTGATTAGAGCTAAGCAGTAGCCGTAAGCAGAAAAATTATATGAGAAGTGGAAAAGTAAGGACAAATGGAACAATGGTCTGTGTATTTATGCTTGGCTAAAATAACTCCCTTAGCTACAGAAAAATATATGTAGCAAGATATTGGAAAGCTCTAAGTTTAATAACGGAGCTCTGTGCATTGTGTTTTAAGGCTTAAAAGCAGGTTTTGTACTTGAAAAAAGCAAGCATTGTTTTAATTGAAAGTACATGTATTTATAGTAATTTAAAAAATTTACTATAAATTTATGAATTTACTTTTGCTTTTTGTAATTAGCCAAAAAGTTTTAAATTATAAAATTAAATTCTTTATCTACTAACAGAAACAAAAACTAACATCTTCCCAATATCATAACTATTTAATAAAACTAATATTAAAGAATAACTCAAAACACATTCCTCAACAATCCTGTCCCATTCATAATTTATACATAAATGCTCACCCAACAACACTGGAGTTCTACTCTCAGTAGAGTCCTGGAGTTTTCTCAGCAGCCTCTGCAGCGAGTTCTGAGCCAAGGTGTGGCTCTGCTGCTATCCCAAATCTGAGCTTCCCTTGCCCAGCCTGAGTGCAGGTGGGGCATGTGATGGGCATGGCCGCAGATTTCCATGGCCAAAATCCTCCAGCATTTCCATCTGCTCAAGGCTTTGGGTAGCACAAATCACAGAACACCCACCGCAGCTGACAAATGGCATTTCTTGCAGATTGCCACAGCTGCACTGCTGATCCACAAATACACAAGAATCAATTTCAGCTGAAAAATGTCATTTATTACAAATTGCTACACCCATGCTGACAATACTGAAATATACAGATCTCAATTTAGGTTAAAAACAGGAATTTATTAGATTATTACTACCAATCTATGTACAAATACACAAATACCAACTTCAGATAACAAAATTTAATTTATTGCCAACCTCTAAAACAACTCACTATACGCAAAGATCAATTAGGTGTTTAACAACTTAATTGATTACTATTACTACAAGTGTACAGCCCACACAGAAATACAAAAATACGCATTCGCTCTCTAAACAACCCTACACTAAGAATTCAATAGATAGAATTATACAATTATACCACACAATACTTGTTAAAATAGAATTAAATTCATTCACGTGTACATATTTAAAAATACATATATAAATGTAAAAATTTACAGAAGTAAATATAGATTAAGCATTACAGGTTACATACAGTAGATTTATAAGTAGATATAGAAACCAAACCTATCTATAAATATACAGCTACCACCAATCCAAATATCCATCTAACTGCATCAATACAAACATCTAGACGCATATGTAAATAATATTTAATAGACAAAAATAGGTCAACAAAAAAATTTTAAAAATATATCTACCAAGACAAATTCCAATATACTTATTTAAAAAGACATATACCTATAACTGCATAAATACAAATAGATACCTACAGAAATGTAAACCTAGGAAATAAAACTCAACTCAGGTATAACAACATACATGTATAATTAGAGATATATATGTACACATACGCATATATGTAATTTCAAACATGTACATACGTACACATGTGTAAATATATATAATACACCCATAAATATACCAACATACATCTAGAAATATTCCTATACAAATAGCAGGCCACATATGTACAAATCCATATAATTATCCCTGTTCACATGTTATGTGCGTGTATCTTTAAACAGAGCTCCAAGCAGAGGGATCCCAGCTGCCCCATCCTCAAAGCCTCTCCCTCGCTCTCCTCCTCCCATGCAGAGCAGCTCTCCTGGACAGGGACAGCAGCTGGAACATCTGGCAAGCAAAGGGAACACTGGGTGAGTATAGGGACACTTCCCTCTGCAGCAGCTGCACTTCCATCAGGGAAGAGGAAATCTCAGAGCCTCCCCAGGAGGGTGAGAAAGAGAAAGCAGCCGAGCGGGCCAGGCTGTGGTGAGCGCAGCCGGGGCGGGAGCGTCCCGCAGCCCCGGCAGCCCGGCACAGCCGGCACAGCTCCCAGCCCTGCCGGCACAGCTGCCTTGCCCAAGGACAGCCCCTGTGCCGGCCGAGACAGCTGCGCTGAGCAGCCCCAGCATGGGCAGGGCCCGCTCCTGCCCCGCCGGGCAGTGCCCACGGCCACAGCCCACACCACCTGCAGCTCCCACCCTGTCTCACCAGCTCTTGGCAGCTGCCTGGTGGGGAAGGAGGACACTGCCCGCTGTGTGTGGAGCTGCTGGAAGTAGCTGTGGCCTTCCCGCCACGCCGCCAGTTGCTTCCTGTTGGCCGCACTCCAGCACTTGATGCGGACAATGAGGTTGGGGCGGTCACAGCAATGCTGTAGTGGAGCCAGATCCCGGCTGGCGCAGCTGAGCCAACCCAGCCTGACACACTGTGGGACTTGTAGCAGTGGAACTGGAGCACAAAGCTGCAGAACTGTGTGGCTTGGAAGGAGTACAGGGCGGCCTGAGCCCAGAGCTCAGGCTGAGCAGCTCTCGCTTGAAGAGGGAGCGGTCGATGAGCAGCCCCTGGGCCCCGCTGTCCCAGCGGACGGAGCGGACGCGGGGGCTGTTCGCCAGGCGCCACAGCTTGGCGGGGAAGGTGCTGGCGCTGAGCCCGGCGGGCAGCGGCAGCTCCGCCATGGCGTCGATCGCCGACTGTCGCCGCAACGCCCGCAGCGCAACGGCCGTGGCTGCGCCGGCGGCACGCGGCCTGAGGGGGGCGCTGCGCTCGGGCCCGCGCGCGCCCAGCGCGGCCCCGGCGCGGGCCGGACTTGGCGGGGACGAGCGCGGCAGAGCCGGGGCTGCGGGCACAGCGCGGGCGGGGCGGCCCCGGGGCTGGGCGGGCTCGGCTCAGCAGGGAAGGGAAGGGCAGGGCTTGGCACAGCACGACAGGGCAGGGGAAGCCCTGGCGAGGGCCCTGGGAGCAGTGAGAGGCTCTGTCCCCACACTGCATCCCGTGCCTGGGTCACTATCGGTGACAGAGAGGAAGGACATTGCTCTGTCTTGGCCGGGGAAAGGATGAAAAGGGAGGATTAGAAAACATTCATTTGGTCTCCTTTTCAGCAGACTAGCTGTTTTTATCTCACCATGTCTGCCTGGCTTTGGCAGAGTTTGTTACGAGTAAAAAGGAATTAGCCATTTTTAAGAAAGGGTTGCAGATTTTAAGTTAAGCTGGGAGCTGATCGCTGGCCGGGAGAGTTCTTTTGTTACCTGCATGTTGTAATCACCTGTTAAGAGTCGTTGCTAACCCTCTGTTGTGGAGAATTCTTTTTTCAGTACCACCCTTGCCTGCTGCCAGGAGGATGACATTCTCCCCCTCCCCCTGCCGCACCCCCCGATGATGATGAGAAGGGAGGCAACCTCAGGAGACATGCAAATTAACCCTGGAGCCAGGATGCAACATGTTAAAACTCTTTAAAGTCATCATATAAACGCCCAAAAGCAACGAGCCAAACCAAAATTGGGAGATTGGGGTGGTGTCTGGATGTCAGGGCCAGTCCCGAGCCTGCAGAGATGCTGAAAACCTCGGTTGCCCCTCGCCCCGGCGTAAAGGAGACGCCAGTCAGAGCGAGGACCCCTGGACTGGCAAACCAAAGTGAACATGGGGTAGACCCCCATTGCCCTCCTGAGGACGGGACCCCCAGCTCTGCCCCCTAGGGAACAGAGCTGCTGCACTTTCCTCCTCCTCCTCTGAGTCACTCCTGGGAGCGGCGGCAGGGAACTGCAGACCTGTCAATCCCTCCATCCTGAGCTGATCATCTTTAATAAAGGCATTAAAAGGAGAAAGATCTCCTGCACTATTTATTTTAGAGTTGGCACATTTCTTGTTATTTGGAGTCAGCTACAGCAGCAGGAAGGGGCAGCAATTTTGTCAGCATTGATATCAAAGCTAAAGTGCTGCCCCATGGATGGATGTTGCTTTATTCAAGGGATTTCTGGCCTAGAGTTGTAGCAAACTCACGCTGGTGTCTTCCCAAACAGCGTTGCCTTTTTCATTCCTAAGGAATCACGTCGTCTTTTCATCCCCCCATCTGGGGAGAGTTCCATGCAAATGCCTCCTGGAGCCAGCTCTTGTCACTGTAGACTGACAAAGGAGATCTTGCAATGGAGAGAGACTGCCTAGAGCTGCCGTGGAGCTGAAGGGGGAAACTTCGTCCCTTAGTCTTGAAGTCTTGTTGGGGAGCTGCTTTGCTCTGGGGGACGGACACCAATGATGTTTATCCAAGCCTTGCAGGTTCATTGCTGAGCTTCCTGACACACCACAGAGACTTTGGGGTTGTTGTATTGGCAAACAAATTTCAGTCTGGGGACTTTTGGAAATGCTTCAAATATTCTTTGGGTTTTTTTTTTTGCTTTTCTCCAGATTGTCATCATCTATCGCTTCCAGAGAATATTTTCCTACATTTGGGGAATTAGTTTTACTGCTCTCCCAGATCAGGCCAATTCCCAGGGCTCCTTCCAAAAGGGAGGTGTAGCCCATGGCCTCCACTCTCCAGCTGGAACAGAAGGAAGCACAGAGGTTGCTCTTGTGGGAGAGGAGCTTCTCTTTCCTGCCTGCTTTCCGTTTGGGACAGGTGGGTGTGTGCTCATTTGATAAAGGCAGGTTCAAACTCTGAAGCAGTTGTGTTTCAAACTGCTCCCTCCTCAAGCTCTTCTGTGGGCATCCTTGGACAAAAGGCCTCTTGGTGGGAGCTCCCCATAGGCAGGTTAAGAAAGGAGGTTGATATTTCAGGGTTGTGACTGCTGAAAGCAGCTGGTTTCCAGAGGTGTCCAGATCTGGGAGTGGCTCCTTTTCTCACCAGCCTGCAGAAAAGGAAGTTGCAAAGTGGGAATTTCATTTGTGGAGATGGCCCCCAGGGGTGTTTGCCAAGAGATGGGCTGGCAGAGAGGCAGGGCTCCTGCTAAACTGGCTGTGTGTTTGTTTTTCTGGTGGGGAGAGTCAGAGATGCAGGCACAGACACCAGCTGAAGCAATAGTGTAATTTACTGTAAAAGTGCAAAAAGGGTCAGGAAAGAATAAGCTAAGCAAAAGCAATGCACCTCAGCATTATTACAAAAGGCTGCCTTTGGTAATTAAGAGGGATACATCACCAGGTACCCCAATCCTTTCCCCTTCATCCAGAGCTGCACATCAGCTGGGGGAAGCTGTCCCAGCCAAGCCCTGCAGAGCCACGGCCAGGAACCGGGAAATCCTGCGGTGCCTCCACCTTTGCCGGCCTCGAGGGGCAATGTGCTGTGAGAGTAGCCCAGCTTTGATAGTGCTGGACGAGCAATGTGCCAGAGCTTCTGCTGGGGGACAGCTGGTTTCATTCTCCTCTTGGTTTTCTCCCTGAGCCTGCCCAGGGCTCAAGGAGGAACCCAGGCTAGGTGTGCCCTTGTCCATTTTCCTAATGCTGAAAGGTGAAGACGTGTTTCACCAGGGAATGGATGCATCGATCGTTTTGATAGTAATACTTGGTTAAGGAGCAGATCCATAGAACATTTGGTTGGAAACGTCCTCTTCAGGACCTTCTAAGTGATCCTGCCTAAGTTCTGCTTCTACTGAATATCAGCCAGTGCTCACACCTGTGTTGCAGGGCTGTCCTTCCTCTCAGTACTAATGGCTTAGCTGTCTCTCACTGCCATATTGCTTACCCAAGGCTGGTGTCTTCCATATCCCCATATAAAAGGACTTTATCTTAGATCCCCAAATTTTGCATGCATGCCTGCATGCAAAAACCTACAATTCAAACCTTCAGGAGAATCATGGCATAAAAGCAGATTCCATTTATCAAACCCACAGCAACTGCATTGAAATGTGGGTCTGTGAGCCTTTCTTCAGAATTTTCTCAATCATGGTTCCCGAGTGGTTTTGGGGAGATAACTACGCTGCCCCTAACAAGTCCAGATTACTTAGCAAGCGGTAATTAGCCATGCATCCAGCTTTCTAGCAGTTGTGTGGCATTTTATCCAAATAAGAGGTCCCGGGACATTGTAACAGGTCCCGGGACATTGTAACCGGCTTGTGATTTGTGTGCACCCACTTCTTTCCCATGTTCTGCAAAACTAAGAGCAAGTTGAGCCAAGAGCAATGGAATCCTTGTGAGTGCATCTGAACACATTTGACAGTGACACCTCATTCTATTGCCTATGTTCTCCCATGGAAGATTCCTTGCTCTTTTTTCTCTGCCACCCCTGGGGATCTGCAGTCCCTGCCCGGCACTGCTCGCTGCGGGTTGTCAAGGCACAGGCGATGCTCTGGTGCACCTGGCGCAGGTGACCCTTGGGCCCAGGCAGGGGCCGATGCTCCGAGCTGCCGCGGATACAGCGGCGAACCCGAGCGGTGCCACGGCCTCGCTGGGAGCCCGAGCGGCGCCCGTGGCGCTGCCTCCTCGGGCAGGGCTGTGCTCTCAGCGCCGCCGGGGCTGCCGAGCAGCGCTTTCCACGTCCCTCCGGCTCCGGAGCCAGCCCCGCAGCCGCGCTCTCCCAGCACGCACTGACCCGCGCCCATTCTCGGCCCGGCTGCAGGACTCCCCGAGCCGGGGATCGCCCCTCTTTCCAAGGCTCACCCCATCCCCGGGTTCTCCCCTCTCTCCAAGGGCTGTCTCCCCTCTCCTGGCATGCTCCCTCACCCGGGCTCTCCTCCCTGTGTCCAGGACTCTGCCTTCTCCCAGGCCTCTATTCCCGTTCCTGGCACCTCCCCTCTCTTGGTCTCTTCCCTCTCCCAGCCTCTCCCCCCTCTCCCTGGCTCACCCCTTCCCGGGGATCTCCCGGCTCCCGTGCTCTCTCTCTGCCCCCGGGCTCTCCCCGCTCCCAGTCTCTCCTCTCCCGAGCTCTGACCCGTCTCCCTGGGTCCTCGCCTCTCTCCCGGGAGCTCCCACTCCTCTCTCGGACTCTTCCGCCTCTCTGAGGACCTCTCTCCCTTCTCCCCGGTGTCTTCTCCCTCTTACAGGATTCCTCCGCTCTCCCAGAGTTCTGCCCTCCTGCCAGCATCTCTCCCCTCTCCCGCTCACTCCTCCCTCTCCCGGGATGCCCGCCCGTTCCCGGAGCTCCCCATGCCCCTCCGTGGCCGCTCCGGGGCCACGCTCGGAGCGCAGAGGGGCCGGGCCGGGGCCACCGGGGCCGCGTCAGCTCCGCCCCACGGGAGGAGCCGCGACAGAGCCCCGGCAGCGGCCCCCGCAGGCGGAGCGGCCCCGGCTGTGCCTGCGGGAGGGGCTGCGGGATGTGGGAGCTCCTCCGGCCTCGCTCCGGACACGGAGAGCTCCGACCTGTGCTCGCTTTGTACTTTAAGGGTGACGGATGCCTTGCAGTGGAACTGGAGTGCCCGAGCTATTCTGGTCGCTTCTAGTCCTCAGCAGGAAGATGGTTTCAAGTGTTACAGACGGAGAATGAGATGACTGGCTCTGGCAATTAAAGAATAACTATTGTGTGAATAGTAAGAAAAGTTTTAGTGATGTATAGTTATGTCATTGTAGTTTGCATGTCCTCTGTTCTCCCCATAGTTCCCTCCTTTGCCGCCCCTTCCCCCCCCCCCCCCCCCCCCCCCACTTTCTGTGTATTGTGACCATCAGACAGCCTGGGTTGTCTAGGACAAGTGGACAAAAAAAAAAAAAATTATGTGCACATGTGCTGGGAATGGAAAAGCTTGGTTCTTAGGGGTGCAGCATGGCAACACCTGACCTCCAATCAAGTTACAAGAAAGCAGTTTCCACCGATAAATGGCAAAGGAGAGCTGACTGACAGACTTCGGGAGGGGCCAGGGCTGGCTGATGCAACCCCCCCAGGGTATAAAGGGCTGAGCGTCCATCTTGAAGAGGAGTCAGCAATGTGGTATGCACGTAAGCAGTTCCTAGCGCTGTAACTTTTTCCTTATGAAGTCCTTTGTTGTATTTTTGTTAAGGTTCAATAAACCTTTTGAAATTTTCAAAGTGAGCAGTTGTTTCTCACACGAGTGTGGTTGCAAGAGATGTGTGCGCATCTAGCAGTGCGTGTCCATGCCCGTGTCTGTACAGTCCCTGTGTGTCTGTTCGTCGGAGGTTTGTGTGTTCACCCTGGCGGTAAATTCTTGGGTATCATGATTATGAGCCTGGATTTACCCAGGCTTTTAAGTGGAGAAAACTTGGAGACATTTTTCTATGCAGTTCCTAGAAAACAAAGCTACATTTTCAGTGGAGGTTCTATTGTATTTTGATTTGTCTCTGATGGACTTGTGGGTTTATTCGCTGCAGGAGTTGTAAGGAATTGATCAATAGTTACCTCATGTAAACTCTGTTATATTTGCCCAGTTATCCCATTAAGGAGAAGCCAAACAAAATTTAAAGTAGCAGCAATTTTAATGGGATAGCTTAAGAAAAAAGTATATTCAATTACACTTGATACGTTAACAATATAATTTGGTTAAATTATGAGGTATTTTAAAATAAGAGATAATTTGGTTCCAATAATAGTGCATAAGCAAATATATTACCGCAGGGTACGCAGCCCAAAGGTCCTGGACCTTCAGCGCCTAACGTACAAGCGTGCCAATTAAAAATTCCTCCTTTTATCTTATCTGTCGAAGCCACCTCCTCCCAATTTCCATTCATCACAGTTCTATCTCCGCCCTATCACCACCTTTTAGCGCGCATGCTCCGCCACTCTTTTAGGGGGTTGAGCCCTCTTTGGGGGTCATACTGGAGGAAGGCTCTCTTCTTCCTCACTGTCCTTTAATTCACCTTTGTGTCGCACATGCGCACCAAGCTGGTATACTGCGCACCAAGCTAGTATAACATAAGCCAAAACTAACAGAAAACCATGTTCCAAGCACCAAAGCAGTAAGTCTCAGTTAATTAACATATCCTTGAAACCTAACCAGTTTTTCCTTCCTTACTGGTAATTTTTAGTAAGTGTTATCTCCTGGTTCTTCTTGCCTTGAACATCTGCAGGAAAAGGGGGGATGGTGGTACCCCTCCTCTCTCTTTCTTTCCTGGCATTACTCCTTTAACTGTTTTATTATTTCCAAATATCAATTACTGTTTCAATTTTATCAGCACGAATCATACCTATTTACCACAGCATTGAGTTAGTTAACTATTAAGAGTCAGCAAGTATTAAGGACAAGCCTAAGAAGGAGGATGTGCCTCAGCCTTGTCAAGAGAAACAGAATGCACCTTGTTAAGATTAGAGGAACAGAACCTGTTCTGATGCAGAAACTGCTGACGAAGGACTGCCTGTGCTTCAGAAAGAAAGGTGAAAAGTGCAAAGTGAGGAAGACTCCTGGCCTTCATTGCAGTGACCCCTGAGGAAGACTTGCAGCCTTCCTCACTGTGACCACCAGAGTTCAGTGTGCTTGCTCATCAACTATGCTAATGGTATTAATGACTTTGGAGAAATAATTTGTATAACCACGCCCATCCCAAGGAATGTAATGAATATGCATGAACTCTAACCATACATTGAGCTGTGTAAAATGCTGAATGTATGTGTTAGGAGGAGCCGTCCCCCCCCGTACCTGGCGCTGAATAAAGCAAATACCCACCTCACTGATTCAGCCTCTGAGGTGACTCTTGGCTCACTGTTGGAGTGATTCAGAGTAGTTGCTGAATATGAATCAGTTTGAGTAACCTGCTAGTAGAAAATATTCAACTGAGAGGCTGAGCATCTCTAGTTCACAAATATTAGTGGATTTCAAAAATGTTGTTAGGGTTAATTAATTCCATGCTTTGGGGTTTAATTTTGTTTTGTTTTGGGGCTTTTCTTTCCAATGGTTTATAAATAGCTAGCATAGAGTTTTGAATAGGAGACTGCCCACTATGATACTTTAAAATAGGAAAGATTCCATTAAATAATGAAGCTGGAGTTTTTGTTGTAGTAGTGAGAAAATGTATTTAGTGATGTAGTCAATCACTTCTGCATATAAATATTCAATTAATATAGCATTAAGAAATATTCTTGCTGTATAGGCAATCGGTTCTTAAAAAGATTTTCTGTGTCTGGAAGTTGGTGCATGATGCTTGCTTGCTTCTAATTTGTACTGTTTCCAGTTTGGGGTTGCTTTTTTTTCCTTTTTTTAAAATAATCTCAACATTTGAGTAAAATCTGTCTGCAGTGATCTTGTCTTTATGTTTTAAGCTGTAGCAGATCTGAGTCACTGCACCAGGATTGAATTGTGCTTGTGAAGGGTGGTGTGAAAATGCTTAAGGGCAGTCTCTGACACAAAGAGCTGCACTGTTTGCTGTTCTAAGTTCTGTACTTTAATAGTTGATGTGAGTCTGTGCAAGTGCCATCTCCTAACAATCCCGGTATAATATAGTGCTGGCTTACAGATGAATCCTGTGAAAAACAAATTGGAGATGTCTTTCAAGCGGTGCTCCTAAACAAGAGAGTTGTAGTCCGTACTTTGACAAGATCTGTAGAGTTTTTTGGGAACTGGATAAATGGTGTTCTGGTGGTGAATCACAGGCATCCTTTACAGACCATTAGTGCGGCATGACCTTGGTGGATCTACATCTGCCTCAGATGCAATGCTCATTTAATTGTTGGCATTTTGTAGCACTTTTCCCTGTGTCACATTAAAATATCCCCATGGACAAGGTTCTGCATTCAGGCTGAGGTATATGGGAGATGCGGGTTTTGCCCAAAATCTTTGCATTGTTTCACATTCTGTTGTAAGTTAGAACTTTGTTCTGTGGCACTTGAAACAACTTTTTAAGAAAGAGTCTCTAACCGGTCTGGCTGCAAACAATTAGTTTTCCATGTCACTGCCCCTTATGCAGTAGGATCTGGACTGTCACTGTGAACCCTGACTATTCTGCCCTAATGTCAGTCAAGTCAGCAACAAGAAGAAAACCACTACACTTCTTAGTTCATGTGGAGGCGGCTGGTCGGGGGCCTGATGGCTCGACCTGGACGCCGCAGCCTTCGCAGAGAGAGGCCCCGCAAGAGACAACTTTGAGGAGCCTTAGGCAGTCCTTCAGCCGCAGGGTGACCTCAGCAAGGGGGAGGCAGCGCAGCTCTCAGCAGTGATTTCAGCTCTTAGTGATTTCAGCTCTGCCTTGCGAGGGGTACCCTGGCCAACAGAGGGACAAAGAGACAGGAGCCCCGTGTGGCTGTTCCGCAGAGGTGCCTTTATTCCAGTGCCCTGCGAAGGACACCAGTGACGGCAGCTCCCTCCTGAATGGGGCAGAAACTGGGGGAGAAACAGGGGTGGTACAAAGGGAAAAAACAATCGGTCCCAACAAATCTACATGGGGTTCCAGCATGCTGGGAACTCACCATGACCAGGAAGGATTTCTCAATCCATGAGTGTTTGAGAAGATCTTATCATAGCCCATTCCAGGGATACCTCTCCAAGGGAGAGGGCTGGCATGCCCATCTGTCTCCACAAGTTCATCTATACCTGAACATCCTATTTCTGGCCCTCTAGGGTACATAATCATTCATGGGATTACAGGTTAAACTCCACAAGCCAACACCTTAATACTGAGTGTGAAATACATAGAAATGTTAATGTGTGATGTTGTTTGCCTTTACAGTATGTGAATCTAAACCAGCTACATTTTCCTTTCTGAATACAGGTTTTTTTGTTGGTGGTGGCTACGTTGATTAAATTCATGTCTGCTAATTGAATTCATCTTAAGAAATTAACATTTACATCTGTTGTATATGCTAATCTAGATGAAGAAAAGTGGACAGCCCCTTGCTTTTTTCAGATATTTTTTTGGGGAAATGTAACTGCCCATTTGACTTGCGGATCTTGGTGGGAGCTGATTTGAAGGTATATACTCATCTTCACAGCATGGCTAACATTTAATGCTGAAATCTGTCCTTAGCAAAAGGGTAACCAAATGAGGACTGAATGCTGGAATTCCACAGAAAAAGCAAAGAAAAATGTTTTGAGAGAATTGAGAGGAAGAACAACCAAGGCCCCAGTCAACTTGCTGAAAGGGCTTTTTAAAGGAGTTAAAGTGTTTCTTGTACTCTGGGTTAAATGCATGGGAAAAAAACCAAAAAGATATTCTCAAGGATACAAAAAACTTTACTGGCAAACTTAAGAAAATCTGCGAGCTTTGGCAAAAGGTTTAGGACACGACTCAATCAACATAAAACACTTCTCAGAGTATTAACTTGACCCATTCCACTCAGCAAACTTTAAACCCACTTGATGTTAAGTTACTCAAAATGTTCCAAGAAGAGGCAATTAGAAGAAGAAGAGGAAGAGAGAAGATATACAGAAAAGCACACACATAGATACAATCTCCTGAGTTCCGGCAGTGTTCAAATAGATGCTTCAAGATGAAGGGAGCATCAGGACATGTGGCCTCGTGCTGAGCCTTACATACCCCCCAGCTTTCATGGGCCCAACCCCCCGGGTGCCCCTTCTGGTCATTTGGCCACTCAGAAGCTGGGTCAGGGGCTCCAGGGCTGGAGCGTGGGGCGTTTCCTGCAGTGTGCCAGTGACAGGCAGCTCAGCCAGGCGGGGGTACAGGCCCTTTGGGCTGTGAGGCAGTTCACTGCCTTGCCTGGGGAAGGCCTGACCTTTCCTCCTCCACACACAGGTGTCCCAAGAGCTCTCAAAACACTGATCTTTCCACTTTCTGACACCACCACAGGAAATTCTGCAAGGATAAATCTGCTCTGGTTTCAGGTGGGCAAGTTCTCAAATGGAACAGAAGAGGTGATGTTACTTTGATCCTCTTGTAGGGACCTCCAGTGTAGCAGATGCTGAGATGGCCAAGGCCCCGTGGAGGGTGGAGGCTGAGATAAGGAAATGCTGAGTCAGAATAGCTAAGCCTGGAGTCTTCACTTAGGTCCTCTGGCCTAGCTTATCTGTCTGTGACCCTATAGGCTATTTTCCCTAAACCTTACAATTGGTCAGTTTCTGACCCCCTGTAACCCTATATAAGCAGCCACCCTGGCCCATTCAGACAGAAGAGCTGCCGTCGGAACCCTTTGCGAACTCCCTGCAAATAAACCATTGTGGAGTCTCCGAGGCTGCCTTCTCCTCTCTCTCCGTCTGCGTGGAAGCCACTGTGGCCAGCACCTTAGCAGGCTAAGAGCTGAAATTATAAAAGAGCTGAAAATCACTAAGAGCTGATAATCACTGCGCTTGCTAAGGTGCCAGGCCATAGGGCGCTTAGGCTCGGACACCCGGCCTGCGGAAGGTTGAGCTGCCCAGCCTGAGACTGCTTGCCCAAGGAACCCTGATCCTGCATAGAACTCGCTATCTGGCTAGAAGCGGCCCAGTGGCATTACACACTCCAGTTCATATTTATTAGAAGTGGGCAGTGAGTGCTATGACCAGGACTAGAGGGGCTCTGTCCCCAGCTGAGGGGAGGAAAGAGACAGTCAACTCTCCAGGACTGTGTGGATTGATGGCCTGGCCCATCAGACCCACAAGAGCAGGTGGCTTTCGTTGACACCAGTGCAAAATGTACCCTGATGCCAGTGAGCGGTGTAGGGGCAGGATCCATCTCTGTTCCTGGGGTGACAGGGGGAATCCCAGCAGCTGACTGTCCTGGAAGCTGAACTGAGCCTTCAGCTGAACTGGCCACAAATGGCAAAACAGCCGTGGCCCAGAGGCCCTGTGTATCCTTGGCACAGATTCCCTCAGCAGAGGGTATTTCAAGGGCCCAAAAGGGCATCATTGGGCTTTTGGGATAGCTGCTGTGGCAACAGAGGAAATTAGAGAGCTGGTCCCTGGTGCCTCAGGGGATGCTTCTGCTGTGGGACTGCTGAGGGTCAAAGAACAACAGGCACCGATCGCTACCACACCAGTGCATTGTCAAAAACACTGCCCCAGGGGACGGCCTGACCCCCGTCCATGAGATGGTTCATCAACTGGAGAGCCCAGGAGTGCTCAGCAAGACTCAGCCTTTAGTAGTGCCATATGGCCTGTGCACAGGTCTAAGGGAGAGTGGAGACTTACAGTGCAGTATCATGGCCTGGATGAAGTCACATCCGCGAGTGCTGCCCTGCTGGACGTGCTCAACTTCAGTGTGCACTGGAGTCCATGGCAGCAAAGTGGTACCACCATAGACAGAACTCATGCATTTTCCTCCATTCCTTGACCAGGACAGTGCAGGCACAGTTTGCTTTCACCTGCAGAGGAATCCAGTGTAGCCCCAGGGCTGGAAACACAGCCCCCCACTATTTACCATGGCACCGGAAAAGGGTGAGGCTCCAGAACAGCAGCAGTACATCCATCATACCATTGTATAAGACAGCACAGCAGAGGAAGTGTTTGGAAAGGAGAGAAGATAATCCAGATCCTCCTGAAAGCTGGTTTTGTTCCAAAATGAAGTAAGGTCAAGGCAACTTCGCAGGAAATTAACGTTTGAGGAGGAAAATGTCAAGATGGATATCCTCTGATTCCAATTAATTCAGTCAACAAAATAGCAGATCTGTCCCCATCAACCAGCAGGAAGGAACAAAACTTTCCTAGGCCCTGTGGGTTTTTGAAGAATGTGTATTCCAGAGTACAGTCAGATGTGACATGGAGGAATAATTTTAAGTCCTGAACAAATTAACTGTTTATGCAGTAGGCCTTGGGGCAGTCAGGAGAGGACAAGATGTTAAAGATCTAGTGGATTGACCCTGGAGGGACCCTGGCCAAAGGCACTGTAACATTCCCCTCTCCCAAGGGGGCAGGTAAGAGAAAATGTGGAGGCAGGCTGAGGGCATGGTCCTGTGACAGGACCAGCTGCCCCTGATGCCCGCCCTGCCTACGGCATCTGCTGCTCCGTGGGTGTGCAGCTGCAGCAGGATGCTGGGGAAGAGGTGCTGCTGCCATGGCCCAATGGCTCTGGGACCCCATGGCTGTGCCCCCCAGCACCTGAGTGCCACCCACGGTGGGGCTTAAGGAAAAGGGCCTTAGAAGGGAGGGAAAGCAGCACACAGAGATTTTGTGAGGGAATTACAATTTATTTCCTTTTTCTTGAATAAAGGGTTGAAAGAGCCCTGCTAGAGCTGGCAGTAGGTGCAGCCTCTGGCAGGCCTGGGGAGAGCTCTCGGGTCTGGGTCCTCTCTTTTGTCAGATATGCTGGGGCCCAGGGGACAATCAGTCCCTGCCCTGGGAGGGGGAGCAGAGGGGCTGCGACTGCTGCCCTGGGCAGGGGGAAGCTGCTGATGTACCAGCTTCCTCCTCCTCATCAGAGCCTGTGGGGCTGCTGTCAGGAGTCCCTTGCTGGGAACTGCTGGAGCTGCAGCTGCAGTTGGAGCTGCAGTTGGAGCTGCAGCTGCAAATACAACTGCAGCTGCAGCTGTTGCTGCTGAAGCTGGGGCTCCTGAAGTTGCTGGAGCTGGATGTGCTGAAGCTGGAGATCCTGGAATTGCTGGACCTGGACCTGGAGCTGGTGGAAGTGGAGCTGGAGCTGGAGCTGAAGCTGGCCACAGGGCCGTTGTTCTTGTCCCTGACAGCAGCAGAGGGCAGAAGCTTCTGGGCCTCCTCACAGCACTGGCCCATAACGATACTGATGACATCGTGGACCAGTGGTGCCGTGTGTTCCTCGAGGAGAGGCTGCAGCACCTGGACCAGCATCTCAGCGTTTGGCCCGTAGATGCACAGGCCATGCACGATGCTGCTCTCTACGGCATCTACCACCCACCACCAGCCCTGGTACATTCCCTCCAGCCTCTCATGCAGCCAGGGCCGCATGGAGTCCAGGAGATGCTGTCGTTGACGGAAAATTTCTGCCCAGACCTCAGGCAGGACACTGCCCACAAACTCCAGCCTTGATCCTTCCTGCTCTGCTGGAGACACTATCCCCTGTGGAGGAGGGGAAGGAGACACCACAGGAGGATGGGAGCTGTTCTCATCCAGGCTGCTGAGAGCTCTCCCTCCCTGGCTGCTGCCATCTAGCAGCTCCTCAGGGACCGTGATGTAAGTCTCCAGGTAGTCGTCTTCTCCATGATCAGAAAATCGGACAGTCACTATTGTTCTTCTGCAGAGCGGGCACACTGGATTTCTCTGTGTCCACCGCAGGATACAGCCCAGGCAAAACTGGTGGTGACAGGGCAGAGTAGAAGCCACATCCTCACAAGCGTCCTGGCAGATGGCGCAGTTGCTGTTGCTCTCTGTGGACATTTTTGTGCTCTGCAGCACGGTCATGGAGAGAAAAGGATCAGGGGCTGTTTGCCCTCACTGCTGTCACCTCCTGCAGGAGGGAGAGGCCACGGTCCCTGGCTGTCCTGGGGCAGGCAGGAAGAAGTGGCCAGGCCCCTGGAGAAGGCCACCCTCCCAGCTCCCTGAGCCCACAGCCACCCCAGAGGGACATTTTCCTTCACAGCTCACCCTCAGTGCTGCATCTGCAGTGCTTGGCTGCCTGAAGCAGGCAGGGCAGTGAAACAGGAGTGCTGGCTCTGAGACTGGCACCGAGATCTGGCAGTAACAGCCACCAGCCAGCACTAGAGCAGCCTGCCTTGATCCTCCACTCCACAATGGTGCTTGGATGGAGTTCAGGCTGGAGCCAGACTGGCCCAGGCAGTGAGGGACACAATGTCATCATCCCTTCCTTCTGTCATGTCACAGTCCACTGCTCAGTGACATCAGCCTTCACTCACCAGTGACAGCAAATCAGGCATTTCACCTTCTGGTCAACCCAAGAGAAGCAGTGAGGGAAGTAAGGTCACAACCCATTGCTAAGGGATGTCACAGTCCACAGGCTGGCAACATCAGCCTCCTCCACCCGGTGTTGTCACCACAGGCCCTCCATCCCTCTACATACATGGTGTTGGAGAAAAAAAAGAAATATTTCTTGTTTCCAACTGCTTCATTCCCATGCTGCTCTCTCTTGGTCACCTGCATCATGTGTCTTTGGCCATGTGTCTCGTCATGCTTTTAAAGTTCTCTCTGGCATACAGTGATACAAAGGGATAATTCAAAGCTGTGCCAGGAGAGGTTGTTATTGAAATTGGCCAAATAGAAACTTTCTAACACACTTCTGAGTATTAGAAAGCAGGCATTCTTTATTACACCATGCTGATCACTCAGAGGATCCCTCCTCTGAAGAGTGCCCTGAGTGTCAGGTGAACAGAGCTTTTATCACACGCACTGATTACCCATTCATTAGCTATCCCTGCTTACTTGATGTATATCTATTACTTTATTTTACACATTTCCACCCCTGTTTGGGGGTCCTCATATGATTCTTTGGGGTCTGTCTTCAATGCCTGGTGTCCTTTTTAGGTGGCTGTTCCTTACCCCTGCCTTGGAGTAAGCACAATATCATTTTTGCACAATAACTTCTGCTTTGTCAGCCTTGCAGAACTGAGCTGGCACCCTGCTTGTATTTTGCATGACTTCTGTCTGCCTAAGTTACATCCTTCATCCCCTTCTTCAAGGGGATGCTGCTCTGTTCTGTGGTTGTGACCAAGTGCCTCCTTTTCTTGAGACGAAGTTCCTTATGGGAGCGAGTTTCTTAATACCTATAATTCCATTGCATATGGCATTATGCATAAGGCATTACAGCAGCTATAGACTGATGTTTTAACCAGTCCAGCTGGGTAACCATGAAGTAAGTTTGGTCCAGAATTCTTCAAATCCCAAGGAGATGTTGTCTTGAGCTAAGGGGATTTGGCTCTTTTGATTCTGGAATAATGTATCCAAGATTTTATTCTGTCTGTTTCAATGCAGTAAAATTGTCAACAGAACTTGCAAAGGTCCTACTCTGGCTGTAGCAGAGCAGTTTCCCCAGTCTTTCAAGTACACCCAAGCTCTTGGTTGGAACTTGTTCACTGGCATGTCCAATCCTGTTGGTCTGGAGATGGCCACTGCTTGCTGTAAATCCTGTAAAGTTTTGCTGAGAGAAATGAGGTAATTATTCAGATCCACCTCTCCTTATATGTGTGTGTTTCCTGAAATGTGTGGCACTTGGTAGGGTCAACCATACAGCAGCTTATAGGGCCAGATTTACTGGTGCCCCATGGCTGAAATCTAATTCAGAGCAGAGCAACAGGTAAGGCTTGGACCCGTGTCAAGGAGGTTTCCTAACAGATTTTACCCAAGCTCAATTTGATTGCATAATTCATTCTCTCCAGTTTGCCACTAGCTTGCGGCCTATAAGGAGAATGAAGATCCCAAGCTATTCCAAAGGCTTTCCTAACCTCTTGTACCCCTTCTGCAATAAAGTGGGAACCTCTGTTTGATGGCATTCCCAAAGGTACCCCAAATCTAGGTATTATTTGATTCAACAGCATTTTAGCCACTTCCCTAGACTGGTTGGTATGACAGGGGAAGTCTTTCGGCCACCTGGAAAAGGTATCCACCAGAACTAGGAGGGATTTATACCCCAAATTCAGTAAAATCCATCTGCCATGATTCCCTTGGAACACCTCCAGTTTTTATGGCTCTAAGCACTATTTTGTGAGCTGTGTTAGGGTTGTCTCTTTTACAAACTATACATTTTTGGAGCCTTGATTGTACAGTCTGAGCCATTTCAGACCCAATTACAGATTTTTGCAAATGTTTCAAAAGTTTGTCAGTTCTCCAGTGAATGGTTTTGTGTTTGCAATCCACTTTTTCATGCAGAAGTGATTCTGGGACTACTCTTTGCCCATCTGGGAGAACTGCCTGGCCTTGTGGATCAAATCTTGCTTCTACAGTTTCAATGAATTGACAATCCCTAGCATTATACTCTGGTTTTCCTACTGGGAGAGGTATCTCTGGCAAGGCTATTAAAGTTAAAACTTTGTTTTCTAACATGTCTTTTTTGCAGCCTCATTGGCTAAATGTTTCCCCAATTCCAGTTTGGTCTTATCCACTCAGTGTGCTCTGCAATGCCTGATGGCAACTTCCTCTGGTTTCTGGATACTTTCAAGTATACCCAAGATTTGTTGTCCATTTTTGATCCACATGTCTTGAGATGTCAGAAGGTCCCTTTCTTTCCAGAAATCCCAGAAATGTGCACGTATTATGAATCAGTTCAAAGGTTAACTCATTTTCCTCTACTCAATTCCAAAGCTCGATTGACTGAAATGAGTTCTGCTTTCTGGGCTGAAACATCAGAGGGGAGTGCCCCCGACTGGATTACCTCGGGTTGTGGAGTCACCGTGCATCCAGGTGTTTGGATAGGAAGGTCAAGGGATGGTCCTGTGACAGACCAGCTGCTCCTGCTGCCTGCTCTGCCTTTGGCATTTGCTATGCTGCAGGTGTGGCAGCTGCAGCAGGATTTCCTGTGGGACCAGGTACCACTGCTGGCATGGCCCTCGGACCCCAGGGGCCCATGGCTGTGCCCCCGGCACAGGGCTGTCACCCGCGGTGGGCCACAAGGGGATGGGAAAGGGCATTAGAAGGGAGAGAAACCAGTGTCTGGGGACTATGTGAGGAAAATACCAATTTATTTGCTTTTCCTTGATTAAGGAGTTGCAAGAGCCCTGCTAGAGCTGCTGGTGGATTGGCCTCTTGCTGGGGCCCCTCCTCGTTTTGGGACACCCGCTCCACCTGGGCAAGTGGCCCCTGTTCCAGCCAGGAGCAGAGGTGCTGTGCCTTCTGCCCTGGGCAGAGGGTCCTGCCACAGTCACCAGCTCTTTCCACAGGTCATCCTGGTGCTGGTCCTGCCCTGCAGGGATGGGCACAGGTGGAGAGTGGCTGTGAAACCCAGGGCAGGGGCTTTAACATTGACTGCTCTCAATGAGTTGTCTGGAAAGGACGGTTTTCCATCTTCTGGCAACCAAGGCTATTGGTGTTTCTGTGTTTGTATTAATAAGAAGGGTAGAGTGTGGTTTAATGGAGAGCATTTGTGGTTTAATGGAGAGCAAAGCGGTGTCTCAATTAAATTGATTTCAGTTCTTTCTTTCATGGTATTTTGTCTGTGAAAAGTCTGAAAATCAAGGACATCTTTTTGGAATCTGCTGTCTGTGACCTCAATACCAGCCGAGTGACCCTTCAGAACCTTGAACTGACAAAGCAAATGCAGGAACTCTTTTAGCTTTTTTTAGAGGGAGGAAAAAAACCAAACCCAAACCTGTTTTCTGAATCCTCAGAAAATCTGACTTATCCAAGAAATTATAATTTGGAATGTACAGATTTTCTGTTCATCGTTCATTCAGAGGCCTGTGAAGCCAGACCAATAATGCTGTCTTTAATGATTTAACACAGCTGTTTGACATCAAACGGATTGAAATTTTGGCCTCAACTTTCAATGATATTTTGAATATGAGAATTTCATTTCAGGGAGGAACAGAATGCATTTGCACACTTCCATTATCCTTTTTTTTTTCCAACACACAGATTCTCTCATTTCCTCTTCTTCAGCCTTAAGCATTAAAGTCAACCATCTGCTTTGGAAATACAGCTCAAATGTAACTCTTTCTGCTATTTTACTTAACTTTTTTTTAGGGGCTGAAAATATTCAGTTGCAATTTGCTTTATAGAATTCCTTCTCACTGTGGGACTGGAAAAAGATCACAGGAATTTCTCCCATCATAGATTTCAAAATATTTTAAAATGTTATTATAAAGACTATTTGACAATATTTAATTTTTGCTTTCTGAGTAACTTTGTTAAATTTGTACTTTAAAACAAGTGTTACCTAGCAGGCTTTCAGTTCAATTACAGCAGTTGCTTTTCAGCAGGCTGATTTTCCTGTAGGACTAGACAAGGAAACGAACTTTGGAAATTGAGTGTTCCACATTGCTGCTCTGTAGGAATGGTATTCCCTGTTTAGTGCTCACACTGATACACCTCAGACCATGTGCCACTCACTGACTTCCCCACCACTCTCCCTGTGGCAGGATGGAGAGAAAAGCACAAATGGGTAAAGATCACGGGTTGAGATAAGAACAATTTACTGGAAACAGCAGTGAAGAAAGAACACAAACGGTAATAACAACACTAAAAGGAGAATGCACAAGAGGTGAACGAGTCACACATGATCGTTCACCACACAGAACCTGGCAAACCCCACGGCTTACAGCACACCGGTGGAAGAACAAACCCCTTCCATTTCCCCCTGACACGTGGCAGGAGGTATCCAATTACCCCAAGGCCCTGGCCATGCTCCTCCTGGCTGCTGCAAAGATTTCCCTCCTGGTCGGATCCAGGACACAGGATCTGCCCCGCGGGTCCTGGCTCTTGCTCTGGGTGAGAGACCCCCTTGGCATCTGCCCTGGCAAAAGGGACTTCAGCACATCCTCTCACTTATTGACACTACCCCCTCTGCCCCCGCCCCAGCTCCCTTTTTGCCTCTAGAGAACTTTGACCAGAAGTAGCACTTAAGTACATTTCTGCGCATACTGAGCTGGCAGGAAGGTGAACCACACGTGGCTCTAGGCACGTGTGCACCAAGGACAAACAAAGATTTTGAGGGGCTGGGTCTCAAGGCATTCACTCATGCAATACGAGCCCTGTTTGTGAGGCACAGCCAACAGTGGAGCAGTCATGCGTGGAGAACAGGGGAATCTCCTGAGGCAGGGAAGCCCTGGGGGAGCAGAGAGACGCAGACACCGGGCAGACACCAAGTGACACCGGCTGCTGGCGCACAGACACCGCGGGCACACGCACACTTCGGTGTGAGCTTGCTATGCTTTACTGGCAGAGCCAGGCCTGTCGTGGCTGGCGCTCTCCGGGCTCTGGCTGAATGGGGTCGAGCCCCGGGCTCGGCTCAGCGGTAGCGGCGGCGGCGTCCTCGGCTGCGGAGCCGGCGATATCCACGGCGGCGGGACACGGCCCGGCGCCTCCTCTGCACGCCCCGGCGCCGGGAGCGCCTGCGGCTCCGGCTCCAACTCCGGCTCCGGCTCCGACTCCAGCTCCGGCTCCGGCTCCGGCTCCGACGTCCTCTCCCGCTGTGGCAGGGCATGATGGTTTTGGACGTGTGCTGCGTGTGTGTCTGCCCTGCTTTTTTACAGAGGTGCCGGTGCGGAGCACATGGTGACAGAGCCAACACCAGCCGTGAGGTCACAATGGAGTATACAGTACATTTGCATTCTATTTCTCAGAAATCATTAAATATGCATCAATTGCTCGAGTCTGCACAGGTAGTCTCTGAGGGCCTAGTTGGGGATCTTTAGAGACCCTGGGTGTTCACAGAGCTTTTGGACTTCGGTTGACCTTTCATTGTGTTCTTCCATACAGTAGTCATTTTCATCTTGGTTATGTGAGCTGCAGAACATGTCCTTGAACAAACTGCATTGCGCTGGCTTGGCTTGGGACATAGATGGTTTCCAAGCTTTCAGTGTTCCACTACCCACCACTTCCTCCTAAGCTATTTGCAACAATCTCCCACATCGATACTTTCAAGATCTGTCATGGAAGTCTCACTTCTAAAACTAATTTTCTTTTCTATGATAATAATGTTTGTTATTACAAATATTTGCAAAACATCTCATGGAAGCTGAAATACAATGAATTATCACACAGAAAAAAAATGGAAACAGCAACAATTCCAACACAGGTTATAAATAATTCTTAAATCCTTTAAAGGTCTGGTAGCCATGAGGGAAGCCAGTCCCACCAAGAGTGGGGACATTTAGTCTTCTCCCATTCTTACATTCCCTTTTTTGATTGATGATATTCTAAATTGCTGGATATCAAATCAGTCAGCATTCCTGTAACAAATCCAGCAACTTGTAACTTTTACACAGGGTTCAAGGCAGTAGCTGTCTTTAGCACCGCGTCTTTTGTTCCAGGAGTACCACCTGTTGCTTTCAGATTCTGCTCAGGGATAACCCCAGTGACCTCCTTTTTGCTCTACACCAGATATAACCATAAACTGTCACTTTTTTCCCATTTATTTTCAAGTATATTCTATCAATCAGGACCATGGTGGCTCTGGCTCTGAGGTGCATTGGCCATCCCTCGAGTACATAGTTTAGTTGTTTTTTGAGACATACGCTCAAAATACCACAGGGATCCTTCCTTCATTCCCATTCTTTGAGCTAAACATGGAGTTACTGTACAAGGCAAAGGCACTCATGTATGAACAGTGCAAAGAGTTCCATGAAATCTGGAAACTCCAGAGCAGGGGTTGTCATCAATAACCTTTAAAAGATATGGAAAGGCTGTTGGACATTCCAGAGTCCAGTGTAACACCTCCTTGGATCCCTTTCATGGTTCATATAAAGGCTTTTCCAATAGTCCATAAGGGGGGATCCACTGGATTGTAATCAACACAATCCAGTCATTCCCAAAAAGGGACATAGTCCTTTTACAGATCTGGGCTCTGGTGTTTGACAAATTGCTTGCTCCCTTTGTGTCCCCAAACAGCACTGTCTTGTGAGTGTGGCAGCCAGGAGACCACACATGGGCAGATATGGACGTGGTCTTGAAAACAAATACAAGATGTCATTGAAAATGAGCTTTTTGCATCGTAATTGCATCGTAATATTCAATACATTTTCAACAACATGCTTTATTACCTCTCCCTGTAATGACTGGACAACACTTATTTTTGGTGCCAGCTGATTGAAATCAGGAATAAGCTTGGGTATGGGGAAAATGACAATAAAACCATCATAAACTGAGTATAAAATGTTTTTCTACATGTGTCAGTAACTTCAATGGCCACCTGCAGTCAGCACAATTATCAGCCTCCCATTTTGTTCAGGGCCAGGGCTGGCCTTTTGATGTCAGTTCCTCCTGCAGAGCACATGAGGGCCTGGACATGCCTGCTGGCATGTTTCCTTTGAGGAAACAAGCTGGCAGTGATAAATTCTTTGGAATGCTGTTGCTTATTTTAATCCTCTCTCTTTTCCTTGCACTGTTTAATTGCTTCATGAAGTAACTTCACAGGGTGAAACTCTCAGCTGGATGAAACTCTTAGCTGAGGTCCTTAAAATATCCTGGGGCAGGTTTCAGAGGAGGGAATGTTGGTAGCTGCATAGGGCAGTATTTCGCTTGAACGGAGCTGGTGGCCTCTCAATGGTACCTGGCTCCTGCTGGGATCCGTGGGGATTGCCTTCCAGGGAAGGGTGTTCAGGCAAATCCTCCATGATAGAGGTGCTGATAGCCCAGCCGTGAGCACGGGGGTTCTTTGCTGTCGTGTGGATCAAGTCTTCAACTTCCTTGGCACCTATTATTATTCAGTGACTTTTCCAGTTGTCCTTTTAGTTCCACTGGTATTTCCTTATCACTTTATACCTTTATTTCTTTATCATTCATACAATTCACATTGATTTAAGGATGCAGTGGCTGTTTCCTTCCTTTTTCAATATTCCTCGTCCATGTAGGCTGTTGCTGAATTATGCAAGCATTAAGTAGCATCTCAAGTAGCAATATTTCCTTTTTAGCTATGAAAGAAGGGATTATAGGATTTCAAAGCTTAGCTCCTTAGAGGGTAAGAGATTAAAAAATTTTCTCCTTTCCCTTTCTTTTTGTCAATGTTTAAGTAGATTTTGAAGGAGTAGTTTCTTGTTTGCAGTGTGAACTGCCTCAAGGTACTGGTTTGCATTCTGAAAGGCCTGTGTGAACAGCCCTTCATCCTGAAAATTGTTATTCACATTTTTCTGAACTTCATAGGCAGGTGGTGGTGTTTTTGGGTATAGATGAAAAACCAGGAGGGTGAACTTGCTGAGGTCTTAGACCCACAGCCTTCCTTCTTTCCAACACAGCCTTAGTTCTGCTTTTAAGAAGTAAATTCCTGATTCTGGCTATCTTGGTTCCTTTTAAGCTGTTGAAGTGTAGCTCTAGGTAGGTCATCTTGTACAAGTGTTCCATAGGAGGCTGTAGTTTCCTCTGAGCAGGCACTTGAGAAAGAAAAGCAGTTCTGTTTGCAGAGACAAATGCCAGCATCCTGTGGTGCCTCATGGGATGATGAAAACCTGCCCTGTTAGAGGCCCAGGCTGTGCTCTGCCATGGCAATGCAGCTGGGTGGAACAAGAGGGCAGCTGGTGTGTCCTCCTGAGGGTGGAAAAATATGGATTTGCCCATAGAGATGATGTTCTTCAGGTCCTACTTAAAAGAAAGGAAACAGAAAGGAAAATCCTGGCCTTGCCATGTATTTCAAGTGGTGAAGACTGAGTTCTGGCATAGTGTGCTTTGACTCTCAAAGCTGTGTTAAAGAGCAAAAAACCTGGATCCCTAGTGCAGGGAGAAGTTTTCATAGCGTCCATTTCCTCCATGCTTGCAGCAGTTGGGCATTTACTTACATCCAAATTTCTACAGCCCAAATGGACCACACCCATTTAATATTTTTGCCTCTTACATGTTAGCTGCTTTGTTCTTCCCATTGAACAATCATCCTGGAAAAGTAGTGCATGATTTTCTTTTCAGCTTGGCTTTAGCTTTGCAGTACCAGTTTGACAACTGTGGTCTGCCTTAAGGTGAAATGAACATTTATGTTTTAAATGTCTGGATGCACATGCGGGTTCTTTCAGTCTGAAGGAACATTTCTTTAAAGACATTCAGGAAGATTGGCCTGGCTACAGTGAAAGAGATAGACAGACATCGGAGGTGACCCTTTCAGTAAGTTCAGTCAGGACAATAGGTATTTCAGAAAACCCCCTGGGAGCTGAAGGTCTGTTCTCCCTGTGAGGGAAGAGCCATGACTGTTGATATTTTTGCCTTGTGACCTGAAATGTTGGACCATGCTTACAGAAAAGCAGCTCCATCTCAGAATGCCACCAGCACCGGCCAGTCACCATCTCTGGGACCTTCTGAAAGAGATACTCCACCAAGAACTGCTCAGGTATTTTGTGAATTTTTAAACATTCTCTACCATGCCTGATGTTTTACCCCACTTGCTCTTGATGTCCAAGCTGTGATATGAAGCAGTAGTGTTGTCTATACATCACATGAACCTGGAGCATGTACTTCTAATGGGATTCCTGTATACTTTTCAAGATGGTTGCAATGTCAAAGGCTGCATCAGGCTTGCACACATGACTTGTTTCTCATGGTGCACAGGGAACTCTGCTAAGGACAAAATGTGGGCATGTTTTTGGTACCTGTCTGTGCAGGGTTCTTGATGATATGGCAGCTCTAGTACTTAAAACATGCATGGACATGCCAGTGCTACTGTTTGAAGAGAAATCTTAGGGAAGTCTAGAATAAGGACAAAATTCCTGTAGTGAGGCATTTGTAGGAAACTTGTTTTTCTGTCCAAAGCAGCACTTAGGCCCCCATTTTTGATCCATGGGTGAGGAGGGGACTCTGAATCATCAGGGAATACCTTGGACTTGTCACGCTTAAAATCAAGGCATGGCCTGTTTCCTTAGCCATACAGGAGGGCAAGGCTTCCAAGATTCTTTTGAAAGAATCTTGGAAAATACTGCATATAAGGTTTATTTTCTATACCTTAAAGAATTCTCTTTAAACAGAGGAGGGAGGACACAGCTCTGTTTTTCCCCCAGCTCTTTTCCCAGGCAGAGTAGGAAATGCTGCAAGCCCCAGCATCCTCTTATGTCCTGCCTCCTTGCCCCCAGGATTTCTGTCAGCAGGCTGGCACGGAGCCGTGTCTGGCACTTCTGCTCTGAGCTGCTGATGTGCACAGATGGGAGCAGTGTGTGCATGGTAGGGAAGAGGCTGTGATCCAGGTTTTTCTCTGGAGAAGAGTAGGAATGAGACCTGCAGCCAGCCTGGGCCTTCTCTCTGTTGTTTTCCTCTCTGCTCTGGACACGCTGTGACCGGCACTGCGCCGGCGGCTTCTTGGAGCTGCTTTAGGGAATGGTGTGGGTGTGTGGCAGCAAGAGCTGAGTCTGTTCCTGGTGTGTCTAAGCAGAAACAGGGAGCAAGATAAAACCAACATAAGCTCCCCATTTTGGGGAAGCCTTTGACAGAGGTGCTGAAGAGAGTGTCTTTCTCCCAATGCCTGTGGGCTACAGAGCAGGAGAAGGACTTGCTGAATACCCAGGTGAGAAAGTAGGAATGAAATAGAGAACATATTTAGCTGCAGCAGCTCCTTGTATGACAGACCTTTTTAGGTAAGAAAGGTGGTTTTTTCCAGCCATTGCCAGTTTAGAAATGCTGCTTATTCAGAATGGGAGCAAAACTAATTGGGATCATCTTTGCAGAAACGGCCTCTGGCTTCTGACTTTCTCCATCCTGTGATGAGCAAGAAGCAGAGGATTGACCCAGAGCCCAGTGATGTCCAGCCAGCAGCTGGTGGCCACTCTCCTTCTTCCTTGGACCTGTCTTCCACATCCTGCTCAGCTTTGAACCTACCTCCAAGTGTCAGCTCCCTTTCAACCTCCACCCCTGAAAGACAACAAAAAAAATAGAATTCAGACACATTCTGGATTCCCAGTGTCTGCCAGGGTGCAGGGGAAGACACCAAAGTCCAAAGGTGAGAAAAGAGAATTAGACAGGTGGAAAAGATCCCATGCTTTGGATTTTTATAAAATGCTTGCCATGATCAAAGCCGAGAGAGCAGAGAGTGCAAGACCCAGGCAGAAAAAGAGTCACACAATCCAAATACAAAGTGTATTAAACGGAGGGACCGCTTTTAGATATGCTTCCATTTCGTTTTTTACTGGATATCTGTGTGTTTTTCAAGTCATATCCAGCCTCTTCTCCATGAGCACCTCCAAGTCCTCCCCACCTTCATCCCCAAGCCACTGTCTTGGAGCCAGGGCATGTCACAAACCCAAAGATGCAGCACTTTGCACCTGGCCTTGTTGAATCGGATGAGGTTCCCAGGGCCCCAGTTCCCAAGCTTGTCCTGGTCCCTCTGGATGCCATCCCAGGCCTCTGGTGTTGGCAAACTTGCTGAGAGTGCGCTTAATCCAACTGTCCATGTCATTCTTGACATAGCACAATGCTTGAGCTTTCAAACTGGGGAAATCATATAAAAGCACCATAGATTAAAAGAATTCTTGATGAAAACTTCCCATCCAGTATCTCTCCTTTACCAACTTTTAATGACAGTTTCTTTTTAATGCTTTACTGTTTGGACTCTTTTAGATCTGTAAATGCCAAACCAATAGAGGTTCAACAATCTTGGTTCATCCTTTTGAAACAACTTCCTTGCCTTCTCCAGACCTCCAATTTGAGCTGTTTGTTTCTGGTTTTCCCTCACTTTAGGAGAAAAAGCAGAGGTCAGAGGAGCCCACCAACACAGTCCAGGGCCTGTGCCTGAGAAGAAGAGGATGCTGCCTGTGAGACTTGCAGACACCGACTGGAGCGGCTGCGCTGCTGTTTGCAGCCGACCCTACAGGGACAGGGTGATTCATTTACTTGCCCTGAGGGATTACAAGGAGCCAGAGTTGCTTGCTCGGCTGCAGAGAGATGGAGTCAGGCCAAAGGACAAGGATTCCCTTGGAAAGATCCTTCAGCAGGTGGAGCCTGTGCCAGCAATTCTTCCATCCTGCTGTTCTGCTGCTCATGATTTTACTACTTCCTCACCTGTTCAACTTAGAGGCTTTCCAGTTCTACTTTGAGTTAGGTTCCACTGCTGTTTCTTTCTGATAGACTTTCATAAGATGAAGACCCATGCAAAGATGCAGTAGCTCCTTCTTTCCTTTTTAAATATTCCCCATAGACATAGGCTGTTGCTGAATTATGCAAGCATTATTATATCAAATAGGAATATTTCTTCTTTAGCTAGGAAAATGTTTTGGAGCCTAGTGAAAGGACTCAAATTCAATGTGGATACAGTTCCAGTTGATCTCACAGTGACTTTTAAGAACTCATTCCCTGAACCTGTGAAGTTTGTTGCTGGGTTTGCCCAGGGCAGTGGCAAGGTTTTTTCACCCTGAAGACATTCTCAATATAATGAGAGCCATGGTCTGCCATCCAGCTGAAGTAGCCCATTTAGATTTCTGTAGTTTGCATATAGGTGTAATGAACATTTGTTTTCTTGAATGTCTGCCTGTAGGTAGCCAACCTGAATGCAAAGGATAATTCCTTCAGTCTGAAGGAATATCTGTTTTAAACCCTTCAGACTGACTGGCCTGGCAACGGTAAAATCGATAGAAAGAATTTGAGGTTGATACTTTCTCGGTAAGTTCAGTCTTTTGGGGACGGAAAAGAGCCTTTAAGAAGAAAGCCCTGGGAGAGGAAGCCTGGATTCTTAGAATATGCTGCCCCAGCAGAGGCCCATCAGTGTGATGGAATCCAAGTCCTGGCCCTGCACAGGACACCACAGGAATCACACCCTGTGCCCAAGAGTGTTGTTCAAACTCTTCTTGAGCTCTTGGAGCAGTGACCACTGGCCTGGGGAGCCTGTTGCAGTGCTCAAGCACCCTCTGGGGCATGAATGGTTCCCTGATATCTTGTCTAAAGCTCCCTCAACTCTGTTTCATGCTTTTTCCTTGAGTCCTGACGCTGAAGGTCTGTTTTCCCTGCAAGGAAAGAACTATGACAGTTGATATTTAGGCCTTGTAACATGAAATATTGGACCACCCATACAGACAATCAACTCCATCTCAGAACCTCCCCAGCAGCAGCCAAGTGACATCTCCAGGTCCTTCTGAGAGAGATGCTCCAGCAAAACCTTCTCAGTTTCTTGTGCATTTTTAACATTCTGGACTGTAGAGTAAATTGTAGCAGACTTGCTGGTTGTGTACAAGCTGTGATGGGAATGTGTAGGACCAGGCCTAAGCATGTTTTGCCTCAGACATTCTGAGTGCTGTGACAGGAAGGTTGTGACAAGAAGAGAGGATCCTTCAGGGGTGGAGCAGCACTGTCCTTAGCCAACTTTCTGCTCTGCCTGGAGACTTGAGCTCAGTCCCCACTCTCAGCTCATTCCCTGGAGAAGGGCTCAAAGGGCTGGCTCTGCCCGTGTGACAGCACTGCATGAAAAATCTCCTGTGCAAAGGAGGCTGCACGAGGCTGGGGCAGATGGGGCCCTCTCGCTCTCTTCTCCCTCTGTCCCTCTGTCCCTCTCATTGTTGACCCCAGCTCTGCACTATCCACGTGGCTGGACAAAGCACAGGATCTACAGAATGGGGATATTCCCTCACTCCCTCCTCTGCCTCAATTTCTCTCCTCCCTCACTCTGCCTGGGCACAGCAGGGCTGTCCTGTTCTGCTCCATCCTTGGCCCTGAGGTTTGCTGTGCTTGTGGGGAGCTTGTGGCCATGGGCTGTGCCTCGTGAGGCAGCACCTTGGAGAAGCTCCTTGGCAGGAGCAGAGAGATGGATAAAGGGCACTGAGCAACAGTAAGGGCTTGTTGGCAACCACTTGTGAAACTCTCTTGTACAAATGTTGTTAGCCAAGAGCTTTTCAGTCTGCAGCGTGGGTAGCCTGCTGGATTTATGACATCTGTATCTAAATGAACAAGAGTTTCTTGACATGTGGCTGCTGTCTGTGCTCATCCTGATGAGAATTCACAACCAGCCATCACCCCCTGTACTGCTGGGTTGTAATACTGAAGCGTTAATCTAATTTTTAACACATAAAACTCTAAAACAGGCTGGTGCCTCATTAGTAAATCATGTGGGTGTTTGATAGCAAAAGCTGAGTCTTTTCCCGGTGTGTGCAGGCAGAAATTGAGACCTAGACAAAACTTACAGGACCGCCCCATTTTGGGGAGGCTTTGCTGGAGCTGCTGAAGGGAGTGTCTACTTCCCAAAGCCTTTTAGCAGTAGACTTGGAGAAGGACTTGCTAAGTCCTAAGATGGGAATAAGTAGGAATGCAGCAGAACTAGTTTGAATTAAACAGGATGTGTTTTCAACCTTCA
The DNA here is from genome assembly GCF_963513975.1 of Fringilla coelebs. NCBI lineage: Eukaryota > Metazoa > Chordata > Aves > Passeriformes > Fringillidae > Fringilla > Fringilla coelebs. Next base: position 73,407,724 of record NC_140031.1, on the reverse strand, counting down.
CAGATGCCACATTTTAGAGTGGGAGCAAAAGCTGATCCTGATCATAGATTAATGAATTATTTTGCCATTGTTGCAGAAATGGCCTCGGGCTTCTGGCTTGACCAGTCCTGTGAGGAGCAAGAAGCAGAGGATTGAGCAGTAGCCCAGTTACATCCAGCCAGCAGCTGATGGCCACTCTTCTTCCTGGGTGCTGGCTTTGACATCCCATTCTCCTTCCTACCTGTCTCCAAGTCTGGGCTCCATTTCCCTTGTACCTTTTAGGTTCAATAAAAAGACAAATTTCAGAGTTCTAGAATGCCAGCCCTCGTGTGCAGATAACTTCCATATCGAAAAAATGTGAAGAGAGTGGGGGAAAGGTGAAGCAGGAGTGTCCCTTGGATTTCAATGAAGGTATTAATGTGCTGTTTTCCTAACTCCAGTGGGGAGAACAATGGAGTAAAATTTGATTGTTAAGAGAAGCCTCTGCCTGAATTAAGGTGCAAGAAAGACCATATTTCTGAGTCAATAATACAGATGGTATTTAATAGTAAATGTGAAGTAGGAAGACAGGAAGAATAAAGGAGGAGAAGGGCAAGGTGGGGGAAGAGCAGAGATGAGCACCGAGGGGGTCAGGCCGGCCGGGCCCTCCCTTCCTGCAGTGCAGCTGCGCAGGCTCAGCTGCAGCAGTGGGGCTGCATCCCCCCAGCGTATTTGCAGTGCAGGAGGGAGAAGTGTGTGTGTGTGTGTGTGGTGAAGCACTGGGAATTGCTCCCAGCCTGTGTCAGAGCAGTGCTGTTGGCACGGGCAGCCAGGCCTCCTGCAGCTCTGGGCTCCGGGGCAGCTGCGGCCTTTGGAGCAGGCGCGGAGGGCCCTGGCTCCCCCTGGATACAGCCAGGGATGCTCCGTGCAAGGCTGAGGGCAAGTCTGGCCCTGCAGGGGAGCGCTGCAGTCAGGCCTGTGCTAGGGCTCAGCCAGCAAATGTCACTGGGCAGAAGGCAGTAGTGCAGGCTGCTGCTTCTCAGGAGCCTCTCAAAATGTTGCAAGGCATCGGGAGTTTTCTTTTCAAACTTATCCTGCGCACCAGTCACATGCATCTGGCCTGGGATGCATCCTTGGCACAAGTTGTTTTCAGTCCTGGGACTGAATTTCAACTTGCTAAAGATTTACTGCTTGAAAATATTAATCTCAGGATGGCTTGAATTGTTTATTCCCACGTGGAGGGAGAACCAGACCTTCAGGCCCAGAGGAGCAGAAGCATTGGCATGAGAGTGTTGGGAAGTGGCATCTGTTACTCTCACTGCCACTTCATCTTGGATTTTTATTATGAGCTTGATAAACTATACTTGTGTTGATTTGAGGGAGAAAGGATTGAAGAAGTTTTGACTCCCATCAGTGGCTTTAAGCATTCATGAGTTTTGCCCTCCTTAGGAATTTATGTGCTTTGGGTATTTCTTCTTGTTGTGGTTTCAGACTTGCCTAGAGTTTGTTTTTCGGTCTGTATCACAACAGCCTCAGTTTGCAGAGTTCCCAGAAGGGTGGTGGCTCACAGAGAAAAATAGCTCAAAAATCAAACTGAGAGTATTTTTACTGTTTTACATGAATAAAACAAACTGGGGAGGCTTGGTAACCTCTGAGTGTGCCTCAAGGCTCCTTTAAAGCAAAGGTCATGAAATTCTAAACTCTGCAGAAATGTTGGCATGCCCTAATTTTCTTTTGATCTCTTCTTCCTAGGGTAGCCCCAGCTACTCTGAGATGAAGAGCAGGTGCCAGGACCTCCACAAAAAGTGTTCCACATTCAGCAATGAGTATCTGAATTTGGCCAGCAGCAAGTGGAGTCCTGGCACCAGCCATCTGCATCAGCAAAGGAACATCTATGAACTCTGGCTTTTTTATTTTAAGAGAAGATTAGTTGTTTTAGGGTTCTTCAAGTTAGCAATGAGCAGATGATTTTTGCTAAAAACGTAGGATTAGTTCTTCTAAGATTATAGAAGTTAGTATTGAAGTTTAGTAATAAAGAAGTTGCATGATTGTTAACTCCTTCTCTTACTGTGACTTTTATTTTGAGTATCTTTCTTCTGGTCAATTCTTCTCTTCAAGGCTTAGGTTTGTCCACTGACTGAGTTTTATCAGTAGAGGATGGATGCCCAATACCTCTACTGTGAAGTTGTGCACATTTAAAGAAAAGATTGCAGCAAATGGAAATTCTTTATTATTAGAATAAGCCTGTTTTCCAACCTTTCTTGTTAATTTTAGATCTTTACCTTAAGTGGTGGAAGGCATGGAGGTTTTGGACAACCCCCTCCCCGAATCAGATTCTTTTGGAGGGTTAGAGAGGAGTGCACATGGGCTGCTCTAAGCTGTCAGCTGAAGCAGCTCACAGGACTGCTTGTAAATCATGGCCTCACCTTGTCAATGAGCCAAGGAATATCCAGATCTTAGCAAGAGTTCTGTAAAACACATGGAGAAGTGTTAGAGGCAAGGTACTTCAATGGGTTTTAAAGAGAAAATGGGTTCAAGTGTCCCTATGGAAATGCTGTCCATTTCTTTGCATATTTTAAAACTAGTCTGTCTCAATCAGCCTTTCTGGAGAGACACAGATGTTGACTCCAGCATAGACCTAGGGGGACTTTGAAGTCAAGTGCTTTTCCTAAGTTTCCTGCCATTTCTTTATTCAGCTGACATGGTAGAAGTGTTGGCAGCAAAGCCATATCCTACTTTTGGGGAAGAATATGAAATGGAATGAGGGAGGAAAATATTTGGGAACACTCAAAGGTGGCTGTGAATGCCTCTTTCTTCCTTGGACAGTATTCTACAAATTCCCCAGTTGTCTCCATGCAATGATGTTGAGTCCCTGTACCTGAGAGTTCTTGGGGTGTTTTGGGATTGAACAGCTGAGCCATCGTTGCCCTTCTGTTCTCCCTCTAGTGAAGTTGAACAAAATGTCACCTCTTAAACCCTGAGACTTGGGTCCTTTTTTGCCAGGGTCAGGGGGTGCTCCTACAGCTCTGCAGTGCAGCAGCCCCAGGAACGCTGCCGTGGGGGGCATGAGGTGAATTGTGCTGGGAGCCTCCCCTTGGCCCGTGGCTGCTGCTGGTTGACAGAGCGTGCAAAAGTGCTGCTGGTGAGAGTGGGCTGAGACTGAGGATTTTTCATAGTTACCCCTTCATGATTTCATCTTTCCTTTTATGACATTTCTTCTAACTAATTCTACACATCAGAAAAAAGTTCTCTTTCCATGCTTTTACAACTCTAAGCTTCAGATTCTCAGCTGACTCTCTTCTCCTCTCCAGTTCCTCATGCGTTGGGGCGGGCTTCTTTTGGGGGAAGATGTATCTATGTACTGATCCCATCCCCTTTATTGCTGCAGAAGTGCTTAGCAACACTTGAATGGTCCTTTCCACTTTTCTTTAAGTGCCTTGTTGCTATGCTTTCTGACATAAGACACATTCCCCAGGTTGATGAGGATGTACCTGTGCATCCAAAGACATCAGGGATGGTCATACCTGAAATTTCTGCAGAGATGAGAGCACTTTTCACAAAGATGGTAAAAAGGGACTTAAATTATCATTTCCTATCACATGACTTTCTCTAGAAGGGGTAGGAACTTTTTAAGGTCTTCCATAAAGCATTTCATGTGGGATAACTTTTTCTTTAAAAGCCACTGGCATTCTGATCCTCAGTAGTGGCAGGGGAAGCTCTTTTGGTCACTTTAGTGAGGTTTCCTGGCAAATTTTACTAATTTCTCTCTTTAGACTCTGATTTTTCCTCACAGCCTTGCTGCTGGGCAATGAGATCCATGGGCTAATTGGGTCTCATTTAACTGGGAGTGCTTTGCATAAATTTTCTAGTTTCAGCTATGAAATGAGAATATCTGCTGGCATTCCAAATGGAATCCCTAATCTTAGTAGTATTTCTTTTAGTATTACTTGAGGTATGTCTAAAGCTTTGCTTGGTGTGACAAGGAAAAGCCTCTGGCCATGCAGAAAATGTGTCCACTAAACCCAATAAATATTTTTATGTACTTCTTGTTAGCTCAGAAAAAAGTCTTTGGCATTAATCTCCTGCACTGCTTCCCTTTTTTGGGAGCCCTAAGGGCAGTCTTTTGCAAAACCGTGCATTGATCTGTAAGCAGATTTTACATTTCTCTTGTCACAGTCCCTGTCAGCCTAACACTAAGTAGCTGCCTTTCCAAATTGTCTGCTGTATCTTCAATACCCCAATGGGTTTCTTTGTCTTCTCTAGTTTGAGGCATTATTGCTTGAGGCACTCTAACTTGTTGATTTGTTGATACCCTCCACCCTTCAAGACTAAGTCAGATATTTATATTTATATATCAGATATATATTTATATATTAGATATATTATTTTGCTGAATGATTGTTTTCATCATGGTGTTCTGTGTCTGATTTGGAAAGGTTCACAACTTTGGAAAGAATTGCCAAGACGCTTTGTTCTGCCACCTCTCTAGCAGTTTTGTCTGCTCTGTCTTGCCTGAAGTGGTGAGCTTTGCAGATTGAGGACCATGGAAGGGTTCAAGGTAGTTGCTGTCTTTAGCACCACATCTTTTGTTCCAGGAGTGCCCCTATTACTTTAGGAAAACCAGTGAGCTCCTTTTTGCTCTACACCAGACATAACCACGTGCAGGACATAAAATGACATTTTTTCCCATTTACTCTCATGCCTATCCTATCTATCAGGACTGTGGCAGCTCCTGCTCTGAGGAGTACTGGCCACCCCTAGAGACAATGTTTAGATGTTCTTTTAAGAAATATGCTCTTTCCCACAGGGTTCTTTCCTGCATTCCCAGTCTTTGAGAAAAATATGGAGTTACTGTGCGAGACAAAGGCACTCATGTATGAACAGTGCAAAGGGTTCAGTCAAATCTTGCAGTTCCAGAGCAGGGGCTGTCATCAATGTCTGTTTTAGATATTTTTAGATATGGAAAAGCTGTTGGACCTTTTGGAGTCTGGTGTGACACCTCCTCAGATTCCTTTCATGGTCCATACAAAGGCTTTTCCAAAACTCCATTACTGAGGACCCATAACCATCACAAGCCAATGATTGCCAAAAAGGGACACAATTCTTTTATTGATGTTGGCTCTGGTGTTTGACAAATTGCTTCCTTCTTATCTCTTCCCAAACTACACTGTCCTTGTGAGTGTGGAAGCCAGGACATGGGCAGATATGGACATGGTCTTGAAAACAAAGACAAGATTTTGTGACATGGGAAATGAGCTTTGAATGGTAATATTCAAGCCATTTTCAATGATATGTTTTTATTCCCTCTCCCTCTCCCTGTAATGACTGGACAGTGGTTTCTTTGGTGCCAGCTGACTGAAATCAGGAGTAAGCGTGGGTATGGGGAAAATGGAAGTCAAATGATCATAAACTGCGTATAAAATATTTTCCAGATGCATCAGTAATTTCAGTGTCCACCTGCAGTCAGCACAACTATCAGCCTGTAATTGTGTTCATGGTCCTCCATGGCCTTTCCAGGTCAGCTCCTCCTGTAGAGAACCTGGGGGCCTGGGCATGCTGCTGGCTTGTTTGCTTTGAGGAGCCTGGGATGAGGAAAGGTCGGGGGTTGTGTCAAAGAGATGATATTTGAGTGACCGTGTACGTGCTGGAAGCCTCACAGACTGACAGGCCTACGACAGGATGGCCCAGTGCTGGCAGGGCTGCACCTTGCTGCCCTGGTTAGGGGTGTTAAGCTGCTCCTTTTCCTCAGAGAGAGCCAAGAGCAGCACTTTTGTGCAGAAACACTTCATCAGCGCTGGTTTGAACAGCAGATGCAGCACCTGGGGTTGGTGGAGTGCCTCTTTCTGCCCTTGGAAATGAGCAGAGTCAGTCACGGGACAGGACAGGGCATTCCCTACCTGTGCCCATTGTGAAATCCCTCTGCTCCGACTGTGTCACGTCCCACTCCTCAGTGACATCTCGGCCAGGTGGCACATGGAACTCCCCGTTTCCAAGGACACGTGGCCATTGTCACCGGCACAGGGCAGGACGGCTCAGACCCTTCGGCGGCTGCAGCGAGAGCGGAGGTGTCAGAGCCACAGCGAGCCTTGCTCCAACCTGGTTGGTTCCAGCAGCCGCTGTTCAAGAGGCCGATCCACCCACTGAGTGGAGGTAATTATTTACAGTTCTGTGCAGAAAGGGGGGCTCAGGGACAAATTCACAAAGGCAGCAGCACAAGAACCCAGAGTGTTTGAGTATTTCTACATTTGAGCAAAGAAAGGAATTAGCGTTCATTGAGTGCAAGTTCCCTGGTTCTCTTCATAACGAGTATTCTGTCTGCTGTTGGGTGATGATCCTCTCACTTCTCATGCTCAATAGTCTGCATGCTCAGTCTCTCCCTTCTTCTTAGTGAATGGTTTCTTGAATGGGTGGCCATGGTCTGCCCCTGCTGGCATGGCCTTTTACTGTGCCAGAGCTGATTCAGCACACGTGCTGTGTTGGCTTTATCAGTTTGTTCCTTTTCTTTAGGGTTTGTCCAAATGTCCCTGTGCCCATAAATTCTGCAATCTTTGTGTCTACCATCAGTGGCGCATCCTTCTTCCCAAGCCTTGCTAACCTCCCCTGTGTCTGAGCTCACTGAAGCCTGTCAAGCCCTGCACCTCATCAAGGCAATTCAGCCAAGAAGTATCCTGCCTTTCCAAGGCCTGGCCATCGCTTCCAGCTTGTTGGCTACTTCTTGTTTCATGGGAATCATCTCCCTTCTTGTGGATGAGTCTTGAAAGCCACAAAGACCAAACATCCAGGAACACATTTTCCTAAGAAATGTTTTCCATTTTGCAGGTTTTTCAGCAGGATCAGTGGCTGTGTGGGAGCGGAAGCAGCCGAGGCAGAGCGGGATGGCGGAGCTGCGGGCCTGGGCAGGATCCAGCGAGTTCCGCAGGGCCCCGATCCGCACTGCGTCCCGCAGGGCCCCCAGCGCCACTGCCATGCCCGTCAGGGCGACCCAGAGGTGCCAGGGCCAACAGGTGAGGGGCAGGTGTGGGGCTCTGCGGGTTGGCAGCGGGTGGGGCTTGGCCATGGTGCTGGTGTCAGGTGCTGCTGACCCCGCGGGACCTGTTGGGCAGGGCTGGGGCCCCACTGGTGCTCCAGGGGCCCCTTTGAGGCACTGCCCGGGGGACAGCGACTCACAGGGATGGCACGGAGGAGGTGCCAGTGGAAGTGGCGGTCTCTGAGGGAAGTGGCTCTCAGGGATGACACTGAGGAGGTGCCAGTGGAAGTGGGAGGTTGCTCTCACAGTCAGAAGTGGCGTTCAAAGATGACGTGGAGGAGGTGCCAGTGAAAGTCACATTTTCTGTGTGCTTTGACACTCAGGAAATTCATGCTCTGGACTTGGCTTGTGGCAAAAATGCATGGATTTCTCATGGTTCCATGTTTGTACTACACTCACCTCATATGTCAGGATAAAGGAAACTCCCTAAAAATAATTTTTTTGTATTAGGAGTAGCCATTACTTTGTTCCTGGCTGTGATGCATAGTGGAGAACTCCAGCCACATGCACACCATTTCAAAGGTTTTCTATTTACTGATACACTATCAGTATACAAAGAAATTAATCTTCATTGGTTCTAACTTACAGAATTCTTTCTATCAAGTAACATTCCATCTTCTACCGGGTAGTGATGTCTCCCTTCTCATGGGAATTAGTCCACAATTTTCAGTCTGTTTTGCATAGCTTTTAAGATTTTATCACATCCAATTTTGCCTTCAGAAGGAAACAATTCGATGGCAGAATTTGTTTTTGTTAAAAAATGTACCTAGGCTGATTAACATTTTAGTGATTTTTAACCTCCACCGGAATGTGACTCATTCTGTACTAAATTATGAGATCAGCCAAGCAACCAAATTTTGTTGTATCTGACTAACTTAGGATAAACTAATTCCATTTCACATCTATGCAAAAAATTGCATCTAGAGCTGAGGAAAAGAGAAAAGGTTTTCATGCATGTTGAGAGTTGAAATTCAGATTGTGCAGGTGAAATTCTTCTTGGAGCTGACTCCGTGATGTGCTTCCATGGTGCCCAATACATCCCAGTGTCAGGTGCTGCTCCGACTTTCAGATCTTTCTGTGAGCCTCTCTGCTTTGTTAGCTGAGCACTGGCCAGGTCAGCTGTACTCAGACACTTGATTTCAAGGGAATATAAAATTCCCTTGTGCCTATAAATTCCAGCAGTTGGGAAAGGGTGACTTGCTGCTTGAAGGCTTGGCTGCATTGGAGGCTGAGTGAGGGTTGCTCTCTCAGGGCGCTTTTGTAGCCGGCTGCTTTCAGAGGGAGAACTGTGTCAAAGCAGCCCTTTTTGGTGATGTGACAGCAAACCTTTGCAAATGCAGCTCTTGTTTAAAATGAAGGGCCTTGTTAATCAGCAGTGATGGAGAGTAGGCTAAAATTTTTACAGAAGATTTTTCTTTCCTTTTAGCCAAATGCCAGCGAGGCGTTGCACAATGGAAGTGTGCAAGATGTCAAACTGTATAACCCACTGGGAGGTATGGTTGCCTTTCATATGTCTGTAAGATTTTCACCTTGGTAATTCATTTTTGCAGCACATTCATGGGACAGGGGCTCTCTTGTGTGGAGAGCTCTCAGCTAGAGGTGGTTTGCCCTCAGGTCAGCCTTGCAGTGTCTTGTCACTGCATTCAGCCACTGGTTTGTTTTGCCCTGAGAAAGCCTGTCAGTCCTTCCTTGTTCCCATACTGCTTGATGGGTTGGAATTTGGAGCATGGAGGTCAAGGTTTGGACCACCTTATGCACCTAAATTCACAGTCTTGGTAGTTAAAGTTTGGGTTTTGGAGTACATAGGCACTGCCATTATCCTTTAAATTTAAATGGGAAATTCAAAGAAAATAACCTTGAGGAAGTCACATAGCAAATTTCAAAAGGTCAATATGGAAAGCCATCCTTGATTTAATTATTTGTCTTGGTCATTAATAAGTGAGTGTTGCCAGAATACTGTGTTGGTTTCTTTTCATGGAAAGTGAAAGGAAGACATTGATGTCATGTTCCCCACAGATTCCCTCATTTCCCTCAAAGCTCAATGTGCTTAGGTGCTGTCATTTCTTGTAAATATTTTCTCAGTGCTGTTTCCCCAAGGAGCCTGGCTCCCAGCAGACACGAGGTGCACATTCCCCTTCCAGGCACTCAGTGGTGCTGCCTGCAGCAGGGAGCTGAGCCAGGCACAGCCAGCTGCCCTGAGAAAAACAGGCTCTCACCTGGCTGTGGCTGCAGTCACCTGCCTGCAGGGACATCCCTGCCCCTGCAAGTGCAGGTCTTGTTCTGCCTGAGCCTAGTTCAGAGCATTTTAAGGCAGCATCATGGTGGCTTTTTGGAGAGACAAAGCTCAACTTCTGAATTTCTCTTTGGGGGCATTCTGTTTCACATGTGAATGAGGATTTGTGTGATTCTTATGGGTGGTTTTCATAGATCCTAAGGGAATATTTAACCTTGAATACCTGGGGTCTGAGGACTGGCATTAGAGAGTCAATTGTGGAACTTGGTGCCACATCTGCTTTGGGCTGGCACAGAGAAACTCAGGTGAGACAGGTCTGGTTGCTGGTGTAGGGTACAGGGTGCCTTTGCAACTTGCTCCATACAGTACCAGTTAGGGACTGGGCTTGGTCACAGAATCAGAGAATATGTGAGTTGGAAGGGATCCGCAAGGATGCGCAAGTGCAGCTCAGTCCACAAGAATATCCATCATCATTTCAAATCAAGTCTTTTGCCTTCTCCCAACTTCCCATTTGAAACTTTTTCTCTTTTCCTTTCCTTTGGAAAAACAAGCAGATGTGAGAAGAGCCAAGCCAAACATTTCATGTCCTGCCCCTGTGGACAAGAGAACAAAGCCCATGAAGCCTGCAGAGAGTGAACAGACTCCTCGCAGTGCTGTTTATCGGCGACCCTACAGGGACAGGGTGATTCATTTACTTGCTCTGAGGACTTACAAGAAGCCAGAGTTACTTGCTCGCTTGCAGAGAGATGGAGTCATGCAAAAGGACAAGGGCACCCTTGGAAAGATCCTTCAGCAGGTGAGACTGTGGAGCTGGTGTCAACAATGTTTCCACCACACCATTCTTTTGTCACTAATTGTCACTTGCTCCTGCACTGTTTAAATTAGATACTAATAGGCAAGTTAGGAAATACTCCCTGTTAAGTTTTTTCATCAACTTCATCCAGACGTCTCAAGCTGCAGGTCCATGTGACAAAAAGAAAGAAAACTTCAAAACTTTTTGGGCAATGTTGCTTTGCTAGAATGGCTGGCAATGAGTAACACTTTGTCTTGTTGTTGCTCCTCATGCCTTATTCCATTCTCTTTCTTTTCCGTGCACTGTTTAACTGCTTCATGGAGTAACTTCACAAGGATTCCTTGATTGTGTGAAATGGTTTGTCATGGCCCTTAAAATTTCCCGGGAGAAGTTCCAGAGCAGTGCAGTGCAGGAACTGCAGAGGCCATTATTTCATTTGAACAGAGTTGGTGGCCTCTCAATGGAACTTGGCTTCTCTGGGATCTGTGGGGATTGCCTTCCAGGGAAGGGTGTTCCAGGCAAATCCTCCATGATAAAGATGGTAGCCAAACTATGAGCAGGGGGTTTCTTTGCTGCCATGTGAATGAAATCACCATCTTCCTTGGAACTCTTTTTGTTCAGTAACTTCTCCAGTGCTCCTCTGAATTCCACTGGTATTTCCTTATGACAGCCAGCAACAGGATGCACACATGTTGAAAGAGGCAGTGGTTCTTTCCTTCCTTTTTCAATATTCCCTGTTCCCCTCGGCTCTTGCTGAATGATGCATGCATTAATATATCAAGTAGGAACATTTCTTCTTTGGCTAGGAAAACAGTGTCTTGGAACCTAGTCAAGGGAGGAAAATTTAATACAGTTTCAGTTGATCCCACAGTGACTTTTAAGAACTCATTCCCTGAACCTGTGAAGTTGGTTGCTGGGTTTGCCCAGGGCACTGTCAGGGCTTTCTTACCTGAAGACATTCACAAGTGAATGAGAGCCATGTTCTGCCATCCCAACTGGAATTGCCCATTTAGATTTGAAGTTAATTATAAATTTTCAAAGCTCAGCTCCTTAGAAGGTAAAGGATGAAAAATTTTTCTCCTGTTCCATTGCAATGTTTGAGATTTCCCTGGAGTCAATGCGCTGTGTGAGATGTAAACTGCCTCAAGGTCGTGGTTTGCATTCTGAAAGGGCTGTGTGAGCAGTCCTGCACCCTGAAATGCCTTTCTCAGGCTTTTGTGGACATCAGAGGAAGTGGGGGTTTATTTTGTATAAATGTCAAATGGGGAGTGTGAGCTTGCTGAGATCTGGTACACACACGCTTGCCTCTCTACCAACACAAGCTGAGTTCTGCTTCGAAGGAGTGAAATCCCTGATTCTCGGTATCTTTGTCACTTTTACATTTCTTTTTCAGCTGTGGGCAGACAGGCATCAACACAGACCCATATTATCAAAGTTTATCATGTTTTCCAGGACAAAAGAAAAGTCAAAGTTGTGACAGATGGTGGTGGTGTGTTAGATGAGTTATTCCGTGTGTTGCAGGGCTCAAATAGATGGAGACTTTCCCAATGGGCTTTTCTGTGGAACTCTGAGCAGGTGTCAGGTGATGAAGTCTAAACCACACCTTTTGATATCAATGGTCTTGAGGTTTTACTACCTCATTTTACCTTTTTCAGTAGACTTTGTGTTTGTCTTGAGGAAGATATGAACCTCATTTCTTTTCAAAGGAACACAGCAAAGCATGTGCAAGCCTTCTCATGGCAGAACTTTGCTGGAATGAACCCCGGTTCTGCCACATGAACAGGGATTCTGGGCTTGAACCTTCTCCTAGCACATTGTCAAACAAAGTGTTGTTTTCACAGGAACTTTTTCTAGATATGAATGGAGATACTTGGTTGTTTCCAATTGGTGAAACATTCATATGGCTTAACACTCATGTGATGGAGGAATAATCAAGCTCTGTGCAAAAAGACATTGATTAGTTGAACCTGGGTGCTCACAAATAGCAGCTCTTCAGGACCAGTCATATTTCTGTAGTTTGCATGCAGCAGCCATAACAAAGATCTGTTTCCCTACATGTCTGCCTGTAGGTAGCCAAATGGAATGCAAAGGATAATTCCTTCAGTCTAAAGGAACATCTGTTTCAAACCCTTCAGACTGATTGGCCTGGCTACACTGAAATAGACAGACACAATTTGAAGTTGATACTTTCTGGGTAAGTTCAATCTTTCAGAGAAAGGGAAAAGAAATTCCTGGGAAATGAAGCCCAGATTGTTAGAATATTCTGAGGTAGGAAGGACCTGCCAGGATCCTGGCCCTGCAGAGGCCACCACGAGAATCACACCAAGTGCCCAAGAGTGTTGTTCAAAGACTTCTTGAAGCCTCCTGCAGTGACCGCTGGCCTGGGAGCCTGTTGCAGTGCTCAAGCACCCTCTGGGGCATGAATGTTTTCCTGATATCCTGCCTAAAGCTCCCTCAACTCTGCTTCATGCTGTTTCCTCGAGTCCTGACATTGAAGGGCTGTTTTCCCTGCAAGGAAAGTACTATGACAGTTGATATTTAGGCCTTGTAACGTGAAATATTTGACCATCCCTACAGAAAATCAGCTCCATCTCAGAACCTCACTAGCAGCAGCCAAGTGACATCTCCAGGGCCTTCTGAGAGAGATGCTCAAGCAAAACCTTCTCAGTTTCTTGTACATTTTTAACATTCTGGACTGTAGGGTAAATCGTAGCAGACTTGCTGCTGGTGTAAAAGCTGTGATGGGAATGTGCAGCCCTTTCCCTTTTGGGGAAGCCTTTGATGGGGCTCCTGAAGGGAGTGTCTTTCTCCCAAAGCATTTTAGCTACGGACTTGAAGTAGGACTTCCTAAGGCCCACACTGAGAAAGTAGGAATGAGATAGAGCCTGTATTTACCTGCAGTGCTTCCTGGTTTGAATGCTCTTTTTCATTTAGAAAGATGTGTTTTCAGCCCTTGCCAGTTCAGAAATGGTGCTTTTTCAGAATAGGAGCCAAAGCTGACCTTGATCATAGGTTAATGAACAAATTCTTTTGTCATTGATGCAGAAACGGCCTCTGGCTTCTGACTTTACCAGTCCTGTGATGAGCAAGAAGAGGAGAATTGGCCACCAGCCCAGTCATGTCCAGCCAGCAGCTGGTGGCCACTTTTCTTCCTTCCTTCTGCCTTCCACATCTCTTTTCCCTTTGGACACGTCTCCAAGAGTCAGCTCCATTTCCCCCTGCACCCACGTGGTGCAGCCAACAGAGAAATTTCAGAGTTCAAGCATCCCAGTGCCTGCCAGGGAGCAGGAGGAGATCCCAAATTCAAATGGGAAGAAAGATGAATTGGGGAGGCTGAGGCAGCTGCATCGCTTGGAATTCGATGAAGGTAATAATGTGCTGCTTTTCCTGACTCCTCTCTGGATAACTGTGGCGTACAGATTTGGTTATTAACAGAAGCTTCTGCCCAAATTAAGGTGCAAGTGCAACCCTTTTCCACAGTCAGTAGGAAAAATGTGATTGAACAGTAAATGCAAACTAAGGAGATAGAAAGAAATAAGGCAAGAGAGTCAGGCTGAGGAGAAGAGAGAGACATTAAGTAGGGAGATATCATCACCACATGGACTCTCTGTTGTCCAGCCAGTCCTTCTTCACCCTTGGTCTTCTCTGTGGGGGTCCTAAGTCTCTCTGGAGGGACCACCTTTATACTGTCCAAGACTGGGGTATCCACAGGGTGGTCACAGCTGTCCCCACATCTTGGGCCAGACGCCATGCAAGCAGTGATTTTCCTTACCACAAACTCTCTACGGTGGAGTTTTTGTCTGTTGTCCTAATTCCAAACTTTCACCTCTGTTAGGCTAAGGCTTCGTGCTTTTCTCATGCCATCTGTGCTTGTCTCAAATTCCTGTTGTGGTGGCTTCTCTTATGGGAACATCCTTCTTCCAGTGTTCTGAAACAGTTAATTGTGCTCTTGCATCTTGTGAAAAGGGAGCTTTGAAAGCGGGCACTGGATACATGAAGGCACTGCTCTACATGACTGCTCTACCCTTATGCCTGCTCCATGGTCATGAAAAATCAAAAACTACTTTTTTTTCTGCCATTACCTAAGATTGTGGCTCTTGCTTTAAAAGACAAAAACAGCAAAGCCCAGAACCTGTGCTGCTGGAACCTTCTCTAATTCTACATTCATTTTGAGAAATTCTCCCTCTAAGTAGTGCAAAACGAATCAAAAACAGAAAATGTGAAATAGATTGGTGTTGGGAGAAGCTGGTTAAAAGGAAGAGTCAGACATGAGAAAGCCACAGGGAATAGATTATTTTCTTCCCATCTGATTTCTTGTAAAATGACAAGTGTTGACTGAGACACCGCTTTTTCCATCAGCAGATTTTCAAGCCTGCAGGCTGAAGGCAGAAACCTGTAACACATTTTTTGCACACAAGTTTACTGAAACATGTTGATCAAATCTCAGTGTTTCTGTGGTTGTTCATTGAACTCAGCTTTTCCATGGAAACTCCAAAAGCTACAAAACCTGGGCTGTGGTTTCCTGGAGTTCTACTTTGAACTGGGCTGGGAGTTCTTCTCCATCCTAGCTGCAGAATTTCTTTCTTCAAAAGCTGTGGAAGTGGCACAGACTGAAAGCAGCACTGAAAAGTTAAACAGGAATGCATAAAGAGCACTCGATTTCTGATGACAGGGACACACCCAGCAGGGCAGAGTTCAGTTGCTTTGTTAAATCTGTGGGTTGTCTCTTTTGGAGGTTGACCTTCCAAATTACAAGCTGGGTTTAGTCTGGAGGCAGGTTTGGAGTGTGCAGATGCCTCTTGCAAGTGGTGGTGTGCTTGTAGGGACAGGTGCTTTGAGATGGTCTGTCCACATTTCTTCTGGACCTGCAAACCTTGGGATGTCTTTGGAAGGATTTCTGCTTGAATCTCTAAACACATGAGCAGCTTTCTTGAGGAGCCAGTTACCAAATTCTGCCCAGCTGGTGAAGGAAAAATCTGTTCTGTGTTTCAAGTTGGGGCTTAGGCTGAAATTTTCATGTGGACAGTGCCATGAGAGCAAATGCACTTTTGGAAATGAAATGCTCACAGCAAAGCTGTTCTTCCAAGTTGTGTTAAACATACTGTGACTACTGATATTTCTATCCAGTTTTATTACCACTTTTGCACTTCTTTTTGTACTTCTGCTATACCATGTAATAATTTTAACACTAAAATCAACAAAAGCAAGTGGAACATCACACGAGAGCTCTTTCCTCAAGAATTAAAGCTCAGATAGCCTAAAGATTGTCATGAATGGTTGAGTTATAAGAAGATTACTTTGTGTAAACAAGGGAAATGAAAGCTCATAAGGAGTGTAAAGGATTATGTGGGTTTTTTACGCTTGGCATAAAACCTGAAATGGAAAGCAGAGAGGGATTACCATGATCTTGATTGCTCCTTCCTGTTTCAGTTGACTTTTCCTTATAGCAACTCTTTTTACTATCATTGTAATTCTTCAACATCTCTTTGGAAAGAGGGCTTTGAGGTTATGTGTGCAATGCTTCCCAAATGCCTTTGCCAAGAGGCAAAGGGCAACTCACAAGTGCAGAGCTGTTTCCAACTCCATCTTGCCACGTTAGTGAGGAGCATTCGGTTTTGGCTGTAGAATATTGGAGCCTTAGTGCCAGTAAGCCCTATGGACTGGAATTGGCTTTCCTGCTGACTAGAGTGCAGGAAACTCTGGAATTGGCAGGGAAGCAGGGATAAAAACATGGCATGAGAAGAACTTCAGCTTTCTTCTTTATTTCTTGTTAGAACCTTGATTTTGATCTCTCTCAAGCTGTTGTCTTTTGTAAAGCTGCATCTTTTTCTGTATGACTTGAATGGCTGTGCAGATACCACCTCATGCCTTCAAATAAGAAAAGCTGAGCTGGAGCTAGCACTGTGGGAATGCACAACCTGTAGAATAAAGTGGCCATTCCCTCTTTCTAGTTCTGTATACTGTGGAGAAGGTTGTATGTGCCTTATTATTGAATGTTGTTGCTTCATCTGAGTAATTTACTGTGAGAAGACCACTCTGAAGGACTTTTTCAAGACTGTCCAATGGGGATCTTTTGGCTTTTTAAAGATGTCCTGATGAAGAGTGTCAAAATTCTGCTTCTCTGCAGGAACAAGAAAAGATACTTCCATTGCCGCCACATGCTCTGCAACAAGCAACCAACCAGACTACCTGAGGTGAGTAAAACAGCAATTAACCCTTGCCACTCTCGGTGGGGTGCAGTGTCGAGCTCTTTCCTGCGCTGAAAGGATGAGTTTGAGCAGGTTTGGTTGGGCCTCCCAGGCTCAGAGCAGAGATGAGCACCGAGGGGGTCAGGCCGGCCGGGCCCTCCCTTCCTGCAGTGCAGCTGCGCAGGCTCAGCTGCAGCAGTGGGGCTGCATCCCCCCAGCGTATTTGCAGTGCAGGAGGGAGAAGTGTGTGTGTGTGTGGTGAAGCACTGGGAATTGCTCCCAGCCTGTGTCAGAGCAGTGCTGTTGGCACGGGCAGCCAGGCCTCCTGCAGCTCTGGGCTCCGGGGCAGCTGCGGCCTTTGGAGCAGGCGCGGAGGGCCCTGGCTCACAAAATGTTTCAAGGACTCTGTAGTTTGCTTTTCAAAATTAACCTGCAGACTAGTCAAATGTATCTGGCCTGGGATGCATCCTTGGCACAAGTTGTTTTCAGTCCTTATACTGAATTTACCTTGTGGAAAATTTACTGCTTGTAAATATTAATCTCAGGAGGGTTTGAAGGATTTATTCCAATGTTGAGGGAGTTTTTGTCACCCAAAAAGAACCAGACCTTCAGGCCCAGAGGGGCAGAAGCATTAGTGTGAGAGTGTTGGGAAGTGGCACCTATTATTCTCACTGCCACTTCATCTTGGATTTTTATGATGAGATTGATATACCTCACACCTATTGATTTGAGGGAGAAAGGAATGAAGAAGGTTTTGACTCCCATCAGTGGTGTTAGGCATTAATGAGTTTTGCCTTTTTTAGGAGCTGATGTGGTTTGGGTATTTCTTGTTGTAGTTTTAGACTTGTGTAGTTTTTGTGGCTGAATTACAAATGCCTCAGTTCCATGGTCAGTGATGTAACTGCTGCCTGCTAGAAGAATCAAATATTATCATTTACTCTGCTTTGCTGTTAGACAAGAATGTAGCTCAAAAGTCCAGCTCTGTGCACTCAACTCCATAAATGCATTCCCTTACAAAAGTATTTTGCAGATGAATTTTCCCAATGAAATGGAACTTAATTAAGTTTTTCCTACACAGGAAGTGATTAAAATTTAGCAATGTATCTCCTCTTCCTGAAGCTGCTTTGTTTGTTTGTCATTTGACATTTAAAATGAGGGCAAATCTTTTCTAAATGTGCTCCACTGTCTAATGAACAAAACCTCTGCAACATAAGCTATTAGTCACTAGCAATCTGCGCCACAGAAATGTGGCAGATTCCTAGAGTTACCTGACTACATTCTCTTGAAGCACATGAGCTTGAAAGTAGAAACTGTCAGTCCCAAAGCAACTGACTCAATGCTTGGGTGTCTGTGTTTGACACTACCCTGTGCTTGGTGTAAAATGACACGTGTTTTTTGTGCACTAGAAACATACTGGAATGTTCTCTCACAGTTCACTCATAGAAAAAATGGTCTCATTTTTTCCATTAGAAAATACGTAGCCATTGTCTCCTTGGAGCAACGCCAGCGCTACAAGGATGACTTCAATGCAGAGTATGAGGAATATCTGAATTTACATTCTCAGATTGACAAGACTGTACAGAAGTTCAGACAGTTTCAGGAGCAATGGAAGTCTCTGACTCCAGGCTCTGAAGCCTATCAGGTAAAGAAGGATAAAACCATGAAGATTGTGCTTCATCACAGCAGTGTTTGTTTTTTGGATTCCCTGGAGCTGCTCAGTGAGACAAAGGGAACCTGTGGAATTGGCATGTATGCTCAGACACTGCTTGGGCTGGGTCTGATTTTTGCCAGCTCCTGCCCAAAACCCCTGTTTGAGCTGTATATGAAGAAACAGGAAGGTCAGAGGTGTCCCAGGCAGAGTCTTGGAGCATAGGGCTCCTTCTGTTGCTTTTTGAGAGGCTTAATTACAGATCTTGGTTGATGCTGGGAGAGAGAGAGATTTGTTTTTGCAAACCTCCCGGAAAAGGGGTGGCTGACAGAGAAAATTCTCTAGAGTAAGACTAAGTGTACATTTCATGTTTTATCAAAGTTTGCATTTTATAGTGCCAGTGAAATATTCATGTTTTCTTTTTCTTGAAGGCGCTGCTTCATCGAATCCTAGCAGATTATCAGCAGTTACAACAGGTAGGTGTGACACCAGAGCTGCGGGGCCGTGGTAACTGCTGAGCCTGGCTCAAGGCTTTTTTAAAGCAAAGGATGTCAGACTGTAGACACTGCAGAAGTGCTTGCATGCCCTAATTGTCTTTTGCTTTCTCCTCCACAGGGTAGCCCCAGCTACACTGAAAAGAAGAGCAGGTGCCAGTACCTCCACAAAAAGCTGGCCCATATTCAGAGACGCATTTCTGAATTTGACCAGCAGTGAGTGGAGTCCTGGCACCAGACATCTGCTTCAGCCTGGTGAAATCTGCAAACTCTGGATTTTTTATTTCAACTAGAAGATTAGGTTTTTAGGATCATTTAAGTTAGTATTGAACAGTAGGTTATGTTAGTATTGAGCAGTAGATTATTTCTTAAAAATATAGCAGTAGTTCAAAGAAATTTAGTAAGTTGAAGAGGTTGCAAGATGATAGGATTATATGTTAACAATAAAGAAATCTCCCTATTGGTAATTCTTTCTCTCATTGTTGCTTGTATCATATTTGGTATGGCTGTCTTCTGGTGAATTCTTTTCTACAAGTCTTAAGTTTGTCCACTGAAATAAATTTATCAGTAGAGGGTGGAAGCCCACCACCTCTACTGTGAAGTTGTGCACATTTTAAGAAAAGATTGTGGCAGATGGAAATTCTTTATGATTAGTATAGGGGTGTTCTTTCCAACCTTTCTTGTCAATGCAAACTCTTTGCCTAAGTGGTCAAAGGCTTAGAAGTTTGGATAACCCCATGCCCAAATGATCTTGTTTTGGAGGGTTATAAAGGAGTGCACGTGGGCTGCTCTGAGGTGTCAGCTGAAGCAGCTCTCAGGACAGCTTGGAGACCATGGCCTCACCCTGTCAGTGAACCAAGGAATATTCAGATCTTTGCAAGAGTTTTGAAAAACACATAGACAAGTGTTGGAGGCACGGCACTTCAATGGGTTTTAAAGAGAAAATGGGTTCAAGTGTCCCTATGGAAATGCTGTCCATTTCTTTGCATATTTTAAAATTAGTTTGTCTCAACCAACCCTTCTAGAGAGACACAGATGTTGATTCCTGCACAGACTTATGGGGACTTTGATCTGAAGTCCTTTTCCTAAGTTTCCTGCCATGTGTCCATTCAGCTGACACAGTAGACGTGTTGCCATCAAGGCCGTAACCTTCTTTTGGGGAATAATATGAAATTGAATGAGGGAGGCTAATATTTGGGAACATTCAAAGGTGGCTGTGAATGCCTCTTTCTTCCTTGGACAGTATTCTACAAATTCCTCAGTTGTCTCCATGCAATGATGTTGAGCCCCATATCTGAGAGTTCTTTTGTGACTAAACAGCTGAGCCATCGTTGCCCTTCTGATCTCCCTCTAGTGAAGTTCAACAAAATGTCACCCCTTAAACCCTGAGACTTGGGTCCATTTTTGCCAGGGTCAGGGGCAGCTCCTACAGCTCTGCAGTGCAGCAGCCCCCAGAACGCTGCCATGGGGGGCAGATCCAGCCTCATCTTGTTTGGGAGAGGAGCAGGGCACAGAAACAGCAGCCCTTGTTTTGTACAGCTTCCCCAAATGAACTGTCTCATCTCCTGGACCCGTTTGAACTCCCAACCTCCCCAGAACATGACCGCTGACCCCCCACACTGTCGGAATGCAACAAAAATCCCAAATGCTTTTCTGGGAATTTTGGGGGTGGATGATTTCATGGAGGAATGGGAGGACAGCCTGTCGCAGCACCAGGGACACAGGGAATCCCAGAAAAAACAGAGAACATGAGTGAAGCTGGAAGCTAAACTGATTCCCCCTTCCCGAGCTTTGGGGTGCTTTCCACACTGCCTGGGGAAACCCTGGACACGCCAGGAGCAGGGAAGGAACCCCGAAAAAACCCGGGATCCTCCCAGAGGAGGGCAAAGGTCCAGCACCACTCGACATTAAAGTCCCAGAACCAGGTGTTCTGTCTGGTGTTCGAGAAAGTCTCTGTTACAATCATTCTGTTCAAAGCTCTCCATTAAAGCTCTGGAGACAGGCAGGCATTTCTTTGACCAAAGTCTCTTCCTTTTAGAGAGAGACCAGTCTGGAAATTTTCCGTTTATTT
The DNA here is from genome assembly GCF_963513975.1 of Fringilla coelebs. Taxonomy (NCBI): domain Eukaryota; kingdom Metazoa; phylum Chordata; class Aves; order Passeriformes; family Fringillidae; genus Fringilla; species Fringilla coelebs. The sequence goes on along the minus strand of NC_140031.1, from coordinate 73,387,312 downwards.
GGTCCCAGAAATCAAGGGTAAAAGCAGACGTCAAGACTGTATTTTGAGTATTCGCTTTAACCCAGATACTAAGTCTTTTAGTTCATGTTTTGGGATGTCTGAACGTTCTTTATCCTGTAAAATTGTCTCAAGCCATTAAGGACATCCCATTCTGGTTTAGAGAGATGGTTTCCCATCTCCTTGCCCAGGAGCCCCTCGAGTTGCTACTTATTACTTCCCAGGGTATCAGCTACAGACCAAGGCCAAGGGGACGATCCATTCCTCCTTTTGACAGCCTGGGCCTCCAGCAACGGCACTGGCCATGGTCTTCTTTTTATTTTTATATTCCTCTAGGCTAGAAATCCTCTTCACTGAGGAGCAGCTTTCCCAAAACCCTCTGATTTTAAGGATTTCCACAATATACTACATAATATATATTTTAATATATGTACTGTAATAAACAGAATATATAAAATGTATCCTTGATCTTTTTCTAAGCCAGCAGGCCTTTGCAGCGAGTTCTGAGCCAACGTGTGGCTCTGCTGCCTTCCCAAATCTGCGCTTCCCTTGCCCAGCCTGAGTGCAGGTGGGGCATGTGCTGGGCATGGCTGGAGATGTTCATGGCCAAAATCCTCCAGCATTTCCATCTGCTCATGGCTTTGGGTAGCACAAATTACAACACATCCAGGTGAGCTGACAAATGGCATTTCTTACAAATTGCTACAGCAGCACTAACAACGTAGAACTATACAGGTCTCAGTTAAAGTTAAAAAAGTAATTTATTTCGTTGTGAAACCACACTATTTAAAAACATACAAATATCGACTTCCTTTAACAAAAAACGAATTTTTTGCAAACCTCTACACACACTCACTATACACAGAGATCACGGGAAAATTAACAACTTAATTTATTGCATATTACGACAAGTGTACAGCCCATATATAAATACAAAAATATCAGTATCTCTCTCTAATACCAAGAACTCAACAAATAGAATTACACCACTATACGACTCCATACACATTTAAATAGAACTGAATACATAAATTACCACCATAATATACAGATGTGAATATAGATTAAAGGTTAACTGTTACATTCAAGAAAGTGATACATAAAACAAGCCAATTTAGAAATAGACAAACAGCACTACCAATCTAAACATCGGTACAACTGCATCAATACAATATACAGCTATAAATCCGGATATATATATATGGAAATGTAATATAACTTATATAGAAATAGATCAATATACATCAAAAAATAGATAAAAATGCATATATGCCAAAACAAAGATGAATATACGTATTTAAAAAGACATATACTAAAAACTCCATCAATACAAATAAATACCTACACAAGTGTATACATATGGAAATCTAAACACAGATATTACAACATACATAAAGAACTACATACATATACACACAAGTATGTAACTGCAAACCTGCATGTATGCAGGTATCTATACATAAAAATATATATCTAGTACTATCATAAATATAACAATCTCTGTATAGAAATATGCCTGTACAAATAGCCGGCTACACATGTACATATCCATCTCATAATCCCAGTTCACACGCAAGTCCGTGTATGTTTAAACAGAGCCCCAAGCAGAGGGATCCCAGCTGCCCCATCTTCAAAGCCTCTCCCTCCGTCTCCTCCTCCCTGGCAGAGCAGCTCTCCTGGACAGGGACAGCAGATGGGACATCAGGCAAGCAGAGGGAACACTGAGTGAGTATGGGGGCGTTTCCCTCGGCAGCAGCTGCATTTCCTTCAGGAAAGAGGAAATCTCAGAGCCTCCCCAGGAGGGTCAGAAAGAAAAAGCAGCCGAGCGGGCCAGGCTGTGGTGAGCGCAGCCGCGGCGGGACCGTCGCGCAGTCCCGGCAGCCCCGGCACAGCCGGCACAGCTCCCGGCCCGGCCGGCACAGCTGCCTTGCCCAAGGACAGCCCCTGTGCCGGCCGGGGCAGCTGCGCTGAGCAGCCCCAGCACGGGCAGGGCCCGCTCCTGCCCCGCCGGGCAGTGCCCACGGCCACAGCCCACGCCGCCCTCAGCCCCACCCTGCCTGCCCGGGCCTGTGGCCTCAGCCGGGCTCTCTCCAGGCTGGCAGCAGCAGGTCCCCGCTCACTGCTCTTGCTGCTGGCCTTCAGCTTCTCCCTGCTGGCTCCCATCAGTCTCCGGCTGTCCTCAAGGTCTTCCTTGCAGCTGTATCAAAAGTGGAGGTTCTGGAATTGGTTCCAAGGCCTGGCAGAGCTGCAGTCCCGGAGCCCTCTGTGCTCCCTGCTGGCCCCTCCACCCCCTCAGCCCCGCCATGCTCTCGCTGAACCCCCAGCCCCCTTCAGTTTCTTCAGCCCCTCACAGTCCTCTCACCCCCCTCAGTCCCTTGTGACCCATCCTGTCCCCCGAGACCCGCCAGCCCCTCAGCCTGTGCCACTTCCATGTCACCTCGGTGCCACCATGGCCCTTGGCTGCCCCACAGCCCTCAGCCCCAGCAGCAGCTCAGGGTCCCCGTCCCTTGAGCGCCACCGCCCCCTCAGCCCCCTCAGCCCCCTCAGCCCCCTCAGTCTCACCGTCCTCCAGCAGCTCCTCAGGGCACAGTGCCTGGGGCCAGCGGCAGCTCCCAGCGCTCCAGGGACAGCCGGGGCTGGAAGTGCTGCTCTGCCCGGCCCGGCCGCCAGCTCGGAGCCAGCGCAGGGAGAGGGGACCCAGCGAGCGCAGGGGGAAAAGCAAGAGATGAGAAAGGCAGCTGAGGGGGGAAAGTGGTAAAAATGCAGCCTAGGCCTACACAGCTCAATTTCTGCATCTAAACTTCCACATACCCCTAATGAAATAACCATGCCATTTCTAGATTGATATCTAAGGATGTAAATGTAGGCATCTAAATGTAGGAACGTAAATGTAGGCATATAAATTTAGGCATCTAAATGTAGACGTTTAAATGTAGGCATTGAAATGTAGGCATGTAAATGTAGGTATCCACATGTTGACGTCTAAGTGTAGGCATCTAAATGCTACTCTAGAAATATAAAAATGTAAATCTCAAAATCTATAAATGTAACTACCTCCATACAAATATCATTATATCCAATCTATCATGATAGATATAGATTTAAATATATAGATGTATATATATGCACATATAGACACCCCTCTATAAATCTATCAGCGTAACTTTATGGATATAAAAATAGAACTATCGAAATCTATGAATCTGTGTATAGACAAAGGGATTCCACCTGCCCAATGGTCACAGGCTCTCCCTCTGGTCCTTCTTCCCATGCAGGGCAGCCCTCCTGGCAAGGCAGATCAAGTGGATATCTGGGAAGCAAAGGGAATACTGGGTCAATACTGGCCTCTGTGCATCATTGCCTTTGGAAGTAACTCTCCTTCTATCAAAGACTGTAAAAGATGGCTGGAAAGGCAGACTCTCACTTGGCACTTTGAAGCCTGCTCTTCAAAGAGCCGGAATCCTTCCAAGTGTTCAAAACTTCTGAAGTTTTGTGAAGATATCCCCATAAACTCAAAGCCCTCACAGTGCAAAGGGCCCCCACGAGAGCTTGAAACACAGACAGTCCCAGCTGGCACAAAGAAGCCCAGCCTTGTTCTTCCTCTGTGCTGACAGAGAGACCTCAGTCCTCACTGCAATGGCTGAAGTTGAATGTGCTGGGAGCTGAGTTATGAACTAGCACCGTTCCCCGCCATCTCCAGCCTGCCCTCTGCAGTGAGCAACAGCTCCTCCAAAACAACCACCAGCTCTGGGATGAACAGCTGTGTGACAAATGACCCGATAATATTGGCTTAGGCCTTTATGTATTAGCTTATGCAAGTTGTTAGTGACTATAAGTATTTAGAAATAGCATCAGTTATAACTTTTTTTAGCTGCTTTGTAATATAATAGAATCTATCAGCTTAAGTGTGCACTGTGTTGCTCATAGAAAAAGTAGTGTAATGAATATAATATCTATGTATCACTTATGGAGACAATCGTGTGATGAATGTATTGTGTTCTAGACCTTAGCAAAACCTAAGGATAAAAAAGGCTTTTGTGTACCTAAAACCAGTGTAAGGCCATCCACTGACCCACCTGTCCAAGTGATAAGATAACCGTGACACAAACCAGAGCACCAGAGGACAATTAGAGAACACCATGTTAAATTTCAGGAGAATACTAAACCGTTATCAGAGGATGTGAAACAGCAGGATGGAGACACAGTGTTGCAGTAGATTTTAAGTTTTAGAGAGAATATTGTGTGTTAGGAGTAGTTATGCTAAGGATCATAACTTAAGTAGGCCTTTTGGCACTCTGTATGTGAATTAGTAGCTTGTGTTGCAAGAAATCAGTAAAACATGCTGGGGAGGTAGAAAATGTTTATCTAAAGAATGTTCTGCTAAAGATTCAAGGTAACCGTTAATCAAAAGTAGCTTAGGGATGTCATGTAGAGCTAGTGAAACAAAAGATCAAAGGATGAAGTAATCTTTCTGTTGAAAGATATAAACCCTGTAGTTCTGTCTGCTCGGGGGCTCTGACTTTGGACGCGAGTCCTCAGGTCCCCAGGGCCCTCAATAAAGCACCGCATAAAACAACTCCTTTGTTTTGTGTTTCGCTATTATCCGCTCGGGCAGCAGTTTTCTGGAGACCGCGGCAGGACTCCGAGGGTGGCTGGGGCGGTTCACGTCCTGATCCACTCCACGCCGGCACCGAGTGATTCTCGGGGAGTCATCGGTTCGTGCCCGACCCCTGCGCCTGTCGGACGACTGTGAGGAGGTAGGCCCGAAGGTGCTTTATTCTTTGGTATTGGGAGCCTGCTCATGAGACGAGGTACGAATCCTCACAGGGTTGGGCTAGAGACGTCTTGGTGGGAAGCCTAGGCGCCGGCTGTAAGACGCGGCGAAAGCCTCGCTGGACCGGCACTTGCCCCTCGTGGCGACGGGTAGTGGCAAGATTGGGTCTGTTGGTCTATCCTCTCCTCTCTTTTCTGACAGTCTTTGCTCAGTACAACTTTCTGTTTTGATTTGCTTGTGACATGATGTCGTTTAAAACCTTTAAAGCGTTGGTTCGATCCAATGGGAAAATACCAGGAAATACCCCGTTGGGTTGCTTAATAAGTAGGTGGGGGAGTGCAGGGTTTTATCAGGACCTGAGTAAAAACAGGATGATTGATTATTGTAATCATTGGTGGCCGCAATATGCAGCCAAAGGGGGGCCAGCCTGGCCCCTAAACGGTACTACGGATACAGGAATTATAACTCCCCTGATGCAGTATCTGAAAGATAATGAGAAATGGGATGAGGTACCCTATCTGGACTTGTTTTATTACTTGGGAAAGAAAACAGAATGGCTAAAAGAGTGTGGTATTCTTGTGTTGGAGGCTGGGAATGAGTGTATTGAATGTAAGGGAGAGGAGAATGAATGTGCTGGGTGTAAGAAAAGAGATGTGTTTACGAAATGCGCGGGGAAAAGTTCTGGTCAAGAGGAGGATTTGTCTTTGTTCATTGCCCGTCCCCTGCCTTCTGCCCCTCCGCTTATATCGGAGAAGGATGAAAGGGATTCGGACAAGGAGGATGGGGACGATGAGGGAGAGATGACGGGATCCATGGGGAAGCCCGACATCTCCCGGACTTCGGTCACTCTCCGTCCTCAGACTCCCTCCCCGAATACCTCTTGCAATGTACAGAGAACTCCAATAGCTGCTCGCACTAGGCAGGGAAGGAAAAATCTGGAGGAACCCCCTATGATAGCCCCTCTCAGGGAGGCTATGGGACCCCAAGGGGAGAAGGTGTACATAAAGGTTCCCTTTTCTCCGGGAGACTTGGCAATTTGGAAACAGTCGGCTGGAAGTTATAGGGAGAACCTGGAACGGGTGGCGCGGGTGGTGAAGATGGTGATTAAGACTCAGAATCCAGATTGGAATGATTTGCAAGTATTATTAGATACGATAATGGATTCAACAGAAAAGGAGATGGTGCAGCCAGGGAAAGAGCAAGGGACAAAATAAGATTGCATCTGGCTACTGGAATGGTAGATGAATTGGTGCCTAGTGATGATCCTGAATGGGATCCGAAGAGCACAGGAGGGTATGGGGCTTTAAGAAAATATCAGGATTTGATATTGGAAGGGGTCAAAACTGGGATGCCCAAAACTCTGAATTGGTCTAAGTTGTATTCGGTTAGGCAGGAAAAGAGTGAATCTCCATTGACGTTTTTAGAGAGGCTGAAGGAGACTGCGCAGCGTTTTACTAATTTGGATGTTGAGGATGAAGCGGGGCAATTACAATTAGCTCTGCTGTTTATGGGTCAATCACAGGATGATATCCGGAAGAAGCTGCAAAAGTTCGAAGGGGATGATCCTAGGAGATTAGATAAGATGTTGGAGGTAGCCTGGAAAGTATACAATAATAGGGAAAAGGAGACCGCAAGGCGGCAACAGGCCAGTATCTTGGCAGTGATGCAGCAACCGGGAGGAGGACAACGGGGCAGAGGAAGGGGAGGAAGAGGACGTGGACGGGGCGGTTTCGGTAGGGGTAGAGGATTCTTTCTGAATACAGGAATGAATACAGGAGGGTTTGGTAATGGTTTTACTCAAGGAGGGTTGAGCTCAAATCAGTGTGCGTTCTGTCGGCAAATAGGGCATTGGAAAAATGAATGCCCTATGAGAAATGGAAATGGAGGAATGAGCCCTATGGGAAATTACCCGATTGCGCCAGCAGATGTCACTCGAGCTCAAGTTATGATGTTTGGGAACTATCAGAATCAGAGCCGACTAGACCGGGATCTTAAGGTCAGGATAGAGATTGAGGGCGAAGAGCAGGAGTTTATGGTTGATACGGGAGCTACCTATTCAGTGCTTAACAAGCAATTAGGGCCAATTAGTGATACTGTCATACAGGTGGTCGGAGCTACCGGACAATTAGAAGAAAGACCCATTTTGAAACCTCTTAGTTTAAGATTTGGTGGGAAGGAACTGGATCATCAATTTCTATATATGCCTAATTGTCCGAAACCATTGTTCGGTAGAGATTTATTATCCCTACCGAATGCAAAAATTATTTTTGAGGATGGAAGGGCTAAATTGGAAATTCCACATGAAGAAATTGGGAAAATATTTACATTGAAGTAAGCTGATCCGGTGCCAATCCCACCCGAAGTTGAACAGGCAGTGGTCCCTTGGGTATGGGAGACAAGGGTCCCAGGGAAATCTAAAGCAGCACAGCCTGTTGTGGTAGAATTGAAAGAGGGGGCACGACCAGTAAGGATAAAGCAATACCCCATTAAAACAGAGGCAAGACGAGGGGTGGCTCCCACAATGGCTCAGTTTATTGCCTTAGGGTTATTACAAGAAGGTGAATCAGAATATAATACTCCCATATTCCCAGTACGAAAACCAGATGGTAAATATAGGCTTGTGCAAGAGCTCAGGGCAATCAATGAGATAGTTAAAGACATTCACTTGGTGGTTGCCAATCCTTATACTTTGTTAACATCTGTCTCAGAACGTTTTAAATGGTTTACTGTGATTGATTTGAAAGATGCCTTCTTCTGCATCCCCCTGGCTGTGGAAAGCATGAAGTATTTTGCCTTCGAATGGGAGGACCCCAACACAGGACGAAAGAAGCAGCTGACGTAGACCCATTTACCCCAGGGATTCAAAAATAGTCCCACGATTTTCGGTAAACAGTTGGCTAAAGAACTGGAAGAGTGGAAGACGAGGCAGGTGAGAGAATCCCCATTTATATATGTACTTTTGCAGTATGTGGATGATATTCTACTAGCCACTGAAGAAAAAGGGGTATGCCTGACATTAACAATTGCATTGTTGAATATGTTGGGACAATCAGGATACCGGGTATCAAAGGAAAAAGCACAGCTCATTCAGGAAAAGGTGTTATATCTAGGATGTGATTTAAGTCAGGGACAGCGAAAGCTGGGGACGAATCATATTGAGGCAATCTGCTCTATACCCCTCCCTAGGAATCATCAAGAACTGAGATCCTTTTTAGGCATGGTGGGCTGGTGTAGGTTATGGATATTAAATTTTGGACTGCTTGCAAAACCTTTGTATGAAGCGTTGAAGGAACCTCATCTAGAATGGACCACAGCCAGGCAACAGGCATTTAAAGGGTTGAAGCAAGCTCTGAAAGAAGCTCCTGCCCTAGGTTTACCAGATTTAAATAAAGACTTTCAACTTTATGTGAATCAAAGACAGCAGTTGGCATTAGGGGTGCTCACCCAACGACTGGGATCGTGGAAAAGGCCAGTGGGGTACTTTTCTAAGCAATTGGATACTGTCAGTAAGGGGTAGCCGTCTTGCTTGCGGGCTGTAGCAGCCACTGTCATACTGATACAGGAAGCTCGAAAGCTAAACTTGGGGAGAAAAATAGAAGTGTTTGTTCCTCATATGGTACTGACAGTGCTAGAACAAAAAGGAGGTCATTGGTTGTCATCTAGCCAGATGCTGCAGTACCAGGCAATTCTGAGAGAACAGGATGATGTAGAACTGAAAACCACTAATCAGATCAATCCTGCCGAGTTTCTCCACAGCGAAGTGACTGAAGGAGAGTTGACACATGACTGTGTGGAAGTAATTGAGCAGGTGTACTCCAGCAGGGCGGATCTGAAGGACACATCACTGGAAAACCCGGATTGGGAATTATTCACTGATGGATCAAGTTTTGTAGAGAATGGAACCAGGTATGCCGGGTATTCTGTTGTCTCTGTAACTCAGGTTATAGAAGCCAGAGCCTTACCTCCAGGAACCTCGGCTCAGAAAGCGGAAATCATAGGCCTTACCCGAGCCTTAGTCCTCAGCGCAGAGAAGAAAGTGAACATTTGGACAGATTCAAAGTATGCCTTTGGAGTGGTGCACATACATGGAGCCCTCTGGAAGGAGAGGGGATTACTTAGTGCCCAGGGGACCATGATCAAACACCGCACAGAAGTTTTGGCTTTACCAGAAGCCATCCATAAGCCAAAGGAGATAGCTGTCATGCACGTACGCGGACACCAGAAGGAGGAAGGGAAGATCTTCCAAGGGAATCGCATGGCAGACTCGGCAGCTAGAGAGGCCATGCGATTGGTATGGACTCAGATGGCTTTAGTTCCCACAAAGATAATACCTATTGCCTCTTATTTAAACAATCCACCTCACTACTCGTCAGAAGATGAGAAGCTAGCTAATTTGTTAAAAGCTCAGAAGAACGCAACTGGATGGTATATCACAGCAACAGGGCAAGTGGTAGTTCCAAAGCAGATAATGAATGCCATACTTACTACTGAACACAATAAGTGTCATTGGGGAGCAGAAGTATTGGTAAAATTTTTGAAAAACGAAATGGTTTCTAACCAGTTGTTAACAATGGCAAAACGGGTGAATGCAATGTGTCCAGTGTGTTTGAAAAATAATCCTGTAGTCAGGAAGCAGATTCAGTTAGGCAAACTTCAGGTTGGGGTCCAACCGGGAGACTATTGGCAACTAGACTTCTCAGAATTACCGAGGGCTCAAGGGTACAAATATCTGTTAGTGTATGTGTGTACCTTCTCAGGGTGGCCAGAAGCCTTTCCTTGCCATACTAACCAAGCTAAGGAAGTAGTCAGGACCTTGTTGAAAGAGATTATTCCGAGATTTGGGGTACCATTGGGGCTGTCGTTGGATTGAGGACCTCATTTTATTGCTAACATTGTACAGGAGGTAGCTAGGATGCTCGACATTACCTGGAATCTCCACACTCCTTGGAGACCCCAGTCAAGTGGTCAGCTTGAAAGAATGAATCAGACACTGAAAAATCAAGTGAAGAAAATATGTCAGGAAGCTAAGTTACATTGGCCTCAAGCTTTACCAATAGCCTTGTTAAGAGTTCGAATAAAAACCAGGGAAAGAGTAGGAGTTAGTACTTTTGAGATTCTATATGGTAAACCGTACCATGCCACCACATTGAAGGGTGATCCACATGTGTTTGGAGATCAGGTGATTTTCAATTATGTTTTATCCCTTCGCAGAGTCCTTAGCGCTTTGCGGGGAGCACTGCAGTGGAATCGACCGCTGCCCCTAGAAAACCCTGTGCATGACATCCAACCAGGAGACCAGGTGTACATAAAGAATTGGCAAACTGACCCTCTGAGGGAAGCCTGGGATGGACCGCATCGGGTGATACTGACTACCTTTACAGCTGTTAAGGTTGCAGGAGTCGACACCTGGATTCATTATACAAGGGTCAAGAAAGCTCCGGTGAAATGGGAACCTCATGTAATATCCCCAACCCGAATGGTGATTCGGGCAAAATCACCCTCACAATAATTGTGTTTTTGATTAAAATAAGATGTGTGCCTGTGAATGGATATGTTGTTGTTACAGTCCCTGAGCCGGTCGTGGGAGCAATGGAAAGGATGAACATGAATCTGACCTGTGTCATTACCGATGACCAGAGAGCTGGAGCCAAGGAGGTAAAAGTCTACTGGAAAAAGGGAAATAGTAGCAAGAACATCAGTGCTATCACGTTCTGGGATAAGGATGCACAAATTGGCAATACTACAGTAACCCTCAAAAATATGACTATAAGTGATTCTGGCAAGTTCATGTGTTTAGTCAAAATACGAGAGAGCTTTGATTATCAATATTTACAGTTGAGAGTTAGGAACTGGGAAGAGAATAGTACGGAAGTAATGGTTATTCCTTTCTCTGTTACAGTTGACATGGGGAATGGGCCTCCGTTACGAATTAATTGCTCTTTTGTTGCTCAAGATCCCTGTGGATCAATCTATTCAGTCACATGGTGGAAATGGAATGGTTCAGGGTTGTGGGATAAACCGAGGGGACAAAGCAACACCTGGTTTGACAATCAAAGAGGAATAGGATGGCTAAATAACACACAACCACGATTGGGGAAGTCAGAATCAGAAGGGAAGTATATCTCTGTAATGGTCTGTGGAATGTACTCTTCATATGGAATTAAGGAAGTCGAAGGGCAAGCACATGCTAGGACAGCCGTTTCTTTGACTAAGGGAAGAGTGTTTAATCAGAGAATTAGGGACATCAGGAATAAAAATAGAACTTTCAGTTTCCTAAGGGGGGAAGGACAAGAGAATTTGATAGTAGGATTAATTCGAGATTTTGGAATGGTGCAAAATGTAACTAGAATCACAGCATGTTTACCTTTACCCGGGCAGCAGGAGAGCCAATTCCTTGGGGAATAATTCCAATTGGAACCTTGCCCCCGGCAACAAAGAATGTAGTGCAAACCTGTACTAAGGAACACCGAGGTGAAGTTAAAAGGGAAAACAAAACTATCCGAGTTCGAGAATCATGGTCCACACCAGGAAAGAGGGCAGATTGTGTGAAACTGTTAAACTATCAATTTACAGAAATTGGAAAGTTTAAAGAGATAGGTTGGTGTTCCTTCGATGTGCTAAAGAAGAAAAGCAGTTTAAAAGCTATACAGTATCATGAAATAGTGTGCCAAGATGTTACTCGGGACAAATCATTAGAAGACGAGTGGGGAACAATACGGGGACCTAGTTTACTAGAAACATATAGCTACTTAGGAAAAGTTAATTGGTGCATTCAATGGACAGGAACAAAGAATCTGACACATACCGGGGTTATAACCTTGCATACCACCTCGAGACAGGAAAAAGACCAGAAAGAGATATGGAATTGTACTAAGGTGTTTACTTGTGATGCCCCCGAAGCGCAGATAGGGCTAGTACCAGTAAGAGTTTTCTTAAAATGGGGATGTGAGTGTCGGGGATATAATCACACCATTACAGAAAAGGTTAAAGGAGAAGAACAGCGATTTGTTAGCTGTAAAACCACTACCATTAGAAGTCCAGGAAATCTAGTTTGGGTAATGGGACATGGACAATGGACAACTCATATGCCAATAGATGGGCCAGTCACTCAGATCACACTAGGGATACCCACATTATGTCCGTTTTGGAAACAGTTGGAATTAGAGAATAGATTCAAAAGGGCTAGAAGAAACATAGAAGATAAGGACGAGTGGCATGAGCCAGACAGTGGGGTTAAATTTGGATGGGCCCTAGAATCCTTCTTTGCACCTATTGCAGCTTACCGGAATAGGGACATGATTTAGCGATTGATGGGACAAACTGAAAGGCTTGCAGCAGCTACCAAAAAAAGGGTTTAAAGATTTAAACTTACAATTACAAGCTACCACGAGGATGACTCTACAGAATAGGATGGCCCTTGATATGTTACTATTGAAAGAACATGGAGTTTGTGGTTACCTGAATAAGAAAATAGATCATTGTTGCATCCACATCCCAAATGTGACCATTGATGTAGAAAAAGACATTTCACAATTAGAGAATATAGAAGAAAAGACCAAAGAATTAGAAAAAGAAGCAGAACATAATTGGATTGGAGCATTATTTGATTCTTTAGGGCTCCAGGTCTCTGGTTGGTTATCATCAAGAATACAATATGCTTTGATGTTTCTGATTTTGATTCTGATCATTTTTGGAGTGTATAAGTGTGTCATAGGGATGATCAGCCAGGAACGGATGCGCACCCGACGGCTGGTGAATGCCATGACCCGAACTCCAACAACACCACCACCCCCGCACAAAGAAAATAGACACCCGAACGAAGCTGAAACAAGAACTTGAGCATCCCTGCAAGTCTGAAGATTGAGGAGTGCTCAAAAAGGGGGAATTGTTGCAGTAGATTTTAAGTTTTAGAGAGAATATTGTGTGTTAGGAGTAGTTATGCTAAGGATCGTAGCTTAAGTAGGCCTTTTGGCACTCTGTATGTGAATTAGTAGCTTGTGTTGCAAGAAATCAGTAAAACATGCTGGGGAGGTAGAAAATGTTTATCTAAAGAATGTTCTGTTGAAGATTCAATGTAACCGTTAATCAAAAGTAGCATAGGGATGTCATGTAGAGCTAGTGAAACAAAAAGATCAAAGGATGAAGTAATCTTTCTGTTGAAAGATACAAACCTTGTGATTCTGTCTGCTCGGGGGGCTCTGACTTTGGACGCGAGTCCTCAAGTCCCCAGGGCCCTCAATAAAGCACCGCATAAAACAACTCCGTTGTTTTGTGTTTCGCTATATCGGCTCGGGCACCGGCATGCCCCCTCACCCGGGCTCTCCACGCTGTGTCCCGGACTCTTGCCCTTCTCCCAGGCCTCTATCCCCGTTCCTGGCATCTCCCCTCTCTTGGTCTCTCCCCTCTCCCAGCCTCTCACCCCTCTCCCTGGCTCACCCCTTCCCGGGGATCTCCCGGCTCCCGTGCTCTCTCTCTGCCCCCGGGCTCTCCCCGCTCCCAGTCTCTCCTCTCCCGAGCTCTGGCCCGTCTCCCTGGGTCCTCCCCTCTCTCCCGAGAGCTCCAATTCCTCTCTCGGACTCTTCCGCCTCTCTGAGGACCTCTCTCCCTTCTCCCCGGTGTCTTCTCCCTCTTGCAGGATTCCTCCGCTCTCCCAGAGTTCTGCCCTCCTGCCAGCATCTCTCCCCTCTCCCGCTCACTCCTCCCTCTCCCGGGATGTCCGCCCGTTCCCGGAGCTCCCCATGTCGCCGGCCCCTCGCCGCCTCGGCCGGGCCGCTCCGGGGCCGCGCTCGGAGCGCAGCGGGGCCGGGCCGGGGCCGCCGGGGCCGCGTCTGCTCCGCCCCGCGGGAGGAGCCGCGACAGAGCCCCGGCAGCGGCCCCCGCAGGCGGAGCGGCCCCGGCTGTGCCCGGAGCTGTGCCTGCGGAGGGGCTGCGGGATGTGGGAGCTCCTCCGGCCTCGCTCCGGACAGAGCTCCGACCTGTGCTCGCTTTGTACTTTAAGGGTGACGGATGCCTTGCAGTGGAACTGGAGTGCCCGAGCTATTCTGGTCACTTCTAGTCCTCAGCAGGAAGATGGTTTCAAGTGTTATAGACGGATAATGAGATGACTGGCTCTGGCAATTAATTTCTGCTTCTTGGGGCTGCTTTAGGGAATGGTGTGGGTGTGTGGCAGCAAGAGCTGAGTGTGTTCCTGGTGTGTCTAAGCAGAAACAGGGAGCAAGATAAAACCAACCTGAGCTCCCCATTTTGGGGAAGCCTTTGACAGAGGTGCTGAAGAGAGTGTCTTTCTCCCAATGCCTGTGGGCTACAGAGCAGGAGAAGGACTTGCTGAATACCCAGGTGAGAAAGTAGGAATGAAATAGAGAACATATTTAGCTGCAGCAGCTCCTCGTATGACAGACCTTTTTAGGTAAGAAAAGTGTTTTTTTCCAGCCATTGCCAGTTCAGAAATGCTGCTTATTCAGAATGGGAGCAAAACTAATTGGGATCATCTTTGCAGAAATGGCCTCTGGCTTCTGACTTTCTCCATCCTGTGATGAGCAAGAAGCAGAGGATTGACCCAGAGCCCAGTGATGTCCAGCCAGCAGCTGGTGGCCACTCTCCTTCTTCCTTGGACCTGCCTTCCACATCCTGCTCAGCTTTGAACCTGCCTCCAAGTGTCAGCTCCCTTTCAACCTCCAACCCTGAAAGACAACAAAAAATAGAATTCAGACACATTCTGGATTCCCAGTGTCTGCCAGGGTGCAGGGCGCAGACGCCCAAGTCCAAAGGTGAGAAAAGAGAATTAGACAGGTGGAAAAGATCCCATGCTTTGGATTTTTATAAAATGCTTGCCATGATCAAAGCCGAGAGAGCAGAGAGTGCAGGACCCAGGCAGAAAAGGAGTCACACAATCCAAATACAAAGTGTATTAAACGGAGGGACCGCTTTTAGATATGCTTCCATTTCGTTTTTTACTGGGTATCTGTGTGTTTTTCAAGTCATATCCAGCCTCTTCTCCATGAGCACCTCCAAGTCCTCCCCACCTTCATCCCCAAGCCACTGTCTTGGTGCCAGGGCATGTCACAAACCCAAAGATGCAGCACTTTGCACCTGGCCTTGTTGAATCGGATGAGGTTCCCCGGGCCCCAGTTCCCAAGCTTGTCCTGGTCCCTCTGGATGCCATCCCAGGCCTCTGGTGTTGGCAAACTTGCTGAGAGTGCGCTTAATCCAACTGTCCATGTCATTCTTGACATAGCGCAATGCTTGAGCTTTCAAACTGGGGAAATCATATAAAAGCACCATGGATTAAAAGAATTCTTGATGAAAACTTCCCATCCAGTATCTCTCCTTTACCAACTTTTAATGACAGTTTCTTTTTAATGCTTTACTGTTTGGACTCTTTTAGATCTGTAAATGCCAAACCAATAGAGGTTCAACAATCTTGGTTCATCCTTTTGAAACAACTTCCTTGCCTTCTCCAGACCTCCAATTTGAGCTGTTTGTTTCTGGTTTTCCCTCACTTTAGGAGAAAAAGCAGAGGTCAGAGGAGCCCACCAACACAGTCCAGGGCCTGTGCCTGAGAAGAAGAGGATGATGCCTGTGAGACTTGCAGACATGGACTGGAGCGGCTGCGCTGCTGTTTGCGGCCGACCCTACAGGGACAGGGTGATTCATTTACTTGCCCTGAGAGATTACAAGGAGCCAGAGTTGCTTGCTCGGCTGCAGAGAGATGGAGTCAGGCCAAAGGACAAGGATTCCCTTGGAAAGATCCTTCAGCAGGTGGAGCCTGTGCCAGCAATTCTTCCATCCTGCTGTTCTGCTGCTCATGATTTTACTACTTCCTCACCTGTTCAACTTAGAGGCTTTCCAGTTCTACTTTGAGTTAGGTTCCACTGCTGTTTCTTTCTGATAGACTTTCATAAGATGAAGACCCATGCAAAGATGCAGTAGCTCCTTCTTTCCTTTTTAAATATTCCCCATAGACGTAGGCTGTTGCTGAATTATGCAAGCATTATTATATCAAATAGGAATATTTCTTCTTTAGCTAGGAAAATGTTTTGGAGCCTAGTGAAAGGTCTCAAATTCAATGTAGATACAGTTCCAGTTGATCTCACAGTGACTTTTAAGAACTCATTCCCTGAACCTGTGAAGTTTGTTGCTGGGTTTGCCCAGGGCAGTGGCAAGGTTTTTTCACCCTGAAGACATTCTCAATATAATGAGAGCCATGGTCTGCCATCCCAGCTGAAGTAGCCCATTTAGATTTCTGTAGTTTGCATATAAGTGTAATGAACATTTGTTTTCTTGAATGATTGCCTGTAGGCAGCCAATGTGAATGCAAAGGATAATTCCTTCAGTCTGAAGGAATATCTGTTTTAAACCCTTCAGACTGACTGGCCTGGCAAGGGTAAAATCGATAGAAAGAATTTGAGGTTGATACTTTCTCAGTAAGTTCAGTCTTTTGGGGAAGGAAAAGAGCCTTTCAGAAGAAAGCCCTGGGAGAGGAAGCCTGGATTCTTAGAATATGCTGCCCCAGCAGAGGCCCATCAGTGTGATGGAATCCAAGTCCTGGCCCTGCACAGGACACCACAGGAATCACACCCTGTGCCCAAGAGTGTTGTTCAAACTCTTCTTGAGCTCTTGGAGCAGTGACCGCTGGCCTGGGGAGCCTGTTGCAGTGCTCAAGCACCCTCTGGGGCATGAATGGTTTCCTGATATCTTGTCTAAAGCTCCCTCAACTCTGCTTCATGCTTTGTCCTTGAGTCCTGACACTGAAGGTCTGTTTTCCCTGCAAGGAAAGAACTATGACAGTTGATATTTAGGCCTTGTAACATGAAATATTGGACCACCCATACAGACAATCAGCTCCATCTCAGAACCTCACTAGCAGCAGCCAAGTGACATCTCCAGGGCCTTCTGAGAGAGATGCTCAAGCAAAACCTTCTCAGTTTCTTGTACATTTTTAACATTCTGGACTGTAGAGTAAATTGTAGCAGACTTGCTGGTTGTGTACAAGCTGTGATGGGAATGTGCAGGACCAGGCCTAAGCATGTTTTGCCTCAGACATTCTGAGTGCTGTGACAGGAAGGTTGAGACAAGAAGAGATGATCCTGCAGGGGTGGAGCAGCACTGTCCTTAGCCAACTTTCTGCTCTGCCTGGAGACTTGAGCTCAGTCCCCACTCTCAGCTCATTCCCTGGAGAAGGGCTCAAAGGGCTGGCTCTGCCCGTGTGACAGCACTGCATGAAAAATCTCCTGTGCAAAGGAGGCTGCACGAGGCTGGGGCAGATGGGGCCCTCTCGCTCTCTTCTCCCTCTGTCCCTCTGTCCCTCTCATTGTTGACCCCAGCTCTGCACTATCCACGTGGCTGGACAAAGCACAGGATCTACAGAATGGGGATATTCCCTCACTCCCTCCTCTGCCTCAATTTCTCTCCTCCCTCACTCTGCCTGGGCACAGCAGGGCTGTCCTGTTCTGCTCCATCCTTGGCCCTGAGGTTTGCTGTGCTTGTGGGGAGCTTGTGGCCATGGGCTGTGCCTCGTGAGGCAGCACCTTGGAGAAGCTCCTTGGCAGGAGCAGAGAGATGGATAAAGGGCACTGAGCAACAGTAAGGGCTTGTTGGCAACCACTTGTGAAACTCTCTTGTACAAATGGAAGGGCTTGTAGCCAACAGCTTTTGAGTCTGCAGCGTGGGTAGCCTGCTGGATTTATGACATCTGTACCTAAATGAACAAGAGTTTCTTGACATGTGGCTGCTGTCTGTGTTCATCCTGATGAGAATTCACAACCAACCATCACCCCCTGTACTGCTGGGTTGTAATACTGAAGCATTAATCTAATTTTTACATATAAAACTCTAAAACAGGCTGGTGCCTCATTAGTAAATCATGTGGGTGTTTGATAGCAAAAGCTGAGTCTTTTCCCGGTGTGTGCAGGCAGAAATTGAGACCTAGACAAAACTTACAGGGCAGCCCCATTTTGGGGAGGCTTTGCTGGAGCTGCTGAAGGGAGTGTCTACTTCCCAAAGCCTTTTAGCAGTAGACTTGGAGAAGGACTTGCTAAGTCCTAAGATGGGAATAAGTAGGAATGCAGCAGAACTAGTTTGAATTAAACAGGATGTGTTTTCAACCTTCACAGATGCCACATTTTAGAGTGGGAGCAAAAGTTGATCCTGATCATAGATTAATGAATTATTTTGCCGTTGTTGCAGAAATGGCCTCGGGCTTCTGGCCTGAGCAGTCCTGTGAGGAGCAAGAAGCAGAGGATTGAGCAGTAGCCCAGTTACATCCAGCCAGCAGCTGGTGGCCACTCTTCTTCCTGGGTGCTGGCTTTGACATCCCATTCTCCTTCCTACCTGTCTCCAAGTCTGGGCTCCATTTCCCCTGCACCCTTTAGGTTCAAGAAAAAGACAAATTTCAGAGTTCTAGAATGCCAGCCCTCGTGTGCAGATAACTTCCATATTGAAAAAATGTGAAGAGAGTGGGGAAAAGGTGAAGCAGGAGTGTCCCTTGGATTTCAATGAAGGTATTAATGTGCTGCTTTTCCTAAGTCCAGTGGGGAGAACAATGGAGTAAAATTTGATTGTTAAGAGAAGCCTCTGCCTGAATTAAGGTGCAAGAAAGACCATATTTCTGAGTCAATAATACAGATGGTATTTATTAGTAAATGTGAAGTAGGAAGACAGGAAGAATAAAGGAGGAGAAGGGCAAGGTGGGGGAAGAGCAGAGATGAGCACCGAGGGGGTCAGGCCGGCAGGGCCCTCCCTTCCTGCAGTGCAGCTGCGCAGGCTCAGCTGCAGCAGTGGGGCTGCATCCCCCCAGCGTATTTGCAGTGCAGGAGGGAGAAGTGTGTGTGTGTGTGTGTGGTGAAGCACTGGGAATTGCTCCCAGCCTGTGTCAGAGCAGTGCTGTTGGCACGGGCAGCCAGGCCTCCTGCAGCTCTGGGCTCCGGGGCAGCTGCGGCCTTTGGAGCAGGCGCAGAGGGCCCTGGCTCCCCCTGGATACAGCCAGGGATGCTCCGTGCAAGGCGGAGGGCAAGTCTGGCCCTGCAGGGGAGCGCTGCAGTCAGGCCTGTGCTAGGGCTCAGCCAGCAAATGTCACTGGGCAGAAGGCAGTAGTGCAGGCTGCTGCTTCTCAGGAGCCTCTCAAAATGTTGCAAGGCATCGGGAGTTTTCTTTTCAAACTTATCCTGCGCACCAGTCACATGCATCTGGCCTGGGATGCATCCTTGGCACAAGTTGTTTTCAGTCCTGGGACTGAATTTCAACTTGCTAAAGATTTACTGCTTGAAAATATTAATCTCAGGATGGCTTGAATTGTTTATTCCCACGTGGAGGGAGAACCAGACCTTCAGGCCCAGAGGAGCAGAAGCATTGGCGTGAGAGTGTTGGGAAGTGGCATCTGTTACTCTCACTGCCACTTCATCTTGGATTTTTATTATGAGCTTGATAAACTATACTTGTGTTGATTTGAGGGAGAAAGGATTGAAGAAGTTTTGACTCCCATCAGTGGCTTTAAGCATTAATGAGTTTTGCCCTCCTTAGGAATTTATGTGCTTTGGGTATTTCTTATTGTTGTGGTTTCAGACTTGCCTAGAGTTTGTTTTTCGGTCTGTATCACAACAGCCTCAGTTTGCAGAGTTCCCAGAAGGGTGGTGGCTGACAGAGAAAAATAGCTCAAAAATCAAACTGAGAGTATTTTTACTGTTTTACATGAATAAAACAAACTGGGGAGGCTTGGTAACCTCTGAGTGTGCCTCAAGGCTCCTTTAAAGCAAAGGTCATGAAATTCTAAATTCTGCAGAAATGTTGGCATGCCCTAATTTTCTTTTGATCTCTCCTTCATAGGGTAGCCCCAGCTACTCTGAGATGAAGAGCAGGTGCCAGGACCTCCACAAAAAGCTGTTCCACATTCAGCAATGAGTATCTGAATTTGGCCAGCAGCAAGTGGAGTCCTGGCACCAGCCATCTGCATCAGCAAGGGAACATCTATGAACTCTGGCTTTTTTATTTTAAGAGAAGATTAGTTGTTTTAGGGTTCTTCAAGTTAGCAATGAGCAGATGATTTTTGCTAAAAACGTAGGATTAGTTCTTCTAAGATTATAGAAGTTAGTATTGAAGTTTAGTAATAAAGAAGTTGCATGATTGTTAACTCCTTCTCTTACTGTGACTTTTATTTTGAGTATCTTTCTTCTGGTCAATTCTTCTCTTCAAGGCTTAGGTTTGTCCACTGAATGAGTTTTATCAGTAGAGGATGGATGCCCAATACCTCTACTGTGAAGTTGTGCACATTTAAAGAAAAGATTGCAGCAAATGGAAATTCTTTATTATTAGAATAAGCCTGTTTTCCAACCTTTCTTGTTAATTTTAGATCTTTACCTTAAGTGGTGGAAGGCATAGAGGTTTTGGACAACCCCCTCCCCGAATCAGATTCTTTTGGAGGGTTAGAGAGGAGTGCACATGGGCTGCTCTAAGCTGTCAGCTGAAGCAGCTCACAGGACTGCTTGTAAATCATGGCCTCACCTTGTCAATGAGCCAAGGAATATCCAGATCTTAGCAAGAGTTCTGTAAAACACATGGAGAAGTGTTGGAGGCAAGGTACTTCAATGGGTTTTAAAGAGAAAATGGGTTCAAGTGTCCCTATGGAAATGCTGTCCATTTCTTTGCATATTTTAAAACTAGTCTGTCTCAATCAGCCTTTCTGGAGAGACACAGATGTTGACTCCAGCATAGACCTAGGGGGACTTTGAAGTCAAGTGCTTTTCCTAAGTTTCCTGCCATTTCTTTATTCAGCTGACATGGTAGAAGTGTTGGCAGCAAAGCCATATCCTACTTTTGGGGAAGAATATGAAATGGAATGAGGGAGGAAAATATTTGGGAACACTCAAAGGTGGCTGTGAATGCCTCTTTCTTCCTTGGACAGTATTCTACAAATTCCCCAGTTGTCTCCATGCAATGATGTTGAGTCCCTGTACCTGAGAGTTCTTGGGGTGTTTTGGGATTGAACAGCTGAGCCATCGTTGCCCTTCTGTTCTCCCTCTAGTGAAGTTGAACAAAATGTCACCTCTTAAACCCTGTGACTTGGGTCCTTTTTTGCCAGGGTCAGGGGGTGCTCCTACAGCTCTGCAGTGCAGCAGCCCCAGGAACGCTGCCGTGGGGGGCATGAGGTGAATTGTGCTGGGAGCCTCCCCTTGGCCCGTGGCTGCTGCTGGTTGACAGAGTGTGCAAAAGTGCTGCTGGTGAGAGTGGGCTGAGACTGAGGATTTTTCATAGTTACCCCTTCATGATTTCATCTTTCCTTTTATGACATTTCTTCTAACTAATTCTACACATCAGAAAAAAGTTCTCTTTCCATGCTTTTACAACTCTAAGCTTCAGATTCTCAGCTGACTCTCTTCTCCTCTCCAGTTCCTCATGCGTTGGGGCGGGCTTCTTTTGGGGGAAGATGTATCTATGTACTGATCCCATCCCCTTTATTGCTGCAGAAGTGCTTAGCAACACTTGAATGGTCCTTTCCACTTTTCTTTAAGTGCCTTGTTGCTATGCTTTCTGACATAAGACACATTCCCCAGGTTGATGAGGATGTACCTGTGCATCCAAAGACATCAGGGATGGTCATACCTGAAATTTCTGCAGAGATGAGAGCACTTTTCACAAAGATGGTAAAAAGGGACTTAAATTATCATTTCCTATCACATGACTTTCTCTAGAAGGGGTAGGAACTTTTTAAGGTCTTCCATAAAGCATTTCATGTGGGATAACTTTTTCTTTAAAAGCCACTGGCATTCTGATCCTCAGTAGTGGCAGGGGAAGCTCTTTTGGTCACTTTAGTGAGGTTTCCTGGCAAATTTTACTAATTTCTCTCTTTAGACTCTGATTTTTCCTCACAGCCTTGCTGCTGGGCAATGAGATCCATGGGCTAATTGGGTCTCATTTAACTGGGAGTGCTTTGCATAAATTTTCTAGTTTCAGCTATGAAATGAGAATATCTGCTGGCATTCCAAATGGAATCCCTAATCTTAGTAGTATTTCTTTTACTATTACTTGAGGTATGTCTAAAGCTTTGCTTGGTGTGACAAGGAAAAGCCTCTGGCCATGCAGAAAATGTGTCCACTAAACCCAATAAATATTTTTATGTACTTCTTGTTAGCTCAGAAAAAAGTCTTTGGCATTAATCTCCTGCACTGCTTCCCTTTTTTGGGAGCCCTAAGGGCAGTCTTTTGCAAAACTGTGCATTGATCTGTAAGCAGATTTTACATTTCTCTTGTCACAGTCCCTGTCAGCCTAACACTAAGTAGCTGCCTTTCCAAATTGTCTGCTGTACCTTCAATATCCCAATGGGTTTCTTTGTCTTCTCTAGTTTGAGGCATTATTGCTTGAGGCACTCTAACTTGTTGATTTGTTGATACCCTCCACCCTTCAAGACTAAGTCAGATATTTATATTTATATATCAGATATATATTTATATATTAGATATATTATTTTGCTGAATGATTGTTTTCATCATGGTGTTCTGTGTCTGATTTGGAAAGGTTCACAACTTTGGAAAGAATTGCCAAGACGCTTTGTTCTGCCACCTCTCTAGCAGTTTTGTCTGCTCTGTCTTGCCTGAAGTGGTGAGCTTTGCAGATTGAGGACCATGGAAGGGTTCAAGGTAGTTGCTGTCTTTAGCACCACATCTTTTGTTCCAGGAGTGCCCCTATTACTTTAGGAAAACCAGTGAGCTCCTTTTTGCTCTACACCAGACATAACCACGTGCAGGACATAAAATGACATTTTTTCCCATTTACTCTCATGCCTATCCTATCTATCAGGACTGTGGCAGCTCCTGCTCTGAGGAGTACTGGCCATCCCTAGAGACAATGTTTAGATGTTCTTTTAAGAAATATGCTCTTTCCCACAGGGTTCTTTCCTGCATTCCCAGTCTTTGAGAAAAATATGGAGTTACTGTGCGAGACAAAGGCACTCATGTATGAACAGTGCAAAGGGTTCAGTCAAATCTTGCAGTTCCAGAGCAGGGGCTGTCATCAATGTCTGTTTTAGATATTTTTAGATATGGAAAAGCTGTTGGACCTTTTGGAGTCTGGTGTGACACCTCCTCGGATTCCTTTCATGGTCCATACAAAGGCTTTTCCAAAACTCCATTACTGAGGACCCATAACCATCACAAGCCAATGATTGCCAAAAAGGGACACAATTCTTTTATTGATGTTGGCTCTGGTGTTTGACAAATTGCTTCCTTCTTATCTCTTCCCAAACTACACTGTCCTTGTGAGTGTGGAAGCCAGGACATGGGCAGATATGGACATGGTCTTGAAAACAAAGACAAGATTTTGTGACATGGGAAATGAGCTTTGAATATTCAAGCCATTTTCAATGATATGTTTTTATTCCCTCTCCCTCTCCCTGTAATGACTGGACAGTGGTTTCTTTGGTGCCAGCTGACTGAAATCAGGAGTAAGCGTGGGTATGGGGAAAATGGAAGTCAAATGATCATAAACTGCGTATAAAATATTTTCCAGATGCATCAGTAATTTCAGTGTCCACCTGCAGTCAGCACAACTATCAGCCTGTAATTGTGTTCATGGTCCTCCATGGCCTTTCCAGGTCAGCTCCTCCTGTAGAGAACCTGGGGGCCTGGGCATGCTGCTGGCTTGTTTGCTTTGAGGAGCCTGGGATGAGGAAAGGTCGGGGGTTGTGTCAAAGAGATGATATTTGAGTGACCGTGTACGTGCTGGAAGCCTCACAGACTGACGGGCCCACGACAGGATGGCCCAGTGCTGGCAGGGCTGCACCTTGCTGCCCTGGTTAGGGGTGTTAAGCTGCTCCTTTTCCTCAGAGAGAGCCAAGAGCAGCACTTTTGTGCAGAAACACTTCATCAGCGCTGGTTTGAACAACAGATGCAGCACCTGGGGTTGGTGGAGTGCCTCTTTCTGCCCTTGGAAATGAGCAGAGTCAGTCACGGGACAGGACAGGGCATTCCCTACCTGTGCCCATTGTGAAATCCCTCTGCTCCGACTGTGTCACGTCCCACTCCTCAGTGACATCTCGGCCAGGTGGCACATGGAACTCCCCGTTTCCAAGGACACGTGGCCATTGTCACCGGCACAGGGCAGGACGGCTCAGACCCTTCGGCGGCTGCAGCGAGAGCGGAGGTGTCAGAGCCACAGCGAGCCTTGCTCCAACCTGGTTGGTTCCAGCAGCCGCTGTTCAAGAGGCCGATCCACCCACTGAGTGGAGGTAATTATTTACAGTTCTGTGCAGAAAGGGGGGCTCAGGGACAAATTCACAAAGGCAGCAGCACAAGAACCCAGAGTGTTTGAGTATTTCTACATTTGAGCAAAGAAAGGAATTAGCGTTCATTGAGTGCAAGTTCCCTGGTTCTCTTCATAACGAGTATTCTGTCTGCTGTTGGGTGATGATCCTCTCACTTCTCATGCTCAATAGTCTGCATGCTCAGTCTCTCCCTTCTTCTTAGTGAATGGTTTCTTGAATGGGTGGCCATGGTCTGCCCCTGCTGGCATGGCCTTTTACTGTGCCAGAGCTGATTCAGCACACGTGCTGTGTTGGCTTTATCAGTTTGTTCCTTTTCTTTAGGGTTTGTCCAAATGTCCCTGTGCCCATAAATTCTGCAATCTTTGTGTCTACCATCAGTGGCGCATCCTTCTTCCCAAGCCTTGCTAACCTCCCCTGTGTCTGAGCTCACTGAAGCCTGTCAAGCCCTGCACCTCATCAAGGCAATTCAGCCAAGAAGTATCCTGCCTTTCCAAGGCCTGGCCATCGCTTCCAGCTTGTTGGCTACTTCTTGTTTCATGGGAATCATCTCCCTTCTTGTGGATGAGTCTTGAAAGCCACAAAGACCAAACATCCAGGAACACATTTTCCTAAGAAATGTTTTCCATTTTGCAGGTTTTTCAGCAGGATCAGTGGCTGTGTGGGAGCGGAAGCAGCCGAGGCAGAGCGGGATGGCGGAGCTGCGGGCCTGGGCAGGATCCAGCGAGTTCCGCAGGGCCCCGATCCGCACTGCGTCCCGCAGGGCCCCCAGCGCCACTGCCATGCCCGTCAGGGCGACCCAGAGGTGCCAGGGCCAACAGGTGAGGGGCAGGTGTGGGGCTCTGCGGGTTGGCAGCGGGTGGGGCTTGGCCATGGTGCTGGTGTCAGGTGCTGCTGACCCCGCGGGACCTGTTGGGCAGGGCTGGGGCCCCACTGGTGCTCCAGGGGCCCCTTTGAGGCACTGCCCGGGGGACAGCGACTCACAGGGATGGCACGGAGGAGGTGCCAGTGGAAGTGGGGGTCTCTGAGGGAAGTGGTTCTCAGGGATGACACTGAGGAGGTGCCAGTGGAAGTGGGAGGTTGCTCTCACAGTCAGAAGTGGCGTTCAAAGATGACGTGGAGGAGGTGCCAGTGAAAGTCACATTTTCTGTGTGCTTTGACACTCAGGAAATTCATGCTCTGGACTTGGCTTGTGGCAAAAATGCATGGATTTCTCATGGTTCCATGTTTGTACTACACTCACCTCATATGTCAGGATAAAGGAAACTCCCTAAAAATAATTTTTTTGTATTAGGAGTAGCCATTACTTTGTTCCTGGCTGTGATGCATAGTGGAGAACTCCAGCCACATGCACACCATTTCAAAGGTTTTCTATTTACTGATACACTATCAGTATACAAAGAAATTAATCTTCATTGGTTCTAACTTACAGAATTCTTTCTATCAAGTAACATTCCATCTTCTACCGGGTAGTGATGTCTCCCTTCTCATGGGAATTAGTCCACAATTTTCAGTCTGTTTTGCATAGCTTTTAAGATTTTATCACATCCAATTTTGCCTTCAGAAGGAAACAATTCGATGGCAGAATTTGTTTTTGTTAAAAAATGTACCTAGGCTGATTAACATTTTAGTGATTTTTAACCTCCACCGGAATGTGACTCATTCTGTACTAAATTATGAGATCAGCCAAGCAACCAAATTTTGTTGTATCTGACTAACTTAGGATAAACTAATTCCATTTCACATCTATGCAAAAAATTGCATCTAGAGCTGAGGAAAAGAGAAAAGGTTTTCATGCATGTTGAGAGTTGAAATTCAGATTGTGCAGGTGAAATTCTTCTTGGAGCTGACTCCGTGATGTGCTTCCATGGTGCCCAATACATCCCAGTGTCAGGTGCTGCTCCGACTTTCAGATCTTTCTGTGAGCCTCTCTGCTTTGTTAGCTGAGCACTGGCCAGGTCAGCTGTACTCAGACACTTGATTTCAAGGGAATATAAAATTCCCTTGTGCCTATAAATTCCAGCAGTTGGGAAAGGGTGACTTGCTGCTTGAAGGCTTGGCTGCATTGGAGGCTGAGTGAGGGTTGCTCTCTCAGGGCGCTTTTGTAGCCGGCTGCTTTCAGAG
Organism: Fringilla coelebs; assembly: GCF_963513975.1. Classification (NCBI taxonomy): domain Eukaryota; kingdom Metazoa; phylum Chordata; class Aves; order Passeriformes; family Fringillidae; genus Fringilla; species Fringilla coelebs. The sequence continues at coordinate 73,361,171 of NC_140031.1, read as the reverse complement.
GGAGAACTGTGTCAAAGCAGCCCTTTTTGGTGATGTGACAGCAAACCTTTGCAAATGCAGCTCTTGTTTAAAATGAAGGGCCTTGTTAATCAGCAGTGATGGAGAGTAGGCTAAAATTTTTACAGAAGATTTTTCTTTCCTTTTAGCCAAATGCCAGCGAGGCGTTGCACAATGGAAGTGTGCAAGATGTCAAACTGTATAACCCACTGGGAGGTATGGTTGCCTTTCATATGTCTGTAAGATTTTCACCTTGGTAATTCATTTTTGCAGCACATTCATGGGACAGGGGCTCTCTTGTGTGGAGAGCTCTCAGCTAGAGGTGGTTTGCCCTCAGGTCAGCCTTGCAGTGTCTCATCACTGCATTCAGCCACTGGTTTGTTTTGCCCTGAGAAAGCCTGTCAGTCCTTCCTTGTTCCCATACTGCTTGATGGGTTGGAATTTGGAGCATGGAGGTCAAGGTTTGGACCACCTTATGCACCTAAATTCACAGTCTTGGTAGTTAAAGTTTGGGTTTTGGAGTACATAGGCACTGCCATTATCCTTTAAATTTAAATGGGAAATTCAAAGAAAATGACCTTGAGGAAGTCACATAGCAAATTTCAAAAGGTCAATATGGAAAGCCATCCTTGATTTAATTATTTGTCTTGGTCATTAATAAGTGAGTGTTGCCAGAATACTGTGTTGGTTTCTTTTCATGGAAAGTGAAAGGAAGATATTGATGTCATGTTCCCCACAGATTCCCTCATTTCCCTCAAAGCTCAATGTGCTTAGGTGCTGTCATTTCTTGTAAATATTTTCTCAGTGCTGTTTCCCCAAGGAGCCTGGCTCCCGGCAGACACGAGGTGCACATTCCCCTTCCAGGCACTCAGTGGTGCTGCCTGCAGCAGGGAGCTGAGCCAGGCACAGCCAGCTGCCCTGAGAAAAACAGGCTCTCACCTGGCTGTGGCTGCAGTCACCTGCCTGCAGGGACATCCCTGCCCCTGCAAGTGCAGGTCTTGTTCTGCCTGAGCCTAGTTCAGAGCATTTTAAGGCAGCATCATGGTGGCTTTTTGGAGAGACAAAGCTCAACTTCTGAATTTCTCTTTGGGGGCATTCTGTTTCACATGTGAATGAGGATTTGTGTGATTCTTATGGGTGGTTTACATAGATCCTAAGGGAATATTTAACCTTGAATACCTGGGGTCTGAGGACTGGCATTAGAGAGTCAATTGTGGAACTTGGTGCCACATATGCTTTGGGCTGGCACAGAGAAACTCAGGTGAGACAGGTCTGGTTGCTGGTGTAGGGTACAGGGTGCCTTTGCAACTTGCTCCATACAGTACCAGTTAGGGACTGGGCTTGGTCACAGAATCAGAGAATATGTGAGTTGGAAGGGATCCGCAAGGATGCGCAAGTGCAGCTCAGTCCACAAGAATATCCATCATCATTTCAAATCAAGTCTTTTGCCTTCTCCCAACTTCCCATTTGAAACTTTTTCTCTTTTCCTTTCCTTTGGAAAAACAAGCAGATGTGAGAAGAGCCAAGCCAAACATTTCATGTCCTGCCCCTGTGGACAAGAGAACAAAGCCCATGAAGCCTGCAGAGAGTGAACAGAATCCTCGCAGTGCTGTTTATCGGCGACCCTACAGGGACAGGGTGATTCATTTACTTGCTCTGAGGACTTACAAGAAGCCAGAGTTACTTGCTCGCTTGCAGAGAGATGGAGTCATGCAAAAGGACAAGGGCACCCTTGGAAAGATCCTTCAGCAGGTGAGACTGTGGAGCTGGTGTCAACAATGTTTCCACCACACCATTCTTTTGTCACTAATTGTCACTTGCTCCTGCACTGTTTAAATTAGATACTAATAGGCAAGTTAGGAAATACTCCCTGTTAAGTTTTTTCATCAACTTCATCCAGACGTCTCAAGCTGCAGGTCCATGTGACAAAAAGAAAGAAAACTTCAAAACTTTTTGGGCAATGTTGCTTTGCTAGAATGGCTGGCAATGAGTAACACTTTGTCTTGTTGTTGCTCCTCATGCCTTATTCCATTCTCTTTCTTTTCCGTGCACTGTTTAACTGCTTCATGGAGTAACTTCACAAGGATTCCTTGATTGTGTGAAATGGTTTGTCATGGCCCTTAAAATTTCCCGGGAGAAGTTCCAGAGCAGTGCAGTGCAGGAACTGCAGAGGCCATTATTTCATTTGAACAGAGTTGGTGGCCTCTCAATGGAACTTGGCTTCTCTGGGATCTGTGGGGATTGCCTTCCAGGGAAGGGTGTTCCAGGCAAATCCTCCATGATAAAGATGGTAGCCAAACTATGAGCAGGGGGTTTCTTTGCTGCCATGTGAATGAAATCACCATCTTCCTTGGAACTCTTTTTGTTCAGTAACTTCTCCAGTGCTCCTCTGAATTCCACTGGTATTTCCTTATGACAGCCAGCAACAGGATGCACACATGTTGAAAGAGGCAGTGGTTCTTTCCTTCCTTTTTCAATATTCCCTGTTCCCCTCGGCTCTTGCTGAATGATGCATGCATTAATATATCAAGTAGGAACATTTCTTCTTTGGCTAGGAAAACAGTGTCTTGGAACCTAGTCAAGGGAGGAAAATTTAATACAGTTTCAGTTGATCCCACAGTGACTTTTAAGAACTCAATCCCTGAACCTGTGAAGTTGGTTGCTGGGTTTGCCCAGGGCACTGTCAGGGCTTTCTTACCTGAAGACATTCATAAGTGAATGAGAGCCATGTTCTGCCATCCCAACTGGAATTGCCCATTTAGATTTGAAGTTAATTATAAATTTTCAAAGCTCAGCTCCTTAGAAGGTAAAGGATGAAAACATTTTCTCCTGTTCCATTGCAATGTTTGAGGAGATTTCCCTGGAGTCAATGCGCTGTGTGAGATGTAAACTGCCTCGAGGTCCTGGTTTGCATTCTGAAAGGGCTGTGTGAGCAGTCCTGCACCCTGAAATGCCTTGCTCAGGCTTTTGTGGACATCAGAGGAAGTGGGGGTTTATTTTGTATAAATGTCAAATGGGGAGTGTGAGCTTGCTGAGATCTGGTACACACACGCTTGCCTCTCTACCAACACAAGCTGAGTTCTGCTTCGAAGGAGTGAAATCCCTGATTCTCGGTATCCTTGTCACTTTTACATTTCTTTTTCAGCTGTGGGCAGACAGGCATCAACACAGACCCATATTATCAAAGTTTATCATGTTTTCCAGGACAAAAGAAAAGTCAAAGTTGTGACAGATGGTGGTGGTGTGTTAGATGAGTTATTCCGTGCGTTGCAGGGCTCAAATAGATGGAGACTTTCCCAATGGGCTTTTCTGTGGAACTCTGAGCAGGTGTCAGGTGATGAAGTCTAAACCACACCTTTTGATATCAATGGTCTTGAGGTTTTACTACCTTATTTTACCTTTTTCAGTAGACTTTGTGTTTGTCTTGAGGAAGATATGAACCTCATTTCTTTTCAAAGGAACACAGCAAAGCATGTGCAAGCCTTCTCATGGCAGAACTTTGCTGAAATGAACCCCGGTTCTGCCACATGAACAGGGACTCTGGGCTTGAACCCTTCTCCTAGCACATTGCCACACTAAGTGTTGTTTTCACAGGAACTTTTTCTAGATATGAATGGAGATACTTGGTTGTTTCCAATTGGTGAAACATTAATATGGCTTAACACTCATGTGATGGAGGAATAATCAAGCTCTGTGCAAAAAGACATTGATTAGTTGAACCTGGGTGCTCACAAATAGCAGCTCTTCAGGACCAGTCATATTTCTGTAGTTTGCATGCAGCAGCCATAACAAAGATCTGTTTCCCTACATGTCTGCCTGTAGGTAGCCAAATGGAATGCAAAGGATAATTCCTTCAGTCTAAAGGAACATCTGTTTCAAACCCTTCAGACTGATTGGCCTGGCTACACTGAAATAGACAGACACAATTTGAAGTTGATACTTTCTGGGTAAGTTCAATCTTTCAGAGAAAGGGAAAAGAAATTCCTGGGAAATGAAGCCTAGATTGTTAGAATATTCTGAGGTAGGAAGGACCTGCCAGGATCCTGGCCCTGCAGAGGCCACCACGAGAATCACACCAAGTGCCCAAGAGTGTTGTTCAAAGACTTCTTGAAGCCTCCTGCAGTGACCGCTGGCCTGGGGAGCCTGTTGCAGTGCTCAAGCACCCTCTGGGGCAGAACATTTTCCTGATATCCTGCCTAAAGCTCCCTCAACTCTGCTTCATGCTGTTTCCTCGAGTCCTGACATTGAAGGGCTGTTTTCCCTGCAAGGAAAGTACTATGACAGTTGATATTTAGGCCTTGTAACGTGAAATATTTGACCATCCCTACAGAAAATCAGCTCCATCTCAGAACCTCACTAGCAGCAGCCAAGTGACATCTCCAGGGCCTTCTGAGAGAGATGCTCCAGCAAAACCTTCTCAGGTATCTTGTGCATTTTTAACATTCTGGACTGTAGGGTAAATCGTAGCAGACTTGCTGCTGGTGTAAAAGCTGTGATGGGAATGTGCAGCCCTTTCCCTTTTGGGGAAGCCTTTGATGGGGCTCCTGAAGGGAGTGTCTTTCTCCCAAAGCATTTTAGCTACAGACTTGAAGTAGGACTTCCTAAGGCCCACACTGAGAAAGTAGGAATGAGATAGAGCCTGTATTTACCTGCAGTGCTTCCTGGTTTGAATGCTCTTTTTCATTTAGAAAGATGTGTTTTCCGCCCTTGCCAGTTCAGAAATGGTGCTTTTTCAGAATAGGAGCCAAAGCTGACCTTGATCATAGGTTAATGAACAAATTCTTTTGTTATTGATGCAGAAACGGCCTCTGGCTTCTGACTTTACCAGTCCTGTGATGAGCAAGAAGAGGAGAATTGGCCACCAGCCCAGTCATGTCCAGCCAGCAGCTGGTGGCCACTTTTCTTCCTTCCTTCTGCCTTCCACATCTCTTTTCCCTTTGGACATGTCTCCAAGAGTCAGCTCCATTTCCCCCTGCACCCACGTGGTGCAGCCAACAGAGAAATTTCAGAGTTCAAGCATCCCAGTGCCTGTCAGGGAGCAGGAGGAGATCCCAAATTCAAATGGGAAGAAAGATGAATTGGGGAGGCTGAGGCAGCTGCATCGCTTGGAATTCGATGAAGGTAATAATGTGCTGCTTTTCCTGACTCCTCTCTGGATAACTGTGGCGTACAGATTTGGTTATTAACAGAAGCTTCTGCCCAAATTAAGGTGCATATGCGACCCTTTTCCACAGTCAGTAGTAAAAATGTGATTGAACAGTAAATGCAAACTAAAGAGATAGAAAGAAATAAGGCAAGAGAGGCAGGCTGAGGAGAAGAGAGAGACATTAAGTAGGGAGATATCATCACCACATGGACTCTCTGTTGTCCAGCCAGTCCTTCTTCACCCTTGGTCTTCTCTGTGGGGGTCCTAAGTCTCTCTGGAGGGACCACCTTTATACTGTCCAAGACTGGGGTATCCACAGGGTGGTCACAGCTGTCCCCACATCTTGGGCTACAAGCCATGCAAGCAGTGATTTTCTTTACCCACAGTCTCTACAGTGGAGTTTTTGTGTGTTGTCCTAATTCCAAACTTTCACCTCTGTTAGGCCAAGGCTTCGTGCTTTTCTTCATGCCATCTGTGCTTGTCTCAAATTCCTGTTGTGGTGGTTTCTCTTATGGGAACATCCTTCTTGCCAGTGTTCTGAAACAGTTAATTGTGCTCTTGCATCTTGTGAAAAGGGAGCTTTGAAAGCGGGCACTGGATACATGAAGGCACTGCTCTACATGACTGCTCTACCCTTATGCCTGCTCCATGGTCATGAAAAATCAAAAACTACTTTTTTTCTGCCATTACCTAAGATTGTGGCTCTTGCTTTAAAAGACAAAAACAGCAAAGCCCAGAACCTGTGCTGCTGGAACCTTCTATAATTCTACATTCATTTTGAGAAATTCTCCCTCTAAGTAGTGCAAAACGAATCAAAAACAGAGAAATGTGAAATAGATTGGTGTTGGGAGAAGCTGGTTAAAAGGAAGAGTCAGACATGAGAAAGCCACAGGGAACAGATTATTTTCTTCCCATCTGATTTCTTGTAAAATGACAAGTGTTGACTGAGACACCGCTTTTTCCATCAGCAGATTTTCAAGACTGCAGGCTGAAGGCAGAAACCTGTAACACATTTTTTGCACACTAGTTTACTGAAACATGTTGATCAAATCTCAGTGATTCTGTGGTTGTTCATTGAACTCAGCTTTTCCATGGAAACTCCAAAAGCTACAAAACCTGGGCTGTGGTTTCCTGGAGTTCTACTTTGAACTGGGCTGGGAGTTCTTCTCCATCCTAGCTGCAGAATTTCTTTCTTCAAAAGCTGTGGAAGTGGCACAGACTGAAAGCAGCACTGAAAAGCTAAACAGGAATGCATAAAGAGCACTCGATTTCTGATGACAGGGACACACCCAGCAGGGCAGAGTTCAGTTGCTTTGTTAAATCTGTGGGTTGTCTCTTTTGGAGGTTGACCTTCCAAATTACAAGCTGGGTTTAGTCTGGAGGCAGGTTTGGAGTGTGCAGATGCCTCTTGCCAAGTGGTGGTGTGCTTGTAGGGACAGGTGCTTTGAGATGGTCTTTCCGCATTTCTTCTGGACCTGCAAACCTTGGGATGTCTTTGGAAGGATTTCTGCTTGCATCTCTAAACACATGAGCAGCTTTCTTGAGGAGCCAGTTACCAAATTCTGCCCAGCTGGTGAAGGAAAAATCTGTTCTGTGTTTCAAGTTGGGGCTTAGGCTGAAACTTTCATGTGGACAGTGCCATGAGAGCAAATGCACTTTTGGAAATGAAATGCTCACAGCAAAGCTGTTCTTCCAAGTTGTGTTAACATACTGTGACTACTGATATTTCTGTCCAGTTTTATTACCACTTTTGCACTTCTTTTTGTACTTCTGCTATACCATGTAATAATTTTAACACTAAAATCAACAAAAGCAAGGGGATCATCACACGAGAGCTCTTTCCTCAAGAATTAAAGCTGAGATAGCCTAAAGATTGTCATAAATGGTTGAGTTATAAGAAGATTACTTTGTGTAAACAAGGGAAATGAAAGCTCATAAGGAGTGTAAAGGATTATGTGGGTTTTTTACGCTTGGCATAAAACCTGAAATGGAAAGCAGAGAGGGATTACCATGATCTTGATTGCTCCTTCCTGTTTCAGTTGACTTTTCCTTATGGTACCTTTTTTTACTATCATTGTAATTCTTCAACATCTCTTTGGAAAGAGGGCTTTGAGGTTATGTGTGCAATGCTTCCCAAATGCCTTTGCCAAGAGGCAAAGGGCAACTCACGAGTGCAGAGCTGTTTCCAACTCCATTTTGCCACGTTAGTGAGGAGCGTTCGGTTTTGGCTGTAGAATATTGGAGCCTTAGTGCCAGTAAGCCCTATGGAATGGAATTGGCTTTCCTGCTGACTAGAGTGCAGGAAACTCTGGAATTGGCAGGGAAGCAGGGATAAAAACATGGCATGAGAAGGACTTCAGCTTTCTTCTTTATTTCTTGTTAGAACCTTGATTTTGATCTCTCTCAACCTGTTGTCTTTTGTAAAGCTACATCTTTTTCTGTATGACTTGAATGGCTGTGCAGATACCACCTCATGCCTTCAACTAAGAAAAGCTGAGCTGGGGCTAGCACTGTGGGAATGCACAACCTGTAGAATAAAGTGGCCATTCCCTCTTTCTAGTTCTGTATACTATGGAGAAGGTTGTATGTGCCTTATTATTGAATGTTGTTGCTTCATCTGAGTAATTTACTGTGAGAAGACCACTCTGAAGGACTTTTTCAAGACTGTCCAATGGGGATCTTTTGGCTTTTTAAAGATGTCCTGATGAAGAGTGTCAAAATTCTGCTTCTCTGCAGGAACAAGAAAAGATACTTCCATTGCCGCCACATGCTCTGCAACAAGCAACCAACCAGACTACCTGAGGTGAGTAAAACAGCAATTAACCCTTGCCACTCTCGGTGGGGTGCAGTGTCGAGCTCTTTCCTGCGCTGAAAGGATGAGTTTGAGCAGGTTTGGTTGGGCCTCCCAGGCTCAGAGCAGAGATGAGCACCGAGGGGGTCAGGCCGGCCGGGCCCTCCCTTCCTGCAGTGCAGCTGCGCAGGCTCAGCTGCAGCAGTGGGGCTGCATCCCCCCAGCGTATTTGCAGTGCAGGAGGGAGAAGTGTGTGTGTGTGTGTGTGGTGAAGCACTGGGAATTGCTCCCAGCCTGTGTCAGAGCAGTGCTGTTGGCACGGGCAGCCAGGCCTCCTGCAGCTCTGGGGCTCCGGGGCAGCTGCGGCCTTTGGAGCAGGCGCGGAGGGCCCTGGCTCACAAAATGTTTCAAGGACTCTGTAGTTTGCTTTTCAAAATTAACCTGCAGACTAGTCAAATGTATCTGGCCTGGGATGCATCCTTGGCACAAGCTGTTTTCAGTCCTTATACTGAATTTACCCTGTGGAAAATTTACTACTTGTAAATCTCAGGAGGGTTTGAAGGATTTATTCCAATGTTGAGGGAGTTTTTGTCACCCAAAAAGAACCAGACCTTCAGGCCCAGAGGAGCAGAAGCATTAGTGTGAGAGTGTTGGGAAGTGGCACCTATTATTCTCACTGCCACTTCATCTTGGATTTTTATGATGAGATTGATATACCTCACACCTATTGATTTGAGGGAGAAAGGAATGAAGAAGGTTTTGACTCCCATCAGTGGTGTTAGGCATTAATGAGTTTTGCCTCTTTTAGGAGCTGATGTGGTTTGGGTATTTCTTGTTGTAGTTTTAGACTTGTGTAGTTTTTGTGACTGAATTACAAATGCCTCAGTTCCATGGTCAGTGATGTAACTGCTGCCTGCTAGAAGAATCAAATATTATCATTTACTCTGCTTTGCTGTTAGACAAGAATGTAGCTCAAAAGTCCAATTCTGTGCACTCAACTCCATAAATGCATTCCCTTACAAAAGTATTTTGCAGATGAATTTTCCCAATGAAATGGAACTTAATTAAGTTTTTCCTACACAGGAAGTGATTAAAATTTAGCAATGTATCTCCTCTTCCTGAAGCTGCTTTGTTTGTTTGTCATTTGACATTTAAAATGAGGGCAAATCTTTTCTAAATGTGCTCCACTTGCTAATGAACAAAACCTCTGCAACGTAAGCTCTTAGTCACTAGCAATCTGCGCCACAGAAATGTGGCAGATTCCTAGAGTTACCTGACTACATTCTCTTGAAGCACATGAGCTTGAAAGTAGAAACTGTCAGTCCAGAGCAACTGACTCAATGCTTGGGTGTCTGTGTTTGACACTACCCTGTGCTTGGTGTAAAATGACACGTGTTTTTGTGGACTAGAAACATACTGGAATGTTCTCTCAGAGTTCACTCATAGAAAAATGGTCTCATTTTTTCCATTAGAAAATACGTAGCCATTGTCTCCTTGGAGCAACGCCAGCGCTACAAGGATGACTTCAATGCAGAGTATGAGGAATATCTGAATTTACATTCTCAGATTGACAAGACTGTACAGAAGTTCAGACAGTTTCAGGAGCAATGGAAGTCTCTGACTCCAGGCTCTGAAGCCTATCAGGTAAAGAAGGATAAAACCATGAAGATTGTGCTTCATCACAGCAGTGTTTGTTTTTTGGATTCCCTGGAGCCGCTCAGTGAGACAAAGGGAACCTGTGGAATTGGCATGTATGCTCAGACACTGCTTGGGCTGGGTCTGATTTTTGCCAGCTCCTGCCCAAAACCCCTGTTTGAGCTGTATATGAAGAAACAGGAAGGTCAGAGGTGTCCCAGGCAGAGTCTTGGAGCATAGGGCTCCTTCTGTTGCTTTTTGAGAGGCTTAATTACAGATCTTGGTTGATGCTGGGAGAGAGAGAGATTTGTTTTTGCAAACCTCCCGGAAAAGAGGTGGCTGAAAGCGAAAAATCTCTGGAGTCAGACTAAGTGTACATTTCATGTTTTATCAAAGTTTGCATTTTATAGTGCCAGTGAAATATTCATGTTTTCTTTTTCTTGAAGGCGCTGCTTCATCAAATCCTAGCAGATTATCAGCAGTTACAACAGGTACGTGTGACACCAGAGCTGCGGGGCCGTGGTAACTGCTGAGCCTGGCTCAAGGCTTTTTTAAAGCAAAGCATGTCAGACTGTAGACACTGCAGAAGTGCTTGCATGCCCTAATTGTCTTTTGCTTTCTCCTCCACAGGGTAGCCCCAGCTACACTGAAAAGAAGAGCAGGTGCCAGTACCTCCACAAAAAGCTGGCCCATATTCAGAGCCGCATTTCTGAATTTGACCAGCAGTGAGTGGAGTCCTGGCACCAGACATCTGCTTCAGCCTGGAAATCTGCAAACTCTGGATTTTTTATTTCAACTAGAAGATTAGGTTTTTAGGATCATTTAAGTTAGTATTGAACAGTAGGTTATGTTAGTACTGAGCAGTAGATTATTTCTTAAAAATATACCAGTAGTTCAAAGAAATTTAGTAAGTTGAAGAGGTTGCAAGATGATAGGATTATATGTTAACAATAAAGAAATCTCCCTATTGGTAATTCTTTCTCTCGTTGCTTGTATCATATTTGGTATGGCTGTCTTCTGGTGAATTCTTTTCTACAAGTCTTAAGTTTGTCCACTGAAATAAATTTATCAGTAGAGGGTGGAAGCCCACCACCTCTACTGTGAAGTTGTGCACATTTTAAGAAAAGATTATGGCAGATGGAAATTCTTTATGATTAGTATAGGGGTGTTCTTTCCAACCTTTCTTGTCAATGCAAACTCTTTGCCTAAGTGGTCAAAGGCTTAGAAGTTTGGATAACCCCATGCCCAAATGATCTTGTTTTGGAGGGTTATAAAGGAGTGCACGTGGGCTGCTCTGAGGTGTCAGCTGAAGCAGCTCTCAGGACAGCTTGGAGACCACGGCCTCACCTTGTCAGTGAACCAAGGAATATTCAGATCTTTGCAAGAGTTTTGTAAAACACATAGACAAGTGTTGGAGGCACGGCACTTCAATGGGTTTTAGAGAAAAATTAGGTTCAAGTGTCCTTTTGGAAATGCCGTCCATTTCTTAGCATCTTTAAAATTAATTTGTCTCAACCAGCCCTTCTAGAGAGACACAGATGTTGATTCCTGCACAGACTTATGGGGACTTTGATCTGAAGTCCTTTTCCTAAGTTTCCTGCCTTGTGTCCATTCAGCTGACACAGTAGACGTGTTGCCATCAAGGCCGTAACCTTCTTTTGGGGAATAATATGAAATTGAATGAGGGAGGATAATATTTGTGTGGCTGTGAATGCCTCTTTCTTTATTGGAGAGTATTCTACAAATTCCTTAGTTGTCTCCATGCAATGATGTTGAGCCCCATATCTGAGAGGTCTTTTGTGACTGAACAGCTGAGCCATTGCTGCCCTTCTGTTCTCCCTCTAGTGAAGTTCAACAAAATGTCACCTCTTAAACCCTGAGACTTGGGTCCATTTTTGCCAGGGTCAGGGGGTGCACCTACAGCTCTGCAGTGCAGCAGCCCCAGGAACGCTGCCATGGGGGGCAGATCCAGCCTCATCTTGTTTGGTAGAGGAGCAGGGCACAGAAACAGCAGCCCTTGTTTTGTACAGCTTCCCCAAATGAACTGTCTCATCTCCTGGACACGTTTGACTCCCAACCTCCCCAGAACATGACCGCTGACCCCCCACACTGTCGGAATGCAACAAAAATCCCAAACGCTTTTCTGGTAATTTTGGGGGTGGATGATTTCATGGAGGAATGGGAGGACAGCCTGTCGCAGCACCAGGGACACAGGGAATCCCAGAAAAAACAGAGAACATGAGTGAAGCTGGAAGCTGATCTGATTCTCCCTTCCCGAGCTTTGGGGTGCTGTCCACACTGCCTGGGGAAACCCTGGACACGCCAGGAGCAGGGAAGGAACCCCGAAAAAACCTGGGATCCTCCCAGAGGAGGGCAAAGGTCCAGCACCACTTGGCATTAAAGTCCCAGAACCAGGTGTTCTGTCTGGTGTTCGAGAAAGTCTCTGTTACAATCATTCTGTTCAAAGCTCTCCATTAAAGCTCTGGAGACAGGCAGGCATTTCTTTGACCAAAATCTCTTCCTTTTAGAGAGAGACCAGTCTGGAAATTTTCTGTTTATTTGGTCCAGAAATCAAGGGTAAAAGCAGACGTCAAGACTGTATTTTGAGTATTCGCTTTTACCCAGATACTAAGTCTTTTAGTTCATGTTTTGGGATGTCTGAACGTTCTTTATCCTGTAAAATTGTCTCAAGCCGTTAAAGACATCCCATTCTGGTTTAGAGAGATGGTTTCCCATCTCCTTGCCCAGGAGCCCCTCGAGTTGCTACTTATTACTTACCAGGGTATCAGCTACAGACCAAGGCCAAGGGGACGATCCATTCCTCCTTTTGACAGCCTGGGCCTCCAGCAAAGGCACTGGCCATGGTCTTCTTTTTATTTTTATATTCATCTAGGCTAGAAATTCTCTTCACTGAGGAGCAGCTTTCCCAAAACCCTCTGATTTTAAGGATTTCCACAATATACTACATAATATATATTTTAATATATGTACTGTAATAAACAGAATATATAAAATGTATCCTTGATCTTTTTCTAAGCCAGCAGGCCTTTGCAGCGAGTTCTGAGCCAACGTGTGGCTCTGCTGCCTTCCCAAATCTGCGCTTCCCTTGCCCATCCTGAGTGCAGGTGGGGCATGTGCTGGGCATGTGCTGGGCATGGCTGTTCATGGCCAAAATCCTCCAGCATTTCCATCTGCTCATGGCTTTGGGTAGCACAAATTACAACACATCCAGGTGAGCTGACAAATGGCATTTCTTACAAATTGCTACACCAGCACTGAAAACATAGAACTATACAGGTCTCAGTTAAAGTTAAAAAAGTAATTTATTTCCTTGTGAAACCACACTATTTAAAAACATACAAATATCAACTTCCTTTAACAAAAAACTAATTTATTGCAAACCTCTACACACACTCACTATACACAGAGATCACGGGAAAATTAACAACCTAATTTATTGCATATTACGACAAGTGTACAGCCCATATATAAATACAAAAATATCAGTATCTCTCTCTAATACCAAGAACTCAACAAATAGAATTACACCACTATACGACTCCATACACATTTAAATAGAACTGAATACATAAATTACCACCATAATATACAGATGTGAATATAGATTAAAGGTTAACTGTTACATTCAAGAAAGTGATACATAAAACAAGCCAATTTAGAAATAGACAAACAGCACTACCAATCTAAACATCGGTACAACTGCATCAATACAATATACAGCTATAAATCCGGATATATATATATGGAAATGTAATATAACTTATATAGAAATAGATCAATATACATCAAAAAATAGATAAAAATGCATATATACCAAAACAAAGACGAATATACTTATTTAAAAAGACATATACAGAAAACTCCATCAATACAAATAAATACCTACACAAGTGTATACATATGGAAATCTAAACACGGATATTACAACATACATAAAGAATTACATACATATACACACAACAAACTGCAAACCTGCATGTATGCAGGTATCTATACATAAAAATATATATCTAGTACTATCATAAATATAACAATCTCTGTATAGAAATATGCCTGTACAAATAGCCGGCTACATATGTACATATCCATCTCATAGTCCCAGTTCACACGCAAGTCCGTGTATGTTTAAACAGAGCTCCAAGCAGAGGGTTCCCAGCTGCCCCATCTTCAAAGCCTCTCCCTCGCTCTCTTCCTCCATGGCAGAGCAGCTCTCCTGGACAGGGACAGCAGATGGGACATCTGGCAAGCAGAGGGAGCACTGAGTGAGTATGGGGACGTTTCCTTTGGCAGCAGCTGCATTTCCTTCAGGAAAGAGGAAATCTCAGAGCCTCCCCAGGAGGGTCAGAAAGAAAAAGCAGACGAGCGGGCCAGGCTGTGGTGAGCGCAGCCGCGGCGGGAGCGTCCCGCAGCCCCGGCAGCCCGGCACAGCCGGCACAGCTCCCGGCCCGGCCGGCACAGCTGCCTTGCCCAAGGACAGCCCCTGTGCCGGCCGGGGCAGCTGCGCTGAGCAGCCCCAGCACGGGCAGGGCCCGCTCCTGCCCTGCCGGGCAGTGCCCACGGCCACAGCCCACGCCGCCCTCAGCCCCACCCTGCCTGCCCGGGCCTGTGGCCTCGCCGGGCTCTCTCCAGGCTGGCAGCAGCAGGTCCCCGCTCACTGCTCTTGCTGCTGGCCTTCAGCTTCTCCCTGCTGGCTCCCATCAGTCTCCGGCTGTCCTCAAGGTCTTCCTTGCAGCTGTATCAAAAGTGGAGGCTCTGGAATTGGTTCCAAGGCCTGGCAGAGCTGCAGTCCCTGAGCCCTCTGTGCTCCCTGCTGGCCCCTCCACCCCCTCAGCCCCGCCATGCTCTCGCTGAACCCCCAGCCCCCTTCAGTTTCTTCAGCCCCTCACAGTCCTCTCACCCCCCTCAGTCCCTTGTGACCCATCCTGTCCCCCGAGACCCGCCAGCCCCTCAGCCTGTGCCACTTCCATGTCACCTCGGTGCCACCATCGGCCTCGGCTGCCCCACAGCCCTCAGCCCCAGCAGCAGCTCATGGTCCCCGTCCCTTGAGCGCCACCGCCCCCTCAGCCCCCTCAGCCCCCTCAGCCCCCTCAGCCCCCTCAGTCTCACCGTCCTCCAGCAGCTCCTCAGGGCACAGTGCCTGTGGCCAGCGGCAGCTCCCAGCGCTCCAGGGACAGCCGGGGCTGGAAGTGCTGCTCCACCCGACCCGGCCGCCAGCTCGGAGCCAGCACAGGGAGAGGGGACTCAGGGGGCACAGGGGGAAAAGCAAGAGATGAGAAAGGCAGCCGAGGGGGAAAGAGGTAAAAATGCAGGCTAGGCCTACACAGCTCAATCTCTGCATCTAAACTTCCATATACCCCTAACGAAATAACCATGCCATTTCTAGATTGATATCTAAGGATGTAAATGTAGGCATCTAAATGTAGGAACGTAAATGTAGGCATATAAATTTAGGCATCTAAATGTAGACGTTTAAATGTAGGCATTGAAATGTAGGCATGTAAATGTAGGTATCCACATGTTGACGTCTAAGTGTAGGCATCTAAATGCTACTCTAGAAATATAAAAATGTAAATCTCAAAATCTATAAATGTAACTACCTCCATACAAATATCATTATATCCAATCTATCATGATAGATATAGATTTAAATATATAGATGTATATATATGCACATATAGACACCCCTCTATAAATCTATCAGCGTAACTTTATGGATATAAAAATAGAACTATCGAAATCTATGAATCTGTGTATAGACAAAGGGATTCCACCTGCCCAATGGTCACAGGCTCTCCCTCTGGTCCTTCTTCCCATGCAGGGCAGCCCTCCTGGCAAGGCAGATCAAGTGGGTGTCTGGGAAGCAAAGGGAATACTGGGTCAATACTGGCCTCTGTGCATCATTGCCTTTGGAAGTAACTCTCCTTCTATCAAAGACTGTAAAAGATGGCTGGAAAGGCAGACTCCCACTTGGCACTTTGAAGCCTGCTCTTCAAAGAGCCGGAATCCTTCCAAGTGTTCAAAACTTCTGAAGTTTTGTGAAGATATCCCCATAAACTCAAAGCCCTCACAGTGCAAAGGGCCCCCACGAGAGCTTGAAACACAGACAGTCCCAGCTGGCACAAAGAAGCCCAGCCTTGTTCTTCCTCTGTGCTGACAGAGAGACCTCAGTACTCACTGCAATGGCTGAAGCTGAAGGTGCTGGGAGCTGAGTTATGAACTAGCACCGTTCCCTGCCATCTCCAGCCTGCCCTCTGCAGTGAGCAAGAGCTCCTCCAAAACAACCATCAGCTCTGGGATGAACAGCTGTGTGACAAATGACCCGATAATATTGGCTTAGGCCTTTATGTATTAGCTTATGCAAGTTGTTAGTGACTATAAGTATTTAGAAATAGCATCAGTTATAACTTTTTTTGGCTGCTTTGTAATGTAATAGAATCTATCAGCTTAAGTGTGCACTGTGTTGCTCATAGAAAAAGTAGTGTAATGAATATAATATCTATGTATCACTTATGGAGACAATCGTGTGATCAATGTATTGTGTTCTAGACCTTAGCAAAACCTAAGGATAAAAAAGGCTTTTGTGTACCTAAAACCAGTGTAAGGCCATCCACTGACCCACCTGTCCAAGTGATAAGATAACCGTGACACAAACCAGAGCACCAGAGGACAATTAGAGAACACCATGTTAAATTTCAGGAGAATACTAAACCGTTATCAGAGGATGTGAAACAGCAGGATGGAGACACAGGAAGAAATAAAATATATTGACCTGACACCCAGCATGTCATGCAGATAAGCCAGAGTGTGAAAAAGTCAAACAAAAGAGTTGCCAAAAAATCAGAAAGTTACCAGAAATATTTCAATAATGCATTAAACACATGAATATGCCTGCATCTCAGCAGTGTAACAGTATGATGAAAACACTACACCAAGTGTTCTTTGGCTGATAGCCAGGAGTACCCCAGCACAGCAAATATTGTCTTTTTTAATCCTAGTAGTAGTAAATTTTTAAAACTTCTAAGCAGTGAATTCTGTGCTTCACAGCTGTGAAGGAAAGAGCTCCGTACCAGGCCTGCAGGCTGCACCAGCTTTGCTCAAGAATGCAGGTACAAAGTGCACTCTCTCTCCTTTAGCTCTCCTTAATTTGGGGTAATTTCAGTTTTTCCTTAAGCTGCTGGATTTATGACTGATGATTTCCTTGGCCTCAGAGCGTCTGCTACTTGCATTTTTAATCTATCTCCCTACACCGCTCAGCACACTGGCACTACATTGATTTAATGCTTGGAGACAAAAAGCTCAGACTTCTACACTGACTTTTTGCTGGGCTTTCCTCTCTTGCTTCCAGAGTCACTCAGTGATGTCTCCAGAGCACTGACACCCTGCAGCAAACTTATCCATGTGCAACACACTACAACATCCATGGACATCAGCACAAAGCTGGGACACCTGGCTTGCTGACACAAGTCCCACAAGGTCAGGTTTATTCCGTGCTCTCTTGCCACAGCAGAGGACTCAGTGTTAGAGCCTCTGGAGAAGCGTGCAGGGCAAGGCTCAGGCAGGTTGTGCCAGTGCAGGATTTGAACTAAAGGCAGCAGGAAGCACCAAGCCTGCAGACAGGAACTCAACCCTTCTCATCTCCCTTCCTGCCAGAGGCTCAGAGCAGCCATCTCACACCTCTCTAAACCAAAGCGGGGCTCTGTCCTTACCAAGCTCCTCAGGCTCCTGGGAATTGTTCCCACAGCTCTCAGTGCCAGGCAAAGCTCCCTCTGCTGCAGCTCTGTCCACAGGCTCCCCTCCTGAAGACTCAGGGGCAACAATAATATTCCCCTTGAAAGAGAAACAGAAAGGAAGAAACCCTTCTCACCAGTTACACAAAACACCTGGTCCAACAACTCCATGGCTCACGCTCTTATTCCCTTGCTCCTAACAAGAACTCTGGGCCCCAAAGACCTTCAACAGTCAGAAAGATTTGACTTCTCAAACGCAGTCCAAAGGCTGTCAAAACTGACAGTGTTGAGTGTGGGGGTGACACTGAACACATGGAATGGCTGCTAAGGAGGAGTCCTGCCAGCTCCTGGCACAGGGATGTGCTCTTCCCTCCACAGCCCTGAGCACAGCAGTCTCATCCAGGCTGCAGCTTGGCAGGGTCACTGTGGGAACACACATCTCTTCCCACAGAGATGCCCAAGAGCAAGGTGGCTGAGCTCTGCAACATGGACAGCAAGACTGCCCAGTTTGCCCAGCTGAGGATTTCCCAGAAGGAAACTGCACTGCAGGCACCAGCTCCCTGAGAGGACAAGAAAGCTGCAGCTCCAGCCCAGCCCCAGCCATGGCTCTGGGAGCACCTACACGCACGGCAGGGCTCACACAGCAGCAGCAGCTGCAGCCCAGCCCTTGCTTTCCCTTGGCCTTCCCACCAAAAGAGGCACAGCCCACATCAGCTGCTGGAACAGAGGCACCTCTGACATGCACCTCGCTGCATGGGACACTTGGCCCTCAGTGCCAGTTCTGCAAACGCTCTTCTCTTCCTTCCCATCAAACAAAGCCTCTTAGAACCTACAAAGCTTCCCCTTCTTCACCACAAAAGCCCCTGCACCAGGGATCCTTCCCAGGAAAACAAGCATCCCAACTTGGCCAACAAAGGCTCACACCTTTTCATCCTTACTCGGGGGGGAGACATTTTCATTCCCTCTTCTTTAGGAAGTCTTGCTTTACCAAGAAAATCCTTCCCTGTCCATTCACAGCTGAACTCAAGAAGCTTTTCCTTCTCAGCCATGCAACAACATTCACAAGTTCTCAGTCCAGCCCCTTTTTCCCCTGTCCAATGCAGTTACCTGAGCAGAATGAGCAAACATCTCTTCCAGTGTCTCAAGCACCATGTCCAGATCTGGCGGTGGCAATTCCTCTTCCCCAGGAGTATTCCACAGCCAGCTGGGAGCTGTCCATGCTGCCAAACCTGCACTGCCAGCTGGAGTGCTGGGGGCTGAAGTGTCTGGGGTGGCTGCAAAAATCCAAACACATTGGTCAGGCTCAGTGGTGTGTCTTTGGGATGCAGAGCTCTAGTGCTGCCTTGGATCAAACATCACAGCAAGCACACAGCAACCTCAGTTCCAGAAATGTATTCAGATTTCCCAGGGGATTGGAAGAGTGACTTCTTCCTCTTATAAATATTTCTCCTAATTGACATGTACATAGATTAAAGCATGGATTGTAAATCTGATACAGACACACACACAGACACACAGGAACAGCTTATAATCACGGCCTTTTGCATTTTCCTTTCCCAGCAGCTTTGGGATTCGGCTACATTTGGTTTCTCATCACAAAAGACCAAAGAAAGTGGATTCACCCAGGAAGAGCCCAGATCTGCAGACATGCATGCTAAATTTGTACTCTGAGTTTATTCAAAACCAACCTTGTGACTGAGGCCATATTCTGCAGCTGCAGCTGTTGTGGGGCACACAGAGCTCATTTCAATGGCACAGCTTGAATTGCAGGGCAGACAGTCTTAAACATCTGCAATATCCCATCACCATCCTAGTCTGGCTTCATTCAAAGAAAGGGGAGAGTACATCTAACACTGACCACTTGATAGGCAGCATCTTTCACCTTGCCCTTGTACCCCTACTGAGAGGCTGTCTGGAAAATGCCCAGAACACCCTGCAAATTGTCAGCAAGGAGAGGAAAAACAGGCAGAGAATCTTTCTGTTTTCAAGGTCCCCCTTCCTAGGCGACTTGACACTTTCTACCTGATTCTCACTTGAGATCTACCCATGCTAGAGCACTGCAGGAAAACTCTTGAAAGGGTCATTAACCAGGACCTGCTTGGAAAGCAAGGGTGGAAACTCTTTCCCTACCTGATGGGCTGTGGGCTGGCAACTGCTGCTCTGAAGATATGCAGCTGCTCCTCTCTGGAGAGGCCATGGAAATGTTGTGATGGTCTTTGGGAACCAGAGGAACGATGAGCTTAGGGTGGCATTTAAGCTTCATGGGAGCAAGCAGAATGATGAGCTCATGGTGGAGATGAAATTTGCCTGTGCCTGGCTCCTACAATGAAACCCCAAGAAATCCAGAAGTGGCAAATATCTTCCTGGGAGAAGCTAAAAAACGTCGGACTCCTGAGCACCTGCACTTAGCCTGGAAGGGCCTGGAGGCAGCTCTAGATCCTCAGGTGAGGCAGCAGTGAGGTGCTGGTAGGAGAGCACTGTGTAGCAGTGACGGAAAGAAAAAGGAAGCAAAGGGAAGGCTGGGTTACTATGTGTCTTTGGGTGTGTTTCCCTTGGCAGCAACTGTACTTCTGTCAGGGAAAACAAAAGCTCCCTGAATTGTTAAAACTGAAAATCACAGACCAAGTCTCTCTAACTAGTCAAAGTTAGAAAGTGGTATGTTCATTACGCTGGCAGGTGGCACAGGGGAAGGTCATTCCCAAAATGCATGACTGCTGACCGGGCTCAGGACGGCACAGGGTGGCATAGCAGGTTACAGGGAAGGGCAGGGCTGGCAGGGAAGGGCAGGGCAGGGCACTGGGAGCAGTGATGGGCTCTGTCCCCACACTGCATCCTGTACCTGGGTCATGACCGGTGACAGAGAGGAAGGACATTGCTCTGTCTTGGCTGGGGAAGGGATGAAAAGGGGGGCTTAGACAACATTCATTTGGTCTCCTTTTCAGCAGACTAGCTGGTTTTATCTCACCATGTCTGCCTGTCTTTGGCAGAGTTCTTGTGATTTGGAGTCAGCTACAGCAGCAGGAAGGGGCAGCAATTTTGTCAGCATTGATATCAAAGTTAAAGTGATGCCCCATGGATGGATGTTGCTTTATTCAAGGGATTTCTGGCCTAGAGTTGTAGCAAACTCACGCTGGTGTCTTCCCAAACAGTGTTGTCTTTTTCCTTCCTCAGGAATCACCTCTTCTTTTCCTCCCCCCAACTGGGGAGAGTTCCATGCAAATGCCTCCTGGAGCCAACTCTTGTCACTGTAGACTGACAAAGGAGATCTTGCAATGGAGACTGCCTAGAGCTGCTGTGGAGCTGAAGGGGGAAGCTTTGTCCCTTAGTCTTGAAGTCTTGTTGGGGAGCTGCTTGTGCTCGGATGTTTATCCAAGCCTTGCAGGTTCATTGCTGAGCTTCCTGACACACCAGAGAGACTTTGGGGTTGTCATATTGGCAAACAAATTTCAGTCTGGGGACTTTGGAAATGCTTCAAGTATTCTTTTTTTGCCCTTCTGCAGAAATATTGTCATCATCTATTGCTTCCAGATTCTTTTCCTACATTTGGGGAATTCCTTTTGCTGCTCTCCCAGATCAGGCCAATTCCCAGGGCTCCTTCCCAAACTGAGGTGTAGCCCATGGCCTCCACTCTCCAGCTGGAACAGAAGGAAGCACAGAGGTTGCTCTTGTGGGAGAGGAGCTTCTCTTTCCTGCCTGCTTTCCCTTTGGGACAGGTGGGTGTGTGCTCATTTGATAAAGGCAGGTTTAAACTCTGAAGCAGTTGTGTTTCAAACTGCTCCCTCCTCAAGCTCTTCTGTGGGTATCCTTGGACAAAAGGCCTCTTGGTGGGAGCTCCCTGTGGGCAGGTTAAGAA
This sequence comes from Fringilla coelebs, assembly GCF_963513975.1. Lineage (NCBI taxonomy): Eukaryota > Metazoa > Chordata > Aves > Passeriformes > Fringillidae > Fringilla > Fringilla coelebs. The sequence continues at coordinate 73,340,001 of NC_140031.1, read as the reverse complement.
AGGAGGTTGATATTTCAGGGTTGTGACTGCTGAAAACAGTTGATTACCAGAGGTGTCCAGAGCTCCTTGTCTCACCAGCCTGCAGAAAAGGAAGTTGCAAAGTGGGAATTTCATTTGTGGAGATGGCCCCCAGGGGTGTTTTCCAAGAGATGGGCTGGCAGAGAGGCAGGTGTTGTGCTAAACTGACTGTGTGTTTGTTTTGCTGGTGGGGAGGGTCAGAGATGCAGACACAGACACCAGCTGAAGGAACAGTGTAATTTACTGTAATGCAAAAGGGCAAGAAAGGGTCAGGAAAGGATAAGCTAAGCAATGCACCTCAGCAATATTGCAAAAGGTTGCCTCTGGTGATGAAGAAGGACACATCACCAGGTACCCCAATCCTTTCCCCTTCATCCAGAGCTGCACATCAGCTGGGGGAAGCTGTCCCAGCCAAGCCCTGCAGAGCCACGGCCAGGAACCGGGAAATCCTGCGGTGCCTCCACCTTTGCCGGCCTCGAGGGGCAACATGCTGTGAGAGTAGCCCGGCTTTGATAGTGCTGGATGAGCAACGTGCCAGAGCTTCTGCTGGGGGACAGCTGGTTTCATTCTCCTCTTGGTTTTCTCCCTGAGCTTGCCCAGGGATCAAGGAGGAACCCAGACCAGGTGTGGCCTTGTCCATTTTCCTAATGCCGGAAGGTGAAGATGTGTTTCACCAGGGAATGGATGCATCGATCCTTTTGATAGTAGTACTTGATTAAGGAGCAGATCCATAGAACATTTGGTTGGAAAGGTCATCTGTAGAGCAGCTTTGGCTCAGGTCCTGTTGTTGAGGCTTCAGTCAGGGTCTGTTGTTCAGGCCTTAGTCCTTCAGTATTTTGTGGTGCAAATCAATGCTGTGCAGAGCTGGAAACAAACAAGTCTGTCTTTAGCACATTTGAGACAGGGAACAGGATTAGCCCTGCAAGGCCAGGCTAGGGCCAAGAGCAGAAGTCCAGCACCCTGCACATGCCCACTGGCAGCCCTCCAGAGCAAGAAGCCACTCCTGCCCAGGGGCTGAGGTGCCCGAAGCTGCCTCCCCACTGTGCAGCTCTGCAGAGCCCGCGGAGTGCAGGGTCCTGGGCAGCCAGGGCAGCCCGGCTGCCTTGGAGCACAAGGAGTGTCCCAGAGAGAAGCTGCTGCCCTTTGCTTTGGAACTGCTCCACAGAGTCTTGTCATTAATCCACAATGTCTGATATGTTTTCCTTTCCTCTCCCAAATTTACGACAGCTTTTTGAGAAAATTGACAGATGTAGGTTCTGCTAGTGGTGGTGCTTTTGTCTGCAGGTGAGGGCAGGTGATTTGAGCCAAGGACAGAGTCCACTGTAAAGATCCCAGCTTTGCCAAGTCAAGAAAACCATTCACAATTGGGCTTCTGGTGCTGAGCAGTTTTCCTAGTTTTTGGAAAGCTACGACCTAAAGAAACCCAACAGATTTTTCTCCAGGAGGATACCAGCAGTAGCATGATGCCACTGTTTTCCACCTCTTTTCTGTGTCTTTCTGTGTCTTTCCTGTGTCTTCCCCTCTTGGTACACCTAAAAAGAAACCTTTGTAACCGAGTCATTTATTAACTACCTTGCATTTCATAGCTTTGCTATAGTGCACCTACTTATTACTTGCTTAAAGCACCCTTTTCCTTGCATTAAGCCTTGCTGTATTACAACACAGCAATTTCAATGCTGTGAAAGTCCAGTCAGTTCAAAGGGCATAAGTCATGTCTGATAGCAATTACAAGTCATTGTTCCAAAAAGTCTTGTCCCTTCCAAGGCCTTAATTCAAAACCTTCCTCCATGTCTATACATTCATCCAGCATCTCTCTGAGATTTTCAGAACTCTCTGTGAATCCATTTCCTACCTCTCTCTCTTATGTGATAAAGACATCTTTGACAATTTTGTCCATCATTTGTTGCACACACTGAACTATGCAAGGTTTTACTACTAGCATCACTACCAAAACACCCAGTACATAGAGACCAATTTTACAAAGTTCCCTTAGCCAAGGTGCAAATCTCCATCCTTGGAACAAATCAACTAAACATGACCCACCATCTTCTTGAATTTGAGCTCTGAAATCTTTCAGCTTTTGTATGCTTTTGTGGATGGATTCAAAGTGATCAGACACGTTCATGGAACACAATCCTTCTCATTCCTCACAACCGTGTCCTTGTGCCAGTAAAAGAAAATCAATTGCTGCTGTGAATTGCTGTTGTGAAAGGTTGCATGTCTGTCAGCACTAACATCAGTCATCATCTCAGTAATTGCAATGGAACTATCACTGTCTTCTTTATTCAGCCAACACCCCATTCGGTACAATGGTTTCAGTGCCTCACCTGAGGCAAGTTGATGTAGAAATAAAGTTGATGTAACTTGTTTTTCATGGCCCTAGGGTCTGAAGTTTCTATTTCAGTTTTCTTATAATGATGGCCAAATCTTTTTTCTCTATGATTTTTCTTGATGGCTTTTTTAACAATAGGGCATATCACAGTGAGTTGTCTGATGCTACATGGGCCACCCTTAATTTTTGAGGCAATGCCCTGCCAGGCTCTATCTCCACAAATGAGCCAATATCCTTTTGGTCATTGTTGTGGGGTCTCATCTACGTCATCTACTCGTCAGCATTTTCACCCTCAGGGGGCACTGGGGTAGTACAATTGCACCACAAACATGAGTTTCTGTATTCAGCATGATGGGGAGTAACATTTAACTGTGGATCTCCCTGGTACTGAAACGCAGCACAAAATTCCATGAGCAGTGAACCAAGAATTCCAATTCTTGAGGTTCAGAAGGTGCTTTTAGAAGATCAGGGGCCCAAAGATGCCAGCTGGTTATGGGATTGGTCTCGCTGGCAGCCTCACACCAATATTTGTCACGATTGGGTATTGGCCACTTCTTGGCAGGCACTGGCACACCGACCAAACAGGTTGCAAAGGGTTTGTCTGGGCTCAAATTGGTCAAACATATGGTATCTGAGCTGGCTGACTTGGCTAAAGCAAGGCAAACATTCTTTTTGGGTTGATCTACAGGCATATGTGCACTGCAAAAGCAAGCAAGCAAAACTAACAAGTGCCAGTATATCATTTGATCAAACTCCATGTTCCTGTTCAGCTGCTTTTTGGCAAAAGCTTTCCAATCTAGTTCAGTTCTCAAGCAAATCTTTTAGTGCTTGTTCAGGGACTGGCCAATTATAGGGCACTAAACCCTCTAATATTCAATTTTTAGGAATTTGGATTTCTTAGGATTCTTTTAACACGATGGAAACTATGCTTTTGCTAAAGGAGCTCTGTGATACTAACAATATTCACACTCCGAAAATCAACATAAAACTCAAGATTTGTAGCTTTCACAGGTTAAACAGGGAACGTCTGGCATGAACTGTAGTTTCTCTGTGTGGCTCACATCTGCATGCTCATTTCCCTGCTCATGGAATTGTCGGTGCACTCTTGTGCATGAGAAGGTTTCACGTCCTTTGTGGGGACCAACTTAAGTCCAGCACCTGTGGAAGTACAAGCATACCCTTTGCCCCAAGTGATTAGTGGAAATGGTCCTTCAATTGTCCTAACTCAGGGTTTCTGATCAAAAGTGGAGGATTTTCTTTCAATTTTGCCTGTGTGCTGTTTGAAAATTTCCTAAAAATTGGACGATTAGGTTCTGCAAATGAGCTATTTAGAACATAAAGACATATAACGCTTTGCTCAATTTCATCAGAGGTGTTGCTTGGGCCACTCCCCCTTTTCTTGATCTAGAATATGCTTTAGAGTGTGGTGTGTCCTTTCAACAATTGCCTGACCTGTGTGGGAATAGGCAATTCCAAAAGTGTGGTGAACACCCCAGGCCATTAAAAATGTGGCCAATATTTGAGCTGTGTATGTGGGGCCGTTTACTGGTTTTTGCCTTGTGGAGGATCAGTTTAGTGAGCTCTGGACCCCAGTGACACCAACAAGGAGAAAAGCAAATGACAAGAGACACTCTTCCTTCTTGGAACCAAAGTCCCACAGCTTTAATGGACAACAATTCCAGGCGAGAAAGGGAGCATCTGGGAGAGAAAAGAGGACATCCAGGAGAAGAAAGAGAGGATCCACCTCGTGGCAGGAGATTTTAAACCTGGGGGCGGGGTGGTAGAAAGGAACTACCCTAGTTCAACATACATAAATCACCACACTGTAGTTTTCTGCATTAATTGCTGCACTTGTTGCAAACAAAATCCTAAAATCTCCCCAAAGACAGCCATACAGTCCCAAATGTGGGACCACATGTGACCACAATGTGGGAGAAAAACCACACAGCCCCCCTGTGCACCCAAGCACCAGGTGCCACAGGGAATACTGACCCCTGCAACTAGAAAGTCCACACACACAAGCTCACCGGGAAAGGGGCATCTCTTTATTAGGATACAGAGTGCTGACTTTTCTCAACACAACACACACCATACACTACAGCAGCATCCACCCACATCATCCTTTGCAAACATTCACACACTCAAAACACAACCACCATAACAACAGGCAGTAAAAATTGCAGCAATAAAACAGGATTTGCTCATCACCCCCAGAACTGCTAGCAGGTCCTTACTGACACAGCAAATCCTTTCTGCCAGCAGCCAGACCCAAACCCAACCTGTGCAGGCGTACGTCGTGCGCAGGACATCTCTGTGTGACTTATGAACAGCCCTTCCCCTGCGTACACCATACGGGTTACTTTATACACAGTTACACAGACCCTTTTTCCACAGTCCCAGCAGTCCGGTCTGTCCCCCACAAGGAAGAGCCGGGAGCAGAGGTCCCTCCAGGAAAGGAATGTCCTGGCAGTGCCCATGGACATTCACAACCCGGTTGTTGTCGCTGGAGCAGAGAAGCGTTCCTGCCACGGTCACCAAATGAAGTGTGGAATAGAACTCGCCACTGGTTAAAGGTAGAAGGTGGTATGTTTATTGCAGCGCCAGGCACACCAGGAGTCGTCTCCTAAAGACGTGTGAAGAATCACTGGCTCCAGCTCTCTACTTATCTAAGAAAGTCTTACATGTTCATCTAATTCCCAAAAGGCCTAATACATATTCATTAACTAACACTGCCTTCCCCCACTTTGTATTGAAATGTATTTTAATTGAGTCCAAAGTTCCTTCACCTTTGTGCAGTCTTTCACTTCAAAGGGGTTGTTGGGTTTTAAAGTGGGGAATGGTCTCCTTCTGATGAAGGCCAAGACGTCTTCCTTGATATGACCTCTTTACTTATGACCTCTTGGCAGGCTTTCAGACCCCTTGGCTATAGCTGAAGTTTGGGGCTCCAGGTGCAGGCTATGGTCCTCTTCATTGTCACAAAGAAATCCACATCCCATCCTGCTTCTTTAAACATAGTAAAGACAGGCAAGTGATATATTACCCTAGTCTTAACTACTTTACCTGATAAAAATTGACTATCCCTTATTATTTCTACTCTTCCTGCTATGCTCTTTCTCCCTAACTAAATCTTGCTAAAATTTTATCTCCTCCAGTTCTTTTAAATCCTTGATTCATTGGCCTCATCTCATGCCCCGGCCATGTGTGAGCTGATACTGTAACTGGAAAAATTCCATTCCTGAGCAGGAGATAAAGGGCCTGGTTCTGGACTGGAAGAGTGAGAAGGATGAGATGCACACCGTTTTGATCCAGGGGATGTCCTGAAAGAGCGCTGCCTACCTGCGCCTGCTACTGAGAACCACCCTCCATCTCCTTCTCCTGCTCAGCAGATTTTTAGGAATCCAGGGGTTGGTATGTATTATTTGCAACTGCAACTAATAGAATGAATTTGCTTTGCAAGCCCAGTTTTGTCCTGGGTTATTTTGTGCATGGGTCTTCTCCTGAACTGTGACAATGACCACCAGGGATGTACAGGAAACTCCTATTCTCATGTCAGTAAATTCTGAGAAGTGATTTAAGTATCAATGAGTATCAATCAGTAAATCAAATAATTTAGAGTAATGTTTAGCCTGTGAGTTTCAGGAAAGTATTTAATATGTCTTAGTTCCATGGGTAAAGAATAGTAAGTGAGATTGCTGGGTGTGCAGGTGTTAGGGAAACGATTCCCTACACACCCAGCACTGAAATGAAGTATTGCCTCCTTTGCAGCTCTGAGCTGGTAGCAGGAGTCAGGCCCTGCTTGGTAAGGTTGATTTTGAAGACTTTTGTTGAGCAGGTAAGAAAGGTCAAAATAAAATCTTTTCCAGCTGTTTCCCTCTGGTTTACCTGTTTGAGGGTTAAAATTCTGTGCTGCAGGTGTCCTGGGTGTGTGCAGAGCAGTGCAGCCCCACAAACCCCTTGGTTTCCCCACAAGTTTTCCTGCCTTGTTCCCAGGTGTGCCCCGCTCTGGCAGGAGAAAGAGCCCGCAGCGCAGTGGGCACCGTGCCCTGCCCAGCTGGGGCTCTCTGGCACAGAGCAGCAGCAGCAGCGCCAGCACCGTTCAACCCGCTCCTGCCTTGGCTTCACCTTGTAGTAGCCTTGGTGGTCAGGGCATTTGGGAGGGCTGGCTTGTGACCAGGAGGTGGGGTTGTTGCCTTCTGTTGCAAGGCAAGGCGACCTGGTTCTATGGAGCAGCACGGTGATCCAAATCTGCCCAGGATCACTCGGGCCAAAGACGTACGCTACATCAATGTGATGGACGGTCAAAGGCCTTTATCTCATGGGGTTATATAGGTTTGGGGGTCTGCACTACGTCACCTAGGGGTCTTACATTACCTTCTATGGTTAGTAAGGAGTAGAAATTTACTGGGGTTAGTGGAAAGTTACTGGAACTGGGAGGGTTACATTCTTTGGCTTATCTCTTATCTTAGGGGGTTGGGGGGGAAAGGAATTCCTAGCTTTCCATCACATCGTGTGATCTTCCGCAGCGCCTTGCCCTAACTACTACATGGGGTGTAACAACACCTGACCTCCAAGGAAGATATAAGAAAGTAATCTCCACCAGAGCAGAGAAAAAGTTGACTGACAAAACTTTTGGAGGGGCTGAGGGTATAAAAGGCAGAGCATCCTTTTTGTAGATGAGCCTGTGGCTGCTAGTCACAGAGACTCCCAGTGCTGCAATCTTTCCATATTCAGTCCTTTGTTAAGGTTTTAATAAACCTTTAAAATTTTAAAAGTGAGAGTTGATTCTCACATGTGCAATGCTGTGGGCCATTTTCTTGGTCTGGTTTCTTTGCTTGTGTCCCATCTGAGTTCTCAGTTGGGGGACAGGCTGTAAGTGCTTGGGGCACTCTTGGAGTTACTCTTGGATCCCCTGAACAACAGGGTTTGGCCCATGAAGGGAATTTGTGCTGCTTTGTGACAGAGGAGAACTTCCCAGGCTGCTTTGTGTTTGCTGTAGGAAAGGTTGGTTAATGCTTTGCATAAATTCACAGAGCAGCATAGAGCGTTTGCTTTGTCATGTCAGGGCTTGGTTGCCACGTGGTCGTGGTGACATCAGAAGGGTGCCTTGGTGCATGGAAGGCCCGAGTGTCAGAGCAGCCCAAAAGCTTGCTTAGTGCAGGAGCATCCTCCTGCTTGAAGCATTTGTCATGTGCAGGTACACACTGACAGGTGCCTTATTTTTTTTTACTGTTGGAGCAAACTTGCTCAGCAGTGTTACAATGATGCATCTTATTGCTACTGCAGTTTTCACTACTGTTGGCATTTGCTATTCCATCTGTTACATGACTCACTTTGCCCGTAAGTAGAGGTTTCCCTTCTACTTAGGTTAGGGTGTGACCTAAGCTGGCTTTTGCATGTCTTCTTGCTCTTTCTTAGTGACTGAGTTTCTGATCTAGAAACAGAAAGAGCATTAGGATGCCACTGGTTTGGTGAAGCTCCTGTCAAGACGTTCAGCTGAAAAGGGGGTGTCTGTAGCCACAGGGGCAGCATTTGCAAGGGAACCTGCACAGGAGAGTCTGTGGCAGCAGAGTCTGACATTTCCTCAGTTTGCTGGGACAGCAAGACAACTCTGAAAATGTAGACTGGGAGACCTTCTTGGAGGGCCTTCTAAAAACTCTGCAGTTGTTCCCAGAATTCAGGGAAAGCTTCTTCCTTTCTAAATTGTGTCATGAAAGGATTTGACAAAGTTCCAACTTGACCTTTTAGTGAGTGCTAAAATAGTGATTCCCTTTGCAAGGAAGTGCAAACTCCAAAGCAGTGAGTGTCTGCTCCTGAGCCCTGGAGCTGCCGCTGTGCTCTTCCCCAGTAGAAGTGCCACAGCTCAGGGGGATTTTGGGGAAGTTTTTCTGGGACACTGTTTCCAGCAAGTTAATGAAAATTAGTGTATGCAACTGATTAAACAAAAAACCCCAAAAAACGGAAGGAGAAGGTTTAAAAGTAGTTTTATGTGTTTAGTATAAGAGAAGCAGAATGTTAAAGAACAATTTGCATTTACTTGATCATGATTGTATTCATTTACTGGCTAAACAGTTCAAAGTGTAGGCACAATCAGGAATATTGTCCTGATCTTTGCTGGCTGGGTGAATGAAATGTGCCTCCTGAAGGAATGCTATGAAACAGAAAATCATCTGTGTTTGGGCTGACTACTTCTGTAAGATTCAGGAGCCCAAGCAGTTTTCTGACAGCATCTGTTTCATTTTCCCTTGCCCGCTACAGGTTACCTGAAGCATGTATTCAGAACTGCTAATCATGAGGCGAGTGAGAAAGGAACATTTCATGTTGCTGGTGTTTAAGAATACTAGAGAAAGCTGAGAGCTTGGTCAGAAGCAGTAGAGTGTAGAGGGCCAGCTAAGAAAGCCAAAAAAAAATCCATTTTCATGCCGCCAAAAAAAACCAAAGGGAAAGATGGTTCTTTTTATTTCCATCTCAGAGCTTTGAAGAACTACGAAGAAGGTTTAACAGAGAAAAAGTTGCTTGCTGACAGCAGATAGGGTGGAAAATTTAATTTAAAGAGATTTCCCGTAGAATTGAGCTTACACATTTTAATTTAGTCAGAGTGCCCTAAAATTCTATTCCTATAAATGTTGTGATATCTACTTAAATGATGTGGAGGTAGAACAGGAAATGATGGATGCTATTTCTGAAGTCCAAGGGCATCGTGGCCTGTGTCAGCAGCAGAGGGGCAGCAGGAGCAGGGCAGTGAGCGTCGCCCCGTGCTGGGCAGCGCTGCGGCCACAGCTGGAGTGCTGTGTGCAGCTGTGGGCCCTGTGACGCAGAAAGGGATTGAGGGGCTGGAGCGTGTGCAGAGAAGGCCACGGGAGCTGGGTAAGGGGGTGATGCAGAATGCCAGTGAGGAGGTGCTGAGGGAGCTTTAGCCTGGACAATGGGAGGCTCTTGAGGGACCTTCAGGCAGACTTCCATCAATCCCAGCGTGACAGTGCTTTGCACAAGGGCTGTTTCACCTCCAAACATCCTGTCACTGTATCCAAGTGCTTTAAACACTGGAGTGGGTGACACTTTCATCTTGTTGTTTGTTGGCTTGTTGGTTTGTTGGTTGGCTAGGAGGAGAAGGCCTCTTTTTCTTCTCTTGTTTTAGCAGCCAAGTTTTATGTTTTCTATCTCTCTTGCCCTTTTCCAGGTGTTTCAGAAATTCTGCTAGAAATAGATTTTGCAAAAGGTGTATTCTGGAAGATGGAGTTTTTTCGTTGAAGAATGCATTTTTTGGGGTAGGGCCCTTGTTGCAGACGGAAGCATTCTGTTTCCAAGCCAGCTAGTAGGGCTTTGCATTTCCTTACCAGGTTTACATTGCCCCTTCTTTCTTGTAGCCCACAGAATCAGTGTGTTTTGTGTTTGGGAATTGAGCAGGAAATCAATGCCCTTGCATTCCAGCTGGTCCGCAGAGATGAGAGGAGCTGGGAGTGTCTTGGGTCCATTTCTGATTACAGCCACTTCAGCACCATAATTGTGGTCGAGTACAAGACGAGAACGTGCCCGAGCACAGATGCACAAAGAGTGCAGTTCCCAGTGCAATGCTCTGGGTCTGATTGCATTCCATAAGGACCTACATGCTCCTGATTCCCCAAGAGTGTGGTTTATTGAAGCAACAGCAGACCAATCTCAGAATTGCTGCTGATCAGGGCAATGGCTACCAAGTGTGGATGTCTGCAGCAACAGAAAGGACAGTAAAGGGAAATAAAAAAGTTAGATGCATCTGTCTATCTATCTATCTATCTAGGTGTCTATCTATCTATGTAACATTTACATAATTGAATCTTCCCGGCTCTGCTCCAAAGCAGTTGGAGGTGCAAAGCTCACCTAAAGCCTCTCTTTCAGGAGAGGATTAGAGACACCTTCCATTGACTGATTCTGAGCAGGCAGAGATGTTTCCCCCTCCAGATATGGTGGTTTTTACTCCTCAGAGCTGTTTTCCTCCTCCAGCCTCTTCTTCCCTGAAGCCCACAGTTAATTATTTATTTTCTGCCTGTCCTAGAGAGGTGGATGTATTCCATGTTTAAGCTGGTGAAGAGAACATGAACTCCAGAAGTGTCTCTCACAAGGAGTCAGCTCACACAGGAAACCACCTGCAGAGCCAGGATGGAGCTGTGGAACAGGGCTGGGTGTCAGTCACTACTGAAAGATAAACAGGACGTGGCAGAAGCAGAGGGAGGCCCTCACCAGACCCTTGAGAAATGCCACACCTTCCCTGTCAGCTGCCTGGGAGGCTGTTGGAGCTGCAGTCCCAGAGGGCCCCTGATTGTAGGGCCAGGGTCCCTTTGGAATCTGTGCCTCCCCACAGGCAGGGAATGCCCCAGCAGAGCAGCAGCACAGTGCTTTGGGAATGTGTGAGCCAGTCAGTCTTTGAGTCTTGGCCCACAAAGGTCACATGGGAAGTTGAAACCCATCTTCTCTTGCTTTCTCTGCAGCTCCTTCCAGAGAAAGATCAGGAGCTGCCTGCTTCATCAGAGATGCCCTGCCAGACTCAGGGAGAGCTGTTCCCAGCCCGAGAGCAGGAAGGGCAGCTCAGGCAGCAGGTGGAAGAGGCACAGCAGAATGGCCAGGTAAGCCTGACTGGCCAGGTGACAGAGGAAAGGGCAGGAAGAGGGGCATAAACCAGAGCTCTTGGGACTGAGGAGGCCAGGAGTCCCAGAGACACTGGAAGCACAGAGCCTTGGAATCTGCAGAGAACAGCACTGGGACAGGAGGGTTACATTGCAAGCAGATGTGGGTAGGGAAGCAGAAAGAAGTAGCTGAATAAATGTGATTTGGAGGCTGCAAGAGGAAAAAGCTGAGCCTGATGGCAGCTCCCAGTCACTTGCTCTGCATTTCTGTGTACAGAACATCAAGGCAGAGGCACAAGCAGAGCAGCCCGAAGCTCAGAGTGACATCATGGCAGTGAGGAGGAGGAACAAGGAAGACATAAGAAGAATTCAAGAGGAGAATCTCCATCAGCAGAGGGGTGATCAGCAAAACCAGGTGAGTGAGAGAGTGGCAGCCACTCCACTCATGAAAGATCCTCTCACTTGTTTTTTAGAAAACATGAAGCAGCAACTGGACATAGAGTTCCAGAAATCTCACACTAGGATGGAGGCATTGGAGAAGAGACTGGAGGAAGAAATGAAAATCATCAGAGAGAAAGCTAATCACCTCCCTCAGTCTGTACAAAAGCAAGTGAGTGAAAGAGGGATAGCCACTGCAGTCACTAAACTGGTGGATACTGCCCTTCTTGCCTTTCCAGTGCAGAGCAGCAGGGAGTGGGGTGATGCCTCTGAGTGCCATCCTACTGTAGTGTGTATCTGAAGGACATTTCCTGGTGTGCTGAATCTCCACTGCTGCCCTGGATAGTGGGACTTTTCCTTTGGCCTTTTGGCCAGCAGTCATCCAAATTGATTCCTGCTGGCCTGTCCCTGCTCTTCTTGTTTCTTGATGTGTTTTTACAGGGGAACACGGTGACCCAGATGGAGGATTGAAACAAGCTGTCTGTATCCCCTCTCAATCTGTTCTTTCCCTTTCCTCACAGTCAATGCCTCTTGGCTGACAGGGACAAGCTGTAGTCTCTGACTGCTTTGTTCTGTTTGATTTGAGGTGGGAGTGTTGACATCTCACCAGGCAGCCTGTGAAGTCTTCCAGAAAATGTCTGGCAAGGAAGGGCCCCAAATTAGGAGTGAGGCACAGGTACCATCCCCACCAGAAGTGCTACAGGTTGAGCATGACCTGAAGATGGTGCAAGAAAAGAGAACACAGTGGGAGGAGGCAGAACATTTGAACAAGGAGCTTCAAGTGTGTCTGCAGCCCTTGGAGGGGGAAAGGAATCCTTGAGAGGAAGTGGAATGGTGACTGTGGCAGTCATCTTTCTGAAAATCCATGAAAAGCAAAGATTAATGTGGCCATGAACCCGAGTAGAACTAGCCTTTGGTTTTGACCCATCCAGTTTGAGAAGTGGACATCCAAGTAATCCATTTTAAGAGCCCTGCATGTGGCTGACAGCACCTTCCTACGGGCTTGCATTTCAACAAGGGATCTCAGGGTAATCTCTGCCAGCCACCTTTCTGACATAAACTCATTTCTTGTTCCAGATCTCCACAGGCTCTGTCACCAAACCGGCTGCAGCAGCAGCATTGTCTAAAGGAGCCTTTGCTCCCCGACCTGAGAAGTGGAGCCAGGGCAGTTTGTTCACCTCCCACGCTGACCCAGCTGCTGCACAGCCACAGGAGACCGAGGGTGACTGCCTGGAGCTGCTGAGTACGTCTGCTGTATTTCTTGTCTGAGGGACAGTACAGTGTGTGCACATGTCAGCACAGCAGTATCAAATGTTTCTCCTGAGTTTGGTATCATGGGGACATTTAGGACTCCCCAGAGGAGCTGCTGAAGCAAATCAGTCTCTGTGCTGGCCACCTGTGCTCAGAGCTGTCTGCCTGGTTGTTGTTGTTGTTACCCAGCCAACCACAAAGGGCTCAGAGCTCCAGGCACTGGTGCTGCCTTTTGTATCTCCTGGAAGCTGGGATCTCTGCTTTAAAGTCAGCATCTTGTATTTTGTTTTCCTCAGGGAGAATGGTGAACCCCATGAAAAATCCCACTATGAAATACACTGAGCTGGAATATATTGGCAGTGGGTGTGTCCAGCTGCGGTTACTTCTACACAACCATGGGCCAGGTGTTTTTTGGTGGCATATCTATTCAGCGTGAAGTCAGGCAGGCTGCAAACATGTTCAGACACTGGGAATAGATTGTCCCATGTCTCTGTGCTGCTCAGAATTTGTGAGTGGGGTCAGAAGGCATTGTCAGAGACGTCTCTATGCTGCTGAGATCTTGCCCGCATCAAGGAACAGAACCTGGATGATCTCTGTCTCTCAAGTGTGGGACAGTTCTGTGTTAATTTCCTTAGCATTTTTGGATGTTTCTAAATCATACAGACATACAAATAAAAGGGGAAGAAACTTGGTCGCCTGAAAGAGCAACCTACTCCCTGATAACTGTCAGATGAAGTCCTCAGGAACATTTGTTTCCAAAAGTTTGCTGAAGGAAATCGCAGAATCACAGAATTTTTAGGTTGGAAGAGACCTTTAAGATCATCGAGTCCAACCCATGTTCTAACACCTCAACTAGATCATGGCACCAAGTGCCACATCCAGTCTTTTTTTAAACACATCCAGAGATGGTGAATCCACCACCTCCCTGGAAAGTTGATTCCAGTATTTGACCACTCTTTCTGTGAAAAACTTTGTCTTGGTTTAGAAAGACAGGTGCTTGTTAAAGGAGACAGGAGCCTCTCCTGAAATGGAGAATGCAAACTTTCTTTACTCTTCTAAATTGGTATGAATAAGGGGCTCTCAGGCAAAGAATATGGGAGCAGGAAATAACAGTTCTTTAATAGGAAAAAGGAAAAAAAAAACAATATAAAAAGGAAAATAAAAAAATACAACAATGCAATACACCAGAACAACACTGTCAGAGTCAGAACACGACCTGACACCCTGTGGGTCAGGGTGTTGGTAGCAGTCCGGTTGGAAAAGGTGCTGCAGTCCTCCTGGAGTGTCAGGCGTGGTTCTGTTGGAGCAGGGGAGTCCTGTAAGAAAGGGGTGTCTTCTTCTTCTGCAGATCTGTGGAAGTAGAAGCAGCTGCTGTTCTTCTGGGTAGTCCAGTGGAGCAAAGGCTGTCTTGGAGTCAGAACCTTCCAGGTTATATCTGCATGGCACTGTTTGGCTCTTCTCTCTGGGCGGAGCATCTCACAATGGGTTGCTATAGTTCTTATTAGTCATGTGGTGACATTCAATAGTCTCTTATCAGCAGATGCTTCTTGCTGACTATGATCACTCAGGAAGAGAGATAAGGAGCAATGCCTGCTTGACACCAGGCAACTGCCATACAGATGGCAATAGAATACATCTTGCCTTGCAATCTGGAACATTATCTACCCCTTATTCTATTTCTATCTGTATCATAATGAAACTTTACACACAGTTCTCACTTAAGACTAGGTTTCTCTGTGGTACACAACGGCTTTCTCTATCTCTCTGCATTACCCACCAGGTGTAACTAGGTTTTTGAGCAAAAACTATTCTACGGATGGGTTTGTCTTTGCTTGAGGCGGGAGTAATCTAAACAGTCTTTCTTAAAATACTTTTCATGTGTACAACAGGGACTTTATTTCTATCTACAGTGCACAGGGGTTTAGACTGGGCAGGACTAGCTCGATTGATGGACTTTCTGGTGTTGACTATCTAGGTGGCTTTTGCTAAGTTTATTTCCTAATTCTTAAAAGTCTCTTCACTAAGTGCCTTCAGGGTAGTCTTGAGTAGTCTATTGCACTGTTTAACTTTCTCGGCAGCTGGTGCATGATATGGGATATGGTATATCTATTCAATACTATGTTTTTTGGCTCAGGTGTTGATAAGGCTATTCTTGAAATGGGTCTTATTGTCTGACTCAATTCTCTCAGGGGTTCTATGTCTCTACAAGACTTGCTTTTCAAGGCTCAGGATGGTGTTCCGGGCAGTGGCGTGAGGCACAGGGTAGGTCTCTAACTATCCCGTGGTGGCTTCTACTATGGTCAGCACGTAGTGCTTGCCTTGGCGTGTCTGGGGCAGTGTGATGTAGTCAATCTGCCAGGCTTCTTCACACCTGTATTTGGACCATCGCCTACTGTACTACAGGGGCTTCACTCGCTTGGCCTGCTTGATGGCAGCACACGTCTCACAGTCATGGATGACCTGTGAAATACTGGTTTTCGTTAAATCTACTCTTTGGTCTCATGCTTACTTATAGGTAGCATCTCTGCCTTGATGACCTGAGGCATCATGGGCTTATTGAGCTAGAAACAATTCTCCTTTATGTTGCTAATCTAAGTCTATCTTTGACACTTCTATCTTTGCTGCCTGATCTACCTGTTGGTTGTTTCGGTGTTCTTCATTAGCCCGATTCTTGGGGACATGGGCATCTACGTGTCGGACTTTCACGGGTAGCTTTTCTAACTGAGTGGCAATGTCTTTCTACTTATCAGCAGCCCAGATTGGTTTTTTCTTACGCTGCTAGTTGGCTTTTTTTTACTTTTTCAGCCAGCCCCACAGAGCATTGGCTACTATCTAGGAATCAGTATAAAAGTAGAGCTTTGGCCACTTTTCTCTCTCCGCAATGTCTAGGGCCAGCTGAACAGCTTTGAGTTCAGCAAGTTGACTTGATCTACTTTCTCTTTCGGTAGCTTGAGCAACTTGTCGTGTGGGGCTCTATACGGCTGCTTTCTACTTCTGGTTCATCTCTACGATGCGACAGGAACTGTCAGTGAAAAGAGCGTAGCGTGTTTCTTCTGCTGGTAGATGGTTGTACGGTGGAGCTTCTTCGGCACGTGTTACTTGCTCTTGTTCTTCTTCGTCAGCAAGACCAAAGTCTTCACTTTCTGGCTAGTTTGTGATTATTTCTAAAATCTTAGGGCGATTCAAGTTTTTAATACAGGCGCGCTGTGTGATCAAGGCAATCTATTTACTCTATGTAGCATCAGTGGCATGGTGGGTGGTGGGAGCCTTTCCTTTGAACATCTACTCTAGTACTGGTAGTCGGGGTGCCAGGAGGAGTTGTGTTTCTGTGCTAATCACCTCTGAGGCAGCTTGAACTCTTTCGTAGGCAGCTAAGATTTCTTTTTCTGTGGGAGTGTAATTGGCTTCGGACCTTCTGTAGCTTCGACTTCAAAATCTCAGTGGTCGGCTTCGAGTCTCCCCTGGCACTTTTTGCCAAAGGCTCTAGGACAAGCTATGGTTCCCGGCTGCAGAGTAGAGTACGTTCTTCACCTCTGGTTTCGTCTTGACTGGGCCAAGGGCCACTGCATGAGCGATCTCTTGCTTGATCTGGGCAAAAGCTTGTTGCTGCTCAGGGCTTCAGTGGAACTCGTTCTTCTTGCAGGTGACCAGGTAAAGAGGGCTCACGATCTGACTGTACTCGGGAATGTGCATCCTCCAAAAGCCTATGGCCCCTAGGAAAGCTTGTGTTTCTTTCTTGCTAGTTGGTGGAGACATCGCGGTGATCTTGTTGATGACCTCAGTGGGAATCTGACGTCGTCTATCTTGCCACTTTACTCTTAGGAACTGGATCTCTCGGGCAGGTTCTTTGACTTTGCTCTTCTTGATGGCACAACCGGCTTCTAGCAGAATCTGGATGATTTTCTTTCTTTTCTCAAACACTTCTATTGCTGTGTTCTCTCACACAATGATGTCATTAATGTATTGCAGATGTTTTGGAGCTTCACTTTTTTCTAGTGCACTCTGGATTAGTCTATGGCAAATGGTGGGGCTGTGCTTCCACTTTTGGGGCAGTCGGTTCTAGGTGTACTGCACACTCTTCTAGGTGAAAGCAAACTGAGGCCTGCAC
Organism: Fringilla coelebs; assembly: GCF_963513975.1. Lineage (NCBI taxonomy): Eukaryota > Metazoa > Chordata > Aves > Passeriformes > Fringillidae > Fringilla > Fringilla coelebs. The sequence goes on along the minus strand of NC_140031.1, from coordinate 73,323,257 downwards.
TCTGCTGCCAGAGGAATGGAGAAAAACACGTTAGCGATGTCAACAGTGGCGTACTATTTTGCTGCTTTGGCCTCCAGCTCGTACTGGAGTTCCAGCATGTCTGGCACAGCAGCGCTCAGCGGCGGAGTCACTTCGTTCAAGCCACGGTAGTCTACAGTCAATCTCTATTCTTTGTCAGACTTGCGCACAGGCCAGATGGGACTGTTGAAGGGTGAGTGGGTCTTGCTGACCACCTCTTGGCTCTCGAGCTCACGGATCATTTTGTGGATGGGGATCACGGCATCTCGATTCGTCCGATACTGCCGGCGGTGCACCGTCGAGGTGGCAATTGGCACTCGTTGCTCTTCTACGTTCAGGAGACTTACTGCAGATGGGTTTTCTGACAGTCCAGGCAAGGTGTTCAACTGCTTAATGTTCTCTGCCTCTACGGCAGCTATGCCAAAAGCCCATCTGAGTCTTTTTGGGTCTTTGTAATAGCTATTCTGGAGAAAGTCTATGCTTAGAATACATGGGGCCTCTGGGCCAGTCACAATAGGATGTTTCTTTTAGTCTTTCTCAGTCAGGCTCATCTCGGCTTCTAAAAGGGTCAATTGCTGTGATCCCCCTGTCACCCCGGCAATAGAAACAGGTTCTGCCCCCACATGTCCCGATGGTATCAGGGTATACTGCGCACTATACTGCGCAGTATCTACTAAAGCCTCGTACTTTTGTGGTTCTGATGTGTCAGGCTATCGGATTTACACTGTCTAGAAAATCTGATTTTCCCGTGCCTCTCCCTGGCTAGAGGCAGGGCTTCTCTAACACTGGCTATTATTTCTTTCCTGAGCATACATGGTAGAAGTACTCTCAAGGGGATCTGACATATCATACTCAGCAGCACGGTCATGAGATGTAGAGGCTACTTTCACTTTACTGGAGTTCTCTCGGTTAGTGTTTCTCTTCTTGAGTTGACGCACCCGTGCTGCCAGGACAGAAGTGGGTTTTCTATCTCACCTTCTTATATCTTCTCTATGGTCCCACAGAAAAAACTACAGGTCAGCTCGTGGGGTGTACCTTTTCTCTCTAGCTAGGGAACGTTGCGCTCTGAATCTGGGGCCTGTCACTCGCACTGGTGCAATATAGGGATTGTTCTTTTTCACTGCCTCCCTCATTTCCCTTATCTCCTCTCTGAGTTCTTGGACTACGGCAGAAACATGAGCTTGCATGGGGCTATTGATCATACTCTCATAATTCTTAAGCTTGTTTGCAACAGACCCCACTGTCTCTCTGTTGGTATCAGCATTAATTGTGGCAATGAAGGTGGTGTATTGGGATGGCTCTAGATTTGCCAGACTCCACAACATTTGCCCTGTGCATCTGACTTGATCGGGGTCATTATCGTGCTATCTCTCTCAAAGAGTACTTCTAACACTGCCACTTCTCTCAGTTGTTGGATCTCTTCTTCAAGAGTCTTCTAGCGCATTCTATGGTGCTGCTCTTGCATCTTTTCTTTGTGAACAAAACCTCTCTCTGACACTTATTAAAAGCCGCTCCCAGAGGGAAAGGGACCCTGGCTCTTTTACAAAAATCTGATTGATACTTGAGTCTTGAGTCAAGGGTCTTAGATTCCTTGCCTCGCTACCATCCAGCTGGACACCTGTGCCTATGAGATCTCAGACCCGAAGAAGCCAGGTTGTATATGCTTCACGTCCCCGTCGTACAACGTCTTTATGCAGATGACAGAGACTTTCATACGTCAGAGACTCGGTGATGATTGCAACTTCTGTTTCTTCTGTGGGCTGTGAGGGCCCTCCCCTATCTGGGTGCTCTGCTTTTGTCTTCGATCTCCTTGTTTCTACAGGGGCAACTGCTGCTGGCTCTGACTGCCTCTGCAGTTCAGCTGGAACTTGGGCAGTTGTAACATCTGTGGGTTCTGCTGCCGCACTATTAGGCTCTCCCTCTTCAAGGCAGGGGGAGGGATTCTCACCAGCTGGGGAAGTGTATTCTTTCAGCATCTGGCGCAACTCTTTCACTAGACCCCCCACCCAATCTGGGTAGTTCACATCTGGGGTGGGCTGTGGGGTAGGGTCAGGCTCTGGGGCAGCAGCAGCCCTAGACTCTGGTGTCATGTTAGGTTCTGGGGTAGGCGTCAGGGTAGTTATCTAGGTTAGTCTCTTTCTCTCTCTAAATGCTAAATAGAACAGTCCTATCAGTAACACCAGCCACTGTATGATATCATTAATATTTAGAGCGCATCTGATCTTTTCAAAAACTGGTGGGGCGGACTCGAAAAGATGGTTAAACGGTTGGGAGAAGATTTCTTCCAGTGTCATTTCTTTACAGAAGGTGCTATTATTAAAGTAACCTCAAAAACATATAGTTAGCGTGTGATAGCTGTGAATCCATGTGCCTGCTTTCTAGAGGAAGTTAAACACCTATGAATCTCTCATCTTATTCACCTATAAGAGAAACTGGATAATAGCTACAGTAGCCTTGGTTATAGGACCCATGTTCAGATAAGGGCTTACAAATGGGAGACATACAGCCATGATCACGTGCCACTCAAACCAGGGTACGCTGGACCACATGGTGTCACCTAGCAAGGTTTCTATAGCTGCACACACACACACAAAAAAAAAAAAAAAAAAATCAGATTATTCAAGAACTGTTATTTCTTTTTTTGTTTAAGTGCCCTTGAGCCGCACGTTGGGCGCCAAAATCTGTCTTGGTTTAGAAAGACAGGTGCTTGTTAAAGGAGACAGGAGCCTCTCCTGAAATGGAGAATGCAAACTTTCTTTACTCTTCTAAATTGGTATGAATAAGGGGCTCTCAGGCAAAGAATATGGGAGCAGGAAATAACAGTTCTTTAATAGGAAAAAGGAAAAAAAAAACAATATAAAAAGGAAAATAAAAAAATACAACAATGCAATACACCAGAACAACACTGTCAGAGTCAGAACACGACCTGACACCCTGTGGGTCAGGGTGTTGGTAGCAGTCCGGTTGGAAAAGGGGCTGCAGTCCTCCTGGAGTGTCAGGCGTGGTTCTGTTGGAGCAGGGGAGTCCTGTAGGAAAGGGGTGTCTTCTTCCTCCGCAGATCCGTGGAAGTAAAAGGAGCTGCTGTTCTTCTGGGTAGTCCAGTGGAGCAAAGGCTGTCTTGGAGTCAGAACGTTCCAGGTTATATCTGCATGGCACTGCTTGGCTCTTCTCTCTGGGCGGAGCATCTCACAATGGGTTGCTATAGTTCTTATTAGTCATGTGGTGACATTCAATAGTCCCTTATCAGCAGATGCTCCTTGTTGACTATGATCACTCAGGAAGAGAGATAAGGAGCAATGCCTGCTTGACACCAGACAACTGCCATACAGATGGCAATAGAATACATCTTGCCTTGCAATCTGGAACAAACTTCCTCCTTAATTCTAGCCTGTGTCTCCCTTGGCGCAGCTTGAGATTGTGTCCCCTTGTTCTCTCTGTTGTTGCCCAGAGAAAGAGACTGACCCCCAGCTCACCACAGCCACCCTTCAGGAAGTTGAAGAGAGTGATAAGGTCACCTCTGAGTCTCCTTTTCTCCAGGCTAAACAGCCCCAGCTCTCTCAGTCGTTCCTCATATGGCTTGTGTTCTAAGCCCCTCACAAGCCTCATTGCTCTTCTTTGAACACGCTCAAGCATCTCATCGTCCCTCTTAAACTGAGGGGCCCAGAACTGGACGCAATACTCGAGGTGTGGCCTCACCAGCGCCAAGTACAGAGGAAGAATGACCTCCCTGTTCCTGCTGACCAACTATTCCTGATACTAGCCATGATGCCATTGGCCTTCTTGGCCACCTGGGTACACTGCTGGCTCATGTTCAGCCGACTGTCAACCAGCACCCCCAGCTCCCTTTCTACCTGAGCACTGTCCAGCCACACCGTCCCCAGCCTATAACGTTGCAGGGGCTTATTGCGGCCAAAGTGCAAGACTCGGCACTTGGACTTATCGAACTTCATCCCATTATTGTGCCCATCCATCCCACCGTTCCAAGTCCCTCTGCAAAGTCTTCCGTCCCTCTAACAGATGGACACATGCTCCCAGCTTAGTGTCATCTGCAAATTTACTAATGAAAGACTCTAAACCCTCATCCATGTCATCAATAAAAATATTAAACAGATCTGGCCGCAGCACAAACCCCTGAGGGACACCACTAGTGACTGGCTGCCAGCTGGATGCAGCACCATTCACCACCACTCTCTGGGCCCAGCCATGCAGCCAGTTCCTGACCCAGCACAGAGTGCTCCTGTCCAAGCCACGGGCTGCCAGCTTATCTAGGAGTATGCTGTGGGAGACAGTGTCAAAGGCCTTGCTGAAATCCAAATAAACAACATCTACAGCCTTCCCTGCATCCACTAGGCGGGTTACCTGGTCATAAAAGGTGATCAGGTTGGTTAGACATGACCTACCCCTCCTAAACCCATGCTGACTGGGTGTCATGCCCTGGCCGTCCTGTAGATTCTGGTGATGGCATTTAATATGAACTGTTCCATTATTTTTCCAGGCACTGAGGTCAGGCTGACTGGTCTATAATTACCAGGATCCTCCTTTGCACCCTTTTTGTGAATGGGTGTCACATTGGCCAGCTTCCAGTCATCCGGAACCTCACCAGTGAGCCAGTACTGTTGGTAAATGATGGAGAGTGGCTTTGTAAGCTCATCTGCCAGCTCTTTCAATACCCTGGGGTGGATCCCATCTGGTCCCATAGATTTATGGACATCCAAGGATTTCAGTAGTTCTTTGACTGCCTCCTCTTGGATAATGGGGAGACCATTCTGCTCCCTGACACCATCAACCGGCCCAGGTGGACAGATGTCTTGAAGGAAAGTCATCTTCCCACTGAAAACTGAGGCAAAGTAGGCATTAAGCACTTCTGCCTTCTCCTCATCTGCAGATACTAAGTTCCCTTCCCTGTCCACTAGAGAACAAAGGCTGGTCCTACCCTTCCTTCTAGCATTAATGTATTTGTAAAAACATTTTTTATTATCTTTTACAGAAGTCGCTATTCTAAGTTCAAACTGAGCTTTGGCCTCCCTTATTTTTTTTCTGTATGCTCTAGCAGCCCTCTTGAATACTTCCTTAGAGACCAGGCCCTCCTTCCAAAGCTGATACATCCTCTTTTTATTCCTAAGTTCCTCCAAAACATCCATACCCAGCCAGGCTGGACGTTTGTCCTGTTGGCTTGTCTTTCGGCACACAGGGACAGTCTGTTCCTGTGCCCTCAAGATCTCTGTCTTGAGGCATGCCCACCCTTCCTGAACTCCTTTGTTTTTAAGGGCTGCTTCCCAAGGGACACTCTGAATAAGTCTCCTAAACAGGTCAAAGTCTGCCCTCCGGAAGTCCAATGCAGGAGTCTTACTGGTGCTCCTCCTGACTTCACCGAATATTGAGAACTCTATTATTTCATGGTCACTCTGCCCCAAGCAACCTCCAACCACCACATCTCCCACCAGCCCATCTCTATTTGTAAACAGCAGATCTAACATAGTCCCTCCCCTGGTGGGTTCACCCACCAGCTGCGACAAAAAGTTGTCTCTATACACTCTAAGCATTTCCTGGGCTGCCTCTTTACTGCTGTATTAAGTTCCCAGCAGATGTCTGGTAGGTTGAAGTCACCCACGAGAACAAGGGCTGATGATCCTGAAACATTACCTAGCTGATTATAGAATAAGTCATCTACCTCCTCGTCCTGGTTGGGTGGGCGATAACAGACTCCCAGTAGGGCAGCAGCCTTGTTGGCCTTCCCCTTAATTCTTATCCATAGACATTCAACTCCATCTTCCTTAGTTTCAATTTCTACAGAAGAGACAGGAAAGGAAGAAGAGGTGGAGGGGTGGCCCTTTATATTAAACAGACTTTTGTTATAAAGGGCCACCCCTCCACCTCTTCTTCCTTTCCTGTCTCTTCTGAAGAGCCTGTAGCCATCCAGTGCACTACTCCAGCTATGTGAGTCATCCCACCATGTTTCCGTGATGGCAATTACGTCATAGTTCTGCAGTTGCACTATGGCCTCCAGTTCTTCTTGTTTGTTGCCCAGCCTTCGTGCATTGGTATACACGCACCTCAGCTGGGCTACTGACTTCACCCCTAACTTAGCCTTGCAACCTTTGGGCCTGCTTCCAGATAGCTCAGCTGCATTCCCTTCCCCCTTCAAACCTAGTTTAAAGCCCTCTCAATGGCGTCTGCCAGCTCATGAGCTAAGAACCTTTTGCCTTTAACAGAGAGATATACCCCATCTGGCTCTAGCAGAGCAGATGCTGTAAAAGTTAACCCATGATCAACGAATCCAAAATTTTGCCAATGACACCAACCCTTAAGCCACTTGTTGATGATGCAGATTCTCCTGTTTCTTTCATCATTTTCCTCCCCCACCAAAGGGGCTGAGCAGAACACTACCTGTGCTCCGGCCCTATCAACTACCTGACCCAGTATCCTAAAGTCCTTTCTAATTGCCTTGATACTCCTCTTTTCAATCTCATCACTGCCAGCCTGGAGTATCAGCAGTGGGTAATAATCAGGTAATAATAATCCTGAATCAGCCCAGGAAGTCTCTCAGTGATATTTTGTACCCGGGCCCCAGGAAGGCAACAGACCTCCCTGAGGGATGGGTCTGGTCGACATATGGGGCCCTCAGTTCCCTTCAGAAGGGAATCACCTACTACGATTACCCTTCTTTTCTTCTTGACATTAGAGGTAGTGATCTGTCTTACAGATGAATTATAAATGGGGGGCTCACTGGGCAGACAGGTTTCTTCTACATCATCTTGTTGGGTCTCTAGATCCAGGACCTCATACCTGTTCTGTAGTGGTACCTGGTTGGATGATGGGGGTGGGGAGGAGTTTTTGTTATTACCTCCCCGAATGAGGACCCAATTCCACTCTTCTTCCTCTACCAGGTGCCCTTCTATTGTCTGAGAGCGGGAGGCATATAAGTCCTCAGTCTCTCGGACAGAGGCCTCTCTTAAAGATGGAAGGGCTGAACTCCACCAGTCTATTTCCCTTTCACTTTCCCTGATACTCCTTAACCTTTCAACTTCCTGCCTAAACTCAGCCACCAGTGAAAGGAGGTCGTTCACCTGTTCACACCGCAGGCAGGTCTCCTCTACAATACTCCCTGAAGCTACCGATAAGCTCAAACATTCCGGGCACAATTGGGTCTGTACAGACACATCCTTTTTGGAGGGCTCAACTTGGTTACTCACACTACCAGGCATGGTTTTTGACCTTGTGGAAACCATTGCTAACAGACACCTCGAACACAACCAGGTAGCAGACAACCTCAGACAACACAGAGGACTCTGTGCTAGCAGGAAAGCTGACAACCCTGCCTGTTTGCCCTGCCTGCGCGAACTGCCGCGCGAACTGCCTTGTAAACGCCCCGGAGACTTACCACAGCCCTGTTTGCCTGCTCCTGTTTGCTGCGCTCTGGGTCACCGCGCTCCCCAGAGACCTCTTATAATCAGCCACTCAGCAGCAGCACAGGAAGCTCCACCCTATGCTCCTCACTGACGCCCAATGTCCAAATACTCCATGGTCAGGATAGAAACTTTAACAGTTTAGAAAATGAAACCCAAGATGAAAGAAGAAGCTGTCTTTGGGAGTGGAGCTGGGGCAGGAAACCCCAATGCTTCAAGGACAGGCCAGTGCCTTTGCACTTCAGAGGAAAATGCATCATGTGCCTTCTGGCAGAGCCCTCCTGCATCCTGCAGGTTTTAGGCATTTACAGCAGAGCTCTCCTGTGTGGGCTGGCTTTCAGTGCAAGATCTAAATGGTTTCTACTTTCTTTGCTGCTGTTTGTTTCTAGGACATTTGGAGATGTTTTCAGAGCACTCAACAATGCCACAGGAGGAGAGGTAAATGTCAATAGCCCCTGCAGACTCTGCTGCCGTTGAAAGGCTTTCTCCTCTGGTGTGAGCTGTGGCTGGAGCTTTGGGTAGAGCTGTGCTGAAAAGGCACCAGAAGCACATGGGAACTGCACATAGGGAGAGATCTGCAAGGCATCCCTAAAAGCCCTAAGCCCTGCCCATAGCCCAAGATGTATCCACAGAGTATTAAGGCATGGATTACTTCTTCTGAATCCCAAATAATGCAGCAGAGAGAGTGGTCAGAGGTTTGTGGGTGATAGTTGAGACACCACTGTTACCAAGTGGACAAGGCAAAACATCAGTGGCCCCACGTGTCCTGTAACTGCCCCCAAGGGAGCAGAGAAATGGGCTGTTGGAATGTCAGTCCCTAATTACTGCAGTGCCTAATCACAAGGCACTTGTGGCACAGTTTGGCACAGCTCAGCTGTGTCATTGCAAAATCACTCACTCCATGTGTGTTGTGGTCTCATGCCACCAACTTCTCAAGTTTCTGATTTTCAATGTCGTTTTAGGTGGCCAGAAAGAAAATAAATCTTCAAGGACTGAGGAAGAAGGAACTAATAGTCAATGAACTCATGGTCATGAAAATTAATAGGAATCCCAACCTGATCAACTATTTAGACAGGTGAGTTGTTGAGAATATTTGTTCACATATAGCAAACATGCAAGGTAAAATCCCACTTTGGTCAGTTGCAGAAAATAGAGCTGTAATTATTGGTTAATTATTATTGCCCTGCTCATCTCTAATGGATGGGAAGAGACTGCATTTTCTTTGCATGAGTCTTCCCTGGCATCCATAGTTTGAAAATAATTCAAAAACCTGGATCAGTCATGTCTTACTAAATCAATAGCCTGTAATTTCACAGCCACCACTGTGTTTTGGGGCTTGATTTTTTCCAAGTGTCTTTTTACATCCGGATAAACTAACATGGATTTCCCTTGGATTGTGTCCCCTCTTTTCCATTGTTTGCATGCCAAGAAGACTAGGCACTTATTTCCAGAAACACACAGTGAGACAGGTTTTTAATCTGTTACTAAACTGCATTTTTTACTTGCTGGCCATTTAAGACATCTCCTTTTCCACAGCTGGGCCTTTCTCCTTGAGGCTGCACAGATTGCAAACAATGCACAGCCGAAAGGGAATGTCTATTCCTTTTATTCTGGCCTTCTCACAGAGGGACCTGGAAACAAGAATCAGTCAAGAAAAACACCTAGCCATGCATGTTGATCTTGACACCCTTGTTTCCTTCTTTCAGCTACCTTCTGGGTGAGCAACTCTGGCTGGAATAAAGTCCACTACTGTGAGCAGCATTAAAAAACCTGGGATTTTTTGGAAGTGGCCAATTCCATACTTCCTTGGCTAAAGCCCCAAGGAAACTGAGCGTGGACAGTTCTCCAGGAGATTCAACAGCACATTCTTAGCCTGAGAGGGGGGAATTCTTTGGCTTGGTTTCCTAATTGGAGCTGGCTTTCATGGTTTGTTGTTTTCTCCACAGCTGACTTTGGCCTCTTTGCTCAGCTCACCCCTGAGCACAGCAGACGGAGCTCCATGGCCGGCACTTCTGGGTGGATGGCACCTGAAGTGCTGACAGGTCAACCATATGGCCCCAAAGTGGACATATGGTCCTTTGGAATAGTGGGCATTGAAATGGTGGAACGAGAAGTTCCTTACAAGTCCTGTTTCGGTAAGGTGCAAGTTCTCCATGATCCCGCTGTCTTTCTCACCTGTCCCATGTTCTGTGTTCCATTGGACAAAATCCCATTGCCATCTGCTGTCACCACTTCCACCAAGGTCCCCTTCTACAAATGTCCCTGCAGCACATCAGCATCCGCTGTAGATTTGGTTGCATCAGAAGGGAAGTGGCAGTTCAGAAACCTAACCAGTTCAGAAACCTGCCATTTTGGCCTCCAGCCATGCCTGACATTTCTCATTTGCTTTTTTGAAACCTGTTGGAGCTCTGCTTCTGAAGGACAAGAATTCTTCAGTGGAACAGTTGGATGTGTGATAAATATCCTTCGAAATGGAGGTTGAGTTTTCCCAGTTTCAGTTTTATAGAAAAAGAAAAAGTGAAAAAGAAACAACCACCAAAGCAATGCCCAAGTAGTCCTTCTTCCTTTTTCCTTTTTGAACCACAGCACATTAAGTTTCTTCCATACTGTAGCATCTTTTCCAAATCCTGTGTGTCTTATTAAACTTTCAGGTTTTTTCTTCTGTACATTGTTCAGTGCTGTGTGTCCATGGCCTGGATAAGTTTAGGATGTGTTTTTCTCCAACTGCAGTTAGAATTGTACCCCAAACCCTTGGCTGTTTCTTGGTACTTTAACAAATTGATGAGCTTGCAGCCAGGTGCCTGGGCTGGGATCCAACATGGGCAGTTGACACCGGTGCTGTGTCCCCTTTACCACAGGAGCAGGGCCATCCCTGGCCTGCACAGCTCTAATGACAGTGAGGACTCCTGCTCCCCACCATGTCCAGTGGCTGAGCACAGCTGCAGAGGGACAGGATAAAACCCCCTTTGTGACCTCTGGTGGTGTGGGAAAAGGAAAGAAAGCTGCCATAATTATTTGTACTCAACAGGAGCGTGTTTGCTGTTCTAGACTTGGAAATTTTCCTTTGGGTTGAAGAGGATAAAAACAAAGTCTCTTTGATCACCATCTATTTCAGTGCCACCAGCACAGAGCTGTTAGTATTGTGATGGGCGTTTTTATAGAGACCAGGCTGCAGCCTGGGGTCATGGAGATCCTGCTAAACCCCCCATTTCTTACCCAACATTATCCACAATGGGCACACCAATAATGCATTGACTTGAGCAGAGAGTGACCATAGGCATGGCACTTCTTCTTCTGATTTAACCATGAAAAGGTTTCCTTTTGCCACATAAAGAAGCTGAAACATGCAGCTGAGAGACAGAGCTCCAGGTGGCTCCTGTGCACCCAAGCAGGCATTTTCATCTCAGTATATTTGTGCATGCATCTTAAAAGTGTCTGTCATGAACATGAGATTCCAAATGTTTGTTTTCCTTTCCTGAGGAATACCTGGTGGATTTCCTTAGTTTCCTTCCAATTACCACTGTTTTCTAGAAGAGGACAGGAATCTCAATGAGATTTGTTTTATGGCAGTTGTGCTTCAGGGACCAACAAGCACTGCAGAGATGCCTTTCATCTAATTCTAAATCATTACTAATTTTTGGAAATAGTAGAGCTAGAATAGCAAAGTCTCTCTTCCAAACAGCTTGTCAAGCTGCTGTGAATCCTCAGGGAAGGAAACGTGCTTTGCTGATGTAGCTCCCACTACCTAGGCCAGTCAGTGAAATCAGCTGCCAAGGCAAGATGTGCTGAATGTTGGAAAAGCTGTGGCTGCATCGGGGTTTGGGTTTTTGGTTGGTAAAGGAAACTCATCTCTGGCTCTCTGCCAGGGCAGAAACTGCCACTGCAGAATGGAGCTTGACCAATGGGATCTGGGAGAGCAGTGACAGATGGGAAAGCAGCAGGTGGAGCCTGGTGTTTCCGTTTTTTGCAGGCTAAACTCCTGACAGCCAGGGGAGAGAGACCACGGCTGCGTCAGCCCAACCGATGCTCGCCTTGCCTGCGGGACTTCCTGAGCTGCTGCCTGCAGACAGACGAGCGGCGCTGGTCTGCCAAGGAGCTCCTGAAGGTAAAATGTGAAGGGGCTGCAGGTGAAACAGGGTCTGAGGGATGGGCTTCTCCTCCACTGAAGTCCAAGGCATCAGATGAGCCCCTTCCTCCTCACCTCCACTCTTGATGCTGTTCAAATGAAAACAGTGAGGAATCCCAGACTGGGCTGGGCTGGCAGGGCCCTGTAAAGGTCCTCTGGTCCAAGTGTCCTGCAATGAGCAGGGACAGCTTTACAGAGATCAGGTTGCCCAGAGCCCTTTGTCACCTGACGTGGAATGGTTCCAGGTACGAGGCACCTACAAGCTCTTGGGGCATCCTGTGCCAGGGTGGCACCATGCTCTGAGTAAACAAGTTCTTCCTTAGACCTGCTCTGACTTTATCCCCATTTTGATGAAAAATATTGACCACATTCTATTGTAACTGGACCTGTTAAAAAATGTGTTCCCCACTTTCTTAAAGCCACTCTGAAGTCTTGGAAACAGGCAATAAAGTCTCCCTGGGGACTGTTCTTCAGAAAACTGAATAACTCCACCTCTCTGTTGTCGGAGAAGGGAGACGCGGACACCAGGTGGTCATCAGCGAGTCTCGTTTATTAGCAGTTACCTTCTTGGTTAAATACAGTGGCTAATCAGCTCATGCATATGCAAAATTGTAACTCCTCATTGGTTAACTAGTTATCTACATCGTTATAGTGCACAGCTGTGACTTCTACATTTTTGTGGTTAGTAACTGTCCTTCAGTCCTTTTCTTGCATCCTGTTTACTACTTTTTGCGGACCCTCATTAGCTTCAAGGGCACTCTGCCCTTGAAGCTGCCTTTGTCCTAGATCTCTCTTAACTTTATCAAGCTAGTCTGGCTATGGCCTTTCTCTTCAAGCCAGTTCTGTATCAGCCTCTCTACACTTCCCCCGTTTTCTTTTTGAGCTACAAGAGTAGCTTGTCTTTCGAAAAAGCTGTTTACAAGTGCTTTGAGCCGTGACGTTATGCATTGAATTATGCAGGGTCCAAAAAGCAGTATACAAAGGAAAACAAGCAAAGGTCCTGCAAGCATCATAATAAAACTCTTGATCCAGCCTACGATGCCGAGAGAACTCAGCCACTCATCAAAAGGATTTGAATTAACAGTTAGCTTCCTCATGTTATCATGCAGCTGCTGCAATTTCTTATGCATTGACTCCGAATGACCCGACAAGTTTAAACAACACATCCCATCAAAATCCTCACATCCATGTCCATGGGCCAAAAGTAGGAAATCTATTGCTGCACGATTTTGCAGTAATTCATGCCGCACATTGTCTACATCAGTTATCAGATCATCTAAAATTTCTGAGGTGATATTAATTTGCTTCCCTGTCCAGCAGGCTAATTTCCTTAACTGTGTAACTGCATGTGCAGCCGCCACTCCAGGTGTTAACAGAGAGGCAATGATAGTTGTTGGCCTTTCCCACAATTCTACCCCATCATCGCAGTATGACCCTAGTTGGTGTACCTGACGCTTAAATCGTGTTTTGTTGTGATAAACTCTCTTCACTACTTGAATGCTAGGGGCAAATAGTGTTAGTTTCCCAAAATAACAAGGACCTCCTATTGCATGACCAGGTTTTCCAGCCCATGCTCTGTCTCCGCAAATCAAAAATATACCAGGGGGAAGTTGCTTTGGCTTGTCATCTTCATCTGAACCTAGAAGTGTTGCCACTACAGTATTATTGCAATACTCAGTGATGTTCCTATAAACCGAATTTGTTGGGTAAAGTGACACACTCTCGTTTAGTGGGCGTTTTCCTCTAATGGCACCAAGAAATGGAAAACCAAACATTAGGCAACCACTGCTAGGCTTAGAGCCTAACAGTTCTAGCTCCTGGGGATCCCAACCTGGAACATTCAGCCGCCGACTGGCCTGCAGAAAAGCGGCTGTGACATTACCATGTACATCCAGTTGTTCTACACCACTGGTACCATTAAAATTCCTAAGGTAATTTCGAAAGACCCCAAGCTCCTCCATCGTTTCCAAGGGAATACCTATCAGGCATGTTCGAAAGGGGTCAGAGGGTGTGGCCATTGACAGACAGAATGATTCTTGTCCTGTCTGATTGGCCCAAGTAACCCACATATTTTGACGGGGGTTGATCTTTGTCAGGGCCATACCTGTCATGCAGCATATTGCCAGGATTAGCATCTTAAGCGTGTCCATACTGTCCCTATTATCTAAGAATCTGATTAAGGCTTATTTCTTCTTATGTTTAAAAGCTCGTCTAACACGCAAGCGTTGGAGCCTAGCTATGCAATCATTTAAAGCAGTATCAGGGTCAGCACCACTGCGTAATGGCCCAATCACAGTGGTCTCTAAATATGGTACCTTATGTTTACACCTTGCAGCCACTATACGAGAATTAGCAAGAAGCTGCAGTTTATGTAACCAAAGCTCAATATGCCAGCGTGCCCAAGCCAATATAAATTGTTCGGGAGCCTCGTAAGCCTCCCGAAACTGGGAATAAGGCAATCCCGTCTCTCTCTCCAGTGCCAGCGCCCAATCGCTTCTTCTAATATCGTCAGACTGGCACCACTGACACCATAATTCGCTTATTCCCCTCTGTCTTGCTCAAAAAACTTTGTTACAACCTCCACATTGAAATGCCACCCACGCTTCACAACGAGCCCGCCCACAACTACAACACGGACGATGTCCTAACGGTCGAAATGAAGGTGGCTCTCGGTGAGCGTGAGCCTCGATCCACCAGACCCAATTATCGGGATAATGTTCGAGAGCCTCGCAGGCAACGGTGTTATACTGCGCCAAAATCCGCAAATAGGGAGGTAGGATCAAGGTCAGCTTCTGCTGCACCCTCCTCTGGTCTGCTGGAGACAGTCTCCTCCACTGGCCGGACATGGAGGACAGGCTTTATCCATTTAGCAGGGATCCACAGCGTTCCTGTAGGGGTGGAAACACAGACATAACCTCTCCCCCAATATACAACTTCTGCAGGTCCATTCCATATTCCAGTTTTTGGATCTCGATATCGTACCCATGCTGTTTGCTTTCTTGTCTCTTTTTGCTCATGCATGCTCGTGTGCTTAACAGCAGGCGGTTCACTTTCCTCTCCAAACACACACAAGTAATTCATTACATAAAGAGCTTTAAACAGTCTTTCTTGAGGATCAGATATCTGATCATGTTTAAGTATGTACTGCTTGATAGTTCTATTTGCCCTTTCCACTATGGCTTGGCCAGTGGGTGAATGTGGTATTCCTGTAACGTGCTTAATTCCCCAAAACCTCATGAATTCACCTATCCTTCTACTGATGTAGGCAGGTCCATTGTCTGTCTTCACCTCTTTAGGTACCCCCATAACCGCAAAACAACTTGTTAAGTGCCGAATTACATGAATTGCTTTCTCTCCAGTCTGAGCAGTAGCCCATACATACTTGCTATACGTGTCTATTGTCACATGTAAATACTTGAGCCTGCCAAACTCAGGGACATGGGTGACGTCCATTTGCCAAATCTCATTACTTTTCAACCCTCTAGGGTTTACTCCACACCCAAGTCCCACCCCAGTATTATGATGGCTACAGACAGGACAAGCTCTCACAATCGCCTTTGCCTCTTGAATTCCCAATTTGAATTCCCTCATTAAACCTTTTGCATTCTGATGAAACTTATCATGCGCCTCTCGAGCTTCTCTTACTCTATCATCTACAACATGCATAACCAGTCTGTCCGCCCTTGCATTTCCTTCCCCTAGTCCAACATCCCATTTGTGGCTCCGAATATGTATAATACAATAAGGCGCCGTCCTGGCCTTCAATGCTCGCTTGAGCTGTAACAAAAGTTCATAGAGTCTCTTGTTTTGAACCTCTTTCACCGAAGCATCCTCTATTCGCTGCGCGACACCTGCCACATAATACGAATCTGTTACCACATTTAAAGGTCCCTGCAGTTCACTAAGTGCCCAAACAACGGCGAGTAATTCCAATGTTTGCAAATTATCCTCATCAGTGGCTTCCAACATATGGTGCTTCCATCGGGGGCCCTCCTTCCAGGTGATGGCTGCCTTCCGAGATTTCTTCCCAGCATCAGTGAAGGCTGTAGTACCCCCTGGTATCGGTTGTTCTGAGCGTAGAGGCTTGACCACCCAATCCCATTCTTTTAACCATTGCAAGTAACGCGGTACCAATGGACCTGAATGAATTCGTGCTCCCGCTCCCAGGAGCGCCACTTGCAATTCCTCTGAGTTGAGTAAGTACCAATCCAAATCTTCCCTTTTGATTGGTAAATAAATTGTAGCAGGTTCCATTCCCGTAATTTCCAAAATTCTGCTACGACCTTTCCTCAGCAGGGTTGCCACTTGCTCAATTTTTGTACTAATTGTCCTTTTTTCCTGTAGGGGCGGGGATAGCCATTCCAAGATCCACATCTCCCCCGTTTTCTTTTGCTGTTGCGTAAGAGCTCCTAAAAGGTGACAAGGCGTACTCCAAATCGTAAGGTCAATGTCCAATGTAACATCTCGGCGAGAAACAAAGCCCGTCTCAATACATTGCATAATGCCTTGCAGGGCAGATTCCTGCTGCGGGGTAACAGTCACTGGTGCAGTTGGATCGGTACCTTTGAGCAAGGGCCTAAGGGGGTCCAACAATGAGTTAGGAATTCCAATTATAGGCTTTAACCACTGAAGATCTCCTAGGAGCCGTTGGGCCTCGTTAAGGTTGGTAATCTTAGTCGCCAATTGTAGCTTCTGCGGGCGCACTGTCTGATTTGTGATAGACCAGCCTAAGTACTTCCATGGCGAGGATTGCTGCATCTTCTCCTGGGCAATTACAAGGGATGACTCCGCTAAGGTAGTTTGAATTTGTTGCAACTGCTGAGGCGTAAAGGGTGACTCTTGGGCGAATAAAATGTCATCCATATAGTGGTAGATGATGGTGTCAGGCCACATTGTGCGGAGTGGTTGGATTGCCGCATCGACGTACAGCTGGCAAATCGTAGGAGAGTTACGCATTCCCTGAGGGAGCACTTTCCATTCAAAGCGCTTGTCTGGCTCTCCTCTATTTATCGCTGGCAGGGTAAATGCAAAACGTTTAGTATCCTGTGGGTGCAGGGCTATAGTAAAGAAACAGTCTTTCAAATCAACAATTAGGAGTGGCCAGTCTTGGGGGAGCATTGCTGGATTGGGGAGGCCAGGTTGTAATGCCCCCATAGCTTCCATTTGTTCATTCACAGCACGCAGATCATGTAACAAGCGATATTTTCCTGACTTTTTCTTGATAACGAAGATAGGAGTATTCCATGGGCTATTGGAAAGCTGTAGATGACCTTGATGAAACTGTTCTTCAACTAGTTTGTGCGCTTGAAGTAGACTTTCCCTTTTCAAAGGCCATTGCTTAACCATTACAGGGGTGTTGGTAGTCCATGTAAGTGGGATTGGGAAAGTCCAAGCAATGGCGACTACCCCAAAGGGTGCTCATTTGACAGAACAATTCCAAGCTGCGCGAGAATATCGCGTCCGATTAAACAATGTACCGTAGGAGGCAAGGTTACTACTGATAAAACAGTGACCAATTTTTGCCCATCCAGCATCACTGTCACCGGAGGTGTCTTTCGAGCCAACGTGAATCCTCCCACTCCTGTGACAGTATCAGTGGAGTCTATTGCAGGCCAGTTCTTTGGCCATTTTTCTGGAGAAATGATATTGGTGTCTGCT
Source organism: Fringilla coelebs (assembly GCF_963513975.1). Lineage (NCBI taxonomy): Eukaryota > Metazoa > Chordata > Aves > Passeriformes > Fringillidae > Fringilla > Fringilla coelebs. The sequence continues at coordinate 73,306,049 of NC_140031.1, read as the reverse complement.
CCAGTGTCCAATAACCCCCAAAGTTCAATCGAGTTTCCTGCATAGGTAATTTTTACTCTTTTTCTGGGTCGACTATGCAAGTCCATGGTGAGCATTGCTAATCCAGATGATCCAAAACCTTGGTCCCCACGTGGTTTTTGCTCCAAAGGTTGTATTCCTTTGCTGAGTTGTGGAAGGGGTATAAACTGAGCAATGCGCTTGCCTGCTTCAATTGTCAAAGGCGGGAAAGGAGTATAAGCCATGATTTGAATTTCTCCAGTATAATCTGCATCAATCACACCAGGTAACACAAAAAGTCCCATAATGGAGACTGAGGAGCGTCCTACTAATAGTCCTCCATAATTTAGTCCTTTAATTTGTATGGGGCCATACACTCCAGTAGGGATTTTGGTGGGCCGCGCCGTCATCAAGGTGACCTTTATTGCTGCTGCCAAGTCGAGTCCCAAGCTCCCTGCTGTGGCTGGTTGTAGACAGGAGGTGGCGCTGTTGTCACGGCAGCAATTTGTGTCTGAGCGCGACTGCCATTCGCGCTCCGCCGAAAGTTTCCCGATCGTCGGCGACAAGCGGAGGAGTTGTGAGTATTACTTTGGCAGCTTTGGCACCACACTCCTGCTGCACGGCACTCTCTTCTCATATGACCGCCTCCTCCACACCTATAGCATCGCATAGAGGGCGGTCGACGGCTACTAGATGTCGCTGGAGCCACAGTGGAAGCACGGAGCGGAGCAAGAGCTGCAAGCACCTGAGACTGCGTGGATTCTGCCTGCTTTTGCAACCCTAACCCTAGTTCTTTAATAGCATCAACTAAAAAGGCTTGTGCCCCTGTTGGTTGCAGGGCCATTCTTTCTAACGCTTCCTCTATAGTCCAATTAGCTCCCAAAGTAGCCAATACTCTCTTAGTAGCCTCATTGCTATTTTGCAGCGCACACTGTTTAAGAAGTGCCCCACGCATATATAATGGCACTCCTGCCCTTTCGATAGCGCCAGCAGCTTTGTCCACAAAACTTCCAAATGATTCTTCTCTCCCCTGCTTAATTGCCATGTACATAGGTATCCCTGTACTATCTTTCACTTGATCAATAGCGGCCCTCACTAAGCGCATAGCCTCCCGAATCTTATCCGGCCCCGATATCATTTGGGCTTCTGTCCTCTGATAAGCTCCTAACCCCATTAACTCGTCTATCGTGATCCCATGCAGCGGATCTCCTTGTCCCCTCTGGACAGCTACGGCCTCATTTACAAAGCCTTGCCAGTGTGCGTTAAACAACAACTGCTGATGTTGTGTAAAAATCAACTTTGCCACGCTCCGCAATTCATTGGGGACTAGCAAATACGTGTCAAACAAATAATCCAGCATCTGTCGCGCAGGCTCACTCTTAAATCCAAACTGGCTCACTGTCTGCCGCAACTGTGCCAATAATTTCCAATCTAATGGCGTATACGTTCCTATTTGTACTGCCTGTCCTTGCTGATTTACCCCAGGAGTAAAGGTTACGGGAAACGCCCAGCCTCTCGCCGCCTCCACCTCGTTTTCATCTCCGTTCTCCAGCCCGTGCCTGGCTAAGGCATTCCAGGCTTCCCTTCTTTGCCGTGCCATCTCCTCCCACAGGTCGCTACGCGCCCCAGGGACAGGTTCTGACTCCGGCGGATTTTCGGGAGCCTGAAGCCCAGAGTTGCTACGGGCTCCGCTCTCACCAGCGGGTTCTGTCGCCGCACTGGCACCTTCCAGGAATCCATCGAGGGGTGGCGGGGAGGGACAGGGACTGCCAACCGCTTCCTCATTTCCCGCAGCCCCTCCCGGAATGGGTATCAATACTTTAGAGACGCCAGGCGCCCGAGGCTCATCAGACGCCCCATATGTAGCATTCTTTTTATACGCCTCCACTGCCTCCTGTGCCGCTCTCGTCTCTGCCTGTTGCTTTAACAGCGCATTGTGCACCGTCCGCCAAACCTTCCCCAATTTCTTTGCAGTTTTATCATCCTCTAAGACATGCTCCCACAATACATCCCCTAGCTTCCGCCACTCACTGAGATCATGCACTGTATGTGGGTTCACAAAACATCCCTTAGCATAGCCCCAAGCTAACAACCCTGGGAGATCCTTTCTCAAATCTATCTCTTTTACCCCTCGCTTCTCTAAGTATGCTGTAAATAAATCATATGCTGCTTGCCTGTCCATACTGTCGTCAGCGCTGTTTGCAACTCTCCGGCTCCGGCAGCACGTATGGCTCAGGACCACCGCTGTAGCCCCTGAGGGTGTCTTCCCTTCGTCGTTCAACACCAACCCGGTTGCGTCGGGCCCCAACTCTACTTCACCGACCGTGGCGCGTCCTCCCCCGTTTTCTCTTTCAGCGCAGGGGCGACGTCGGGGTCACCATTTGTCGGAGAAGGGAGACGCGGACACCAGGTGGTCATCAGCAAGTCTCGTTTATTAGCAGTTACCTTCTTGGTTAAATACAGTGGCTAATCAGCTCATGCATATGCAAAATTGTAACTCCTCATTGGTTAACTAGTTATCTACATTGTTATAGTGCACAGCTGTGACTTCTACATTTTTGTGGTTAGTAACTGTCCTTCAGTCCTTTTCTTGCATCCTGTTTACTACTTTTTGCGGACCCTCATTAGCTTCAAGGGCACTCTGCCCTTGAAGCTGCCTTTGTCCTAGATCTCTCTTAACTTTATCAAGCTAGTCTGGCTATGGCCTTTCTCTTCAAGCCAGTTCTGTATCAGCCTCTCTACACTCTGTCATTTCCTGAGAGGAGAGATGCTCTGTTTTCTGACTGTTTCTGTCACCCTCTTTTGTAATTTTGTGGGGTATTCAGTTTTACCTAATGGCAAATGCCATTAGGTAAAACTGAAAAGAGCAAATGCAGGGTACAGAGACATGAAATGGTGGTGCAGGAACCCAAGGAAGCCAGTCCCAGCTGAGGGGTCAGAGATTTGGCTGCGGGCAGGAGGGGCTGTGGGGGGCTCACTCTGAGCCTCTGAGGGGCCCTGGTTTGTGCCCCCAGCCCACCCTTAGGGGTTTCTGGCACACACACAGCTGGGACAGCTGGGAGGGACTTGTCCCAGCCCCATCTGCTGCCTGGCACGCTCAAGGAGATGGGAACTGCCCCAGGGTCCCTGCCAGGTTGTGTGGCAGAGAGGGAACTGCAGGGCCCAGTGCCACTGGGCTGGCCCTGCTGGGAAGGAAGGTGCCACCCAGCACAGGAGGGGCAGGGCATGGAAAGGCAGACACTGCTTTCTGTCCCTGTGGAAATCAGCACAGTGCCTGTCTTTCAAAGACAGGCACTATGTGAATCATTGGAGTTTCCTGAAAGGAAGAAATCCCAGGGTCGGAAAGCACCATTTCTAGAGCACTGGCAGGGCAAAAACCCCAGAAAGATAAAGAAACCATCATAAATGGATGAATGGGATTCTGGGCCAGGTTTGCCTGTGATGGCAAGGTCCTGCACATGATGATTGGGAAGCAGATGGTCCCATTGCTCCTTTTTCTGGGTCTGTTTAGGACCCAGAGAAATCCTGATTGACTCTGTGAAGCACTGAGCTCAGAAAGCCATGGTTCACTGTTCTTTGCTGGTTTTGTTTTTTTTTTTCCCTGTGGACAGCATCCATTTGTACCATCAGCCAAGCCAGCATCCATCCTTGCATCACTCATTAACTCAGTCAAGAAGAAGAAGAAGGAGGAGACAAGAATGTAAAAATCAAGATGTTATCTCCCTAACTAACTTAGAGTAAGATTGTGGAGTGGGATTCTAGTGTAGGATTGCTGAATAGTTTAGTAGTATAGTATAGTTTTGTTGTACATTTTGTAGTATAGGTTTATAGAGTAGGATTGGCATTATTTAAATAAAGTTTCTGAAACATCAACTTATTTGGAAGATTCCCCTCCTTCTAATCCCTTCAGAAATCTCAGCATTTTCTTCTGAATTGCAAGTTAGTTGTTTTTCATTGGCGCTAAGACACACATACAGCTTCTTTGGTGTTGTGAACAAGTTCACAGGCCAATACTGCTGGAGTTGTTAAGGTCAGTTTGAAACTGTAACAAGTTGTGGTATTTAAATTGTTGTTAAACCTTTAAGTTACCCCTGTCTTACACCGTATTTGTATCCTTCTTCCATCATACTCTGTATTTGTACCCCTTTCCGTCTCAGAGCTCAGCCTGGAGTTGTATCTCTTTCCATCGGGTACCACTTCCCCTGCTCCCAGAAGGACTTGCACCCAGGCTGAATTTTAATGAGAAGCTGGCGGTACTATGTGAACCCTCTCAAAAACAACAAAGCAACACATAAACTGACTTTAACCCAGCAGAACCACATGAGATCACCCACCAGTAACCAGAGCTGGATTCTGTCCTGTCACCATAATTTAAATGGCACCCAGCTTAGATGACACCCCTAGACTACGAGCCAACATTCTCTTCCTAAGGACTCCCATGAGGACGGAAGCCCCAGCTCTGCCGAGAGACAAAGCTGCACTCCTCCTCCTCAGCGTCATCCTGTGGGAGCAGTGGCGGTGTGCGCAACCCCTCGGGTTCCCCACCCAGAGCTGTTTTTAATAAAGGCCTTCTTAAAGGAGCTGGTCTCCTGGCCCTGCTTTCTACAGCTTTGGGGACTCGTTCGGGATAGCCACACCCGAAGAGGACCGGGGACGGGACGGCTGCCTGTCCTGATGGGCCTCCAGGGAACAGCTGGCTACGCCGGACCTGGGAAGACAGCCTGGGACTAGCGACGCAGAGGAGCACTGGGACCTGGTAAGAACCGGTGGTGGGAGTTGGAGGTGAGTGAGTGGGGCGTGAGTGAGACGGGGGCCGGCAGCGTGGAGTCCCAAAGTGAGTGAGAATCCCCTAGTACCGCGGTTTCAGACTCCCATGAGGGGGCCGGCCGGGAAAAGGGGAAAGCGAGTGGAATCGGTGGTTGAGGTGCCTCCAAAAGGAGTCGGTTTCCCTTTTTTAGGCCTAGTACGTACTGCAGGGGTACAAGGGAGGGGCAAGAGAAAGCCTCATTGGGACCTAACCCCTTGTTAGGCCTAGTGTACGGGTGCAAGGGAGGGGCAAGAGAAAGCCTCGTTGAGACCTGACCTCAGGCCTAGTACGCACTGTAGGAGTACAAGGGAGAGGCAAGAGGGAGCCTCATTGAGATCTAACCCTAGGGAAGTGAGAGAGAGTTGAGCCCGGGAGTGTGGACGAGTTTCAGTTCAGAACCCAATTGGAGTCAGGAGCATTAAGTGTTGTGTTGTCCGTCTGTAGTTTTCGTTCAGGTAGGGGCACCTTAAGATTTTAGTTAAGAACCCAATTGGAGTCAGTAGTGGTAAAGGAGTATTAAGTGTTGTGTTGCCCATCTGTAGTTTTCGTTCGGGTAGGGGCACCTTAAGATTTTAGTTAAAAACCCAAGTGGAGTTAGTATGGGAAAGTGTTTGAGCAAAGAAAGATTCAGAAGGGAAAATGAGAAAAAAGAGAAAAATATCCCCCTGATAGTCCTCTGGGACAAATGCTAGATCAATGGAACACTCGGGAGGCCACGAAAAGCTTAGACAAAATAAAAATGATTCACTATAGTATGGAAATCTGGCCTAAGCTAAACCTGCAGGGGGAGTGGCCATGGTATGGGACAAGAGATCCATGGATGTGTTCCCAATTAAACCAAGACCTGAAAACTCGAGAAAGTCCCAGTCTTGAGCAGTTAACATATGCTGCATGTTGGCAGAGGGAAACCACTGGCAATGAAGTTATAAAAATCTGTAAATTACAAAAACAGGAAGAACAGAATGAGAGGAGAGAAGAAGTTAGTGGGACCCCCTTGATTACTTACCTCCTCCTCCTTTCCCTCCTATTTACCCAGCAATGCCCCAGGTTCCTCTCCCAGATCCTCTGATTTTATCTCTGGCCTCTCCATCCCTAGAAGCAGTAGTTGCCCCGATCCCATTACCACCTCCCATTACCTGGAGGGCTATGAGTAATACCCCTATCCTAACCTCAATTCCCTCATCTGCTCCAAATACCTCTGCCACACCTCCCTCTAATCAAGTTATCTCCCCAGTCTCCCTCTTGACCTCTTCAATTGCCTTTCCAGCTCCACTCTCAGTGTCCCTCCCTACAGGTTCAGCTTCTTCCCCCCCTTACCCACCGCTATACCATTACCTCCTTCTAATTGGGAGGCTATGAGTAATACTCCTACCCTAACCTCAACTCCCCCATCTGCTCCAGATACTTCTGTCATACCTATCTCTAATCCCGTTATCTCCCCAGCCACCCTCTCAACCTCTACAACTCCAGCTCCACTCTCAGTGTCCCTTCCTACAGGTTCCGTTTCTTCCCCCTTACTTACTGCTATACCATTACCTCCTCCTGACTGGGAGGTGAGCACCTCCATCTCTAACCCAGTTAGTATAAGTCAACTAGCCCCCACTCCTCCTGTTTCTTCCCAGAAGGGTAACCTCACAGAGGGACCTTACTGTAATACAAGATCAAAAACACCTAAAGCAGAGAAGCTTTTTCCTCTTAGAGAAGTCCCCATACGTGGGGGACTGGGATTTGTGAATGCCCCATTGACAGCTACTGAAGTTCGAGGCTTTAAAAAAGAGTTAGGGAACTTAGTGGAGGATCCAGTAGGTATATCGAACCAAGTAGACCAATTTCTAGGCCCCAACATTTACACCTGGGGAGAGTTGAACTCTATTTTAAAAATTCTGTTCAGCCCTGAAGAAGTGAGAATGATTAGAGCCACTGGAATGTGGATCTGGGAGCAAGAAAATCGTTCAGGAGATCCCAGTGACCAAAAATTACCCTTACAGGACCCTGAGTGGGACCCTAATGAAGAGGAAGGTAGGAACATGGAGGAGTATAGGTCCCTGATGGTTAGAGGAATTAAGGAATCGGTTTCCCGAAGTAATAACACAAAACTAGCTTTTGATAGCATGCAAGAGAAAGATGAAACCCCAGCCACCTCTATAATTTAAAGAGGAACTTTAAATTATATTCCAATATTGATCCTGATAGCTCTGAAGGCCAAGTACTCCTAAAAGTGCAATTTGTTACAAAATTGTGGCCAGATATCCGGAGAAAGAGAAAATGGAGGACTGGCAGGAGAAGGGAATAAATGAGCTATTAAAGGAGGCTTTAAAGATATATTTAAGGAGAGAAGAAGAGAAAACTAAAGCTAAAGCGAGAATCATGGTAGCTATAGCCAGGGAAAGCTTAGGGATAAACAGAGATCCGCGGGGACAACCATCGGGAAACGGTGAAGGTGGACGAAAGTCCTCCTTTAAAACACCCAAAGGTAAACCTACACTACCTCCACAGGTGGATACGAACAAGAGACCAGGGGCACCACTGAGTGACAGGAAATCTTATTATTGTGGAGAGATAGGACATATAAGAAGGAAGTGCCATAAACTCTTTTGATGAGGCAATGGTAGAAGAACATGCGGCTTTTGAGAGACTTCTGAGAGGTGACGACTAGGGGTGTCAGGGGCTCTACATGTTAGGGGACCCAATGTACTATCCAGAAGAGCCACTAATAAACTTTGAGGTGGGTCCCCAAAGCGAGGAATTTGAATTTTTAGTCGATACCGGAGCAGATAGATCAAGTATAAAGGAATTGCCTGCAGGAGTAATGACTGGGAGAAAGGTCTGTGAGGTGATGGGAGTGGAGGGAAAACCATTTAGAGCATCCATAGTTGAAAACGTAGAAATTAAAGAAAACGGAAGGCAATGTGTGGCTGATTTTATCTATTTACCTAATCTGGAAAGTAATTTATTAGGAAGGGATTTACAGGTTTAATTAGGAGTGGGGATTATTCCAAAGGATGGGAGAATGCTAGTCCAGATCATGAAATTGACATCAGGAGATACAGAGCAGATAAATCCAGAGGTTTGGGCAAGAGAAGGAAAGAGGGGCTATCTAGACATCCCACCAATAAGAATTGAAATGCAAAAAGGAATTCCCCCCGTTTGGGTAAAGCAATACCCAATGTCTATTGAGGGGAAAAAGGGACTGACCCCTGTGATTGAGCAGTTATTAGAGGAAGGTATCCTAGAGCCATGTATGTCTCCCCACAACACCCCTATCTTAGCAATCAAGAAGGCAGATGGAAACTACTGATTAGTCCAAGACTTAAGAGAAATAAATAAGAGAACTACAACCAGGCATCCAGTGGTCCCAAATCCCTACATTCTCTTGAGTCAGATCCCAAGGGAACATGCCCGGTTTACTATTGGAATAATATTCCAATATTACCAGATGGAACGTGTCTGGGCTCGTCCGGCCCTCGCTGCTCGGCCAAAGGCAGCTGCTGTGGTTTTTCACCACAGAGATCCCTCTGGCTAGCTAGGAGTTGCAGCTAGACACTGAGAACAAGTCCAGGCTGGTAGGAACTCAGCTTTACCTCGGGTGACAGTCCTTAAGCTAGGTGAAGACGAAAGGAGAGGATTCTACTGCAGGGTTTAATCCAGAGCTTTATTCCATGTCTCTGAATCTTGGTACAGCTACAGTAGAATCCCGGCCGCATGGTCCCCAGGCCCTTTTAAGCTCAGGGGGAGGGGGAGGGGAGAGGATAGGTGAGCTACCAATCAGGTGGGTGAGGGCAAGTCTCAAGGGGCAATGACACTTAGACAGGCCAATGACCCCAGGGCTGAGAGGCATCTTTTGAACTTCTGCCAATCACACGACGCCCTTGCTGGGAAGTTAAGCTTGATGGACATCACTTAGGACGAGAAAGGGGGAGGGGAACAGAAAAGCTATTGCTACCTGGGAAAGGATCGGGAAGTCTAAAACAGGAAATTGCAACACACTACAACAGTTTACCATTATAGATTTAAAAGATGCATTTTGGGCATGTCCTCTTGCTGAGGAATGGAGGGATTGGTTTGCATTTGAGTGGGAACATCCAGAGAAAAGGAGGAAACAACAATTAAGGTGAACACATCTACCCCAGGGATTTACCGAGTCCCCAAATCTTTTCGGGCAAGCCTTAGAAGAGCTTTTAGAACATTTCACCCCTGAGAGTGGAGTACTAATTCTACAATATGTAGATGACTTATTATTATCTGGAGAGGAACAGAATAATGTCAGGGCAACAAGTATACGTCTTTTAAATTTCTTAGGAGCAAATGGTTTAAAGGTATCCCAGAATAAACTGCAATTTGTAGAAGCGGAAGTTACTTTTTTGGGACACATAATTGGGAAAGGATATAAGAAATTAAGTTCTGAAAGATTCTCAGGCATATTATCCATACCAACCCCAAAAACTAAGAGAGATGTCAGAAAACTATTGGGCTTATTCGGGTACCGTAAGTTATGGTTAGACCAATATACCCAAAGTGTAAAATTTTTATATGACAAATTGGTGAACCCTGACCCAATAGAATGGACAATTGAGGATGACAAAAAACTAAATAATTTGAAAGACAAATCATCTTCAGCACCTGTCCTAAGTTTGCCAAATCTTGAAAAGGAATTTGATTTGTTTGTAAATACGGAAAAAGGAATTGCATATGGGGTGGTAGCCCAAGAGTGGGGAGGGTGTAAGAAACCAATAGCTTACATCTCAAAATTGCTAGACCCAGTAGTTAGGGGGTGGCCCACCCGCATTCAAGCAGTTGCTGCAGCAGCCACCTTAATTGAAGAGACTCAAAAACTGACCCTGCGGGGTAAAATAAGAATCCATACACCACATGATCTAAAAACAATTTTAAGCCAAAGAGCCCAGAAGCTTACTGACTCCCGGGTATTAAAGTATGAAATAATCTTAATAAATGCTGATAACCTAGAGCCAGTAACATCTAACACTCCAAATCCAGCACAGTTTCTCACTGGAGGGCCATTAGTAGAACTAGAGCATAATTGCTTGGAACTAGTGGACTTTCAGACAAAAGTCAGAGAAGATTAGAAGAGATACCTTTACCTTATGGAAGAAAGTTATTCACAGATGGGTCTTCAAGAGTAGTGGAGGGAAAAAGGATGTCTGGATATGCAATTATTGAAATTACAGAAAAAGAAGACACGAGAATTGCCGAAAAGGGCAAACTGCCTTCTAATTGGTCAGCCCAGTGTTGTGAAATCTGTGCTTTAAAGAGGGGACTTGACTTATTGGGAGGGGACCAAGGGACATTTTACACTGACCCACGGTACGCCTTTGGAATTCTTCATACATTTGGGAAGATTTGGGAAGAACGTGGGTATCTGAACTCCAAAGGAAAAGACTTCGTGCACACAGAACTGATAAGATCAATATTAGAATCACTACCAAAACCTGCAGAGATCGCAGTGGTACATGTTAAGGGGAGACCATGGAGGAGAAAGGGAATCAGTTAGCTGACCAAGTAGCCAAGGAGGCAGCACTAGATCCAGGGGAGCTGGTGAAGTTACTCAAGTTAAATGAAGTGTCAGGTGAAGAAAGGAAGGGAGAACCAGTATGCAGTGAGAGAGAAGTGAAAGCAATAAAAGAATTAAAAATGCGCCAGGGGGAACAAGGGGAGTGGTTGACACCAGATGGGTGTAAATTTTTAAATAAAGCCCTAGCCTGGAAAATGTTAACAGAGATACATGAATTAACCCATTGCGGGGCCCAAGGGTTATGTGATCACTTTTTAAGAGAAAACCTATGTATCGGAATACATGAGTTAGCAAAAGCAGTAACTCAAGAGTGCTTAATTTGCCAAAAAGTCCATCAAAAGGTGATGAGGAAGACCATGCCAGGGGGAAGAGAATTAGCTCAAAGGCCATTCCAAAACGTTCAAATGGACTTTACCGAAATGCCTCCCGTACAGAGTTATAAGCATTTATTGGTAATAGTTGACCGCCTTACTCATTGGGTAGAAGCCTTTCCAACTAGAAAAGAGATGCAGAAGTAGTTGCCAGAATTATCTTAGAAAACATCATTCCCCAATACAGGTTGGTGAACAATATTGATTCAGATAGGGGACGACATTTTGTTGCCTAAGTATTACATAAAATAATTGAAGCTTTAAAATGGAGATTACATACCCCATGGCATCCCCAGAGCTCTGGGGGGGGTAGAAAGAATGAATAAGACTCTCAAAAATGTATTAACAAAATTAATATAGAAACACAGATGAACTGGCTCAAATGTCTACCCCTGGCCCTTTTAAGGATCAGGACAAGACCCCAATTGGACATAGAGGTTTCGCCCTACGAAATGATGTTCGGACCCATTTTTAATGACTCCCTATAGTACTGGGCACTATTTAGAAGGGGAAATGGCTATCCGAAAGTACTTAGAAACCATTGGAAAGACCCTAAAGAGTCTGAGGAAAAGAGGATATCTTCCCCAAACTTCTCTCCTGGACACAGATGTGCACCAAATAAGTCCAGGAGATTGGGTATTAATTACTCCAAAATCTGAAGGTCCCTTCCAGGTGTTACTCACGACACACACTGCAGTAAGGACACAAGAAAGAGGCTGGACCCACATCACCCGAGTCAAGGGACCGGTACTACCCCCCCCAAACACCAGACCAGATCCAACAGCACTAACTACAGACTCTTCCCCGGGGGTTGCAATCCCAAGCTCAAACAACCTCAAAGTAACCTTTAGAAGGCAACCAAAAATCGGTTAGAAAGACCGATAAAAGTACAAGAGACTATTACATGAGGGTTGTTATACTTTTCGTTCAAGACATTATTATTTATTGCTATTGTTGTTAACTTATGAATGTGGAATTTTTTGTTCGTGCTGGAGCCTTCGTTTGTTTTGGAGTATATTATGATGTTATTGGATTAGAGATTGGAGTGAACATTTTGTTAACTGTTTGGTGTAAAGATTTCATATATTATTTTGAACATAGGGAATGGGTTCCTCCATCTATTTTAAACTGTTTAAGGTTACAATTTGAAGAGTTAAAGAGTTAACTATTAGCATTATAGTTAAGTTTAAAGTTACTAAAAGGGTATCCCACCAAGAGAGTTCTAATAATCTATTTTTCTCCAAAGAGAACCTCTGGAATTTCAAACCTACTCTCCTACAGAACATTCCTCAGGGGCTAATAAATTGATAGGAAGTGGGACGAAAGAGAAGACCCTGTTGCTCATCATAAAGGAGAAAGTTCCCCAATCCTAAGAGGCAAGGCTGGGTGAGATCATGGTGACGGTTCATACTGGACTCTTGGGAGGACTGGTGTTAGTCCTGTTTATGGAAGGTACAGGGAGTGAGGAACATGTCTGTACTAAGTGCTATCACCCCCTATACGATGCGGAGAACCTTGGGTCTCTGATAAGGGTTCACACCAATGTAAACCCTAATTGTTTTAACTACTCCCAGTTATCTACCTGTCAAGAGGACGGGAAAGTCTATTGGATTGCTAGAAGCACTGCCTCATTTAGGCAACACCTACTTGGAGAATGCCCTGTAGGAGAAACTTGGGTTTGTTTCAAGCAGGAAAGTAATCAGGAGAGACTGAAAGATCTAATAAAGGAAAGACAACTAACAGGAACCACCAAAAAGGATGAATTAGAAATGCCCTTAGGGAAGAACCTATTCCTAGACCTAGTTGAAAGAATTAGTAAAGAACTAAATCTAACAAACTGCTGGGTCTGTGGTAGTACTAAAATGACAGAAATTTGGCCATGGGAAGGAGTTAGCTTAGGACCATTAGAGATTCTACGGTGGGAACAATCAGGACAGAAACCTCAAAATCTAGGACAAAGAAGAAAAGAACAATGGGATCTAGAATCTAAAGTAATTGGGGAAGAATGCATAATAATGGCAGGGAAGAGATATAATAGCCCAGTAGGAAAGATGGCATGCAAGAGGTATCTAAAGATTGAAGACTTGAAGGCTAAATGGATTCCCCAAGAGCCAAATCACTACTGGTCCATTGGGAAAAAGGAAAAGGGGTGCATCTATCATGAAGGGTATAGGCTGCATAAATGTGCAGAAAAAGGGGTAAACCCCTTTTGGGGAGTAAGACAAATATCTCAATACTGAGAATATCCTTGGGAAGTCCGAGATATCTTTTGGAAAGCCTCCAATCATCTATTTTGGATTTGTGGCAACACAGCCTATACTACTCTTCCAGGAGACTGGATGGGAAGCTGTACTATAGGTGTCATTAAACCTGCTTTCTTCCTCTTGGCAAAAGAATCAGGGTCAAGCTTAGGAGTTCCATTGTATGACAATTTAAGAAAGACCAACAGGAAAAGGAGGAATATAATTGACCGGGGAGGTGGCGGGGGGAAACAAAACTGGAAGGGGAAAATCTGGACTCCAGAAGAGATAATTAACACATATGGACCTGCAACTTGGGCCCAGGATGGATCCTGGGGATATCACACCCCAAGTTACATGCTCAATAGGATTATTCAACTCCGGGCAGTACTGGAAACAGTCTCCCACAGAACATCACGTGCCCTTGACCACATTAGTTACCAATTGGCCCAAACTAGAACTGTCATCTACCAAATTCGACTTGCAGTTGATTATTTATTAGCCGATGAGGGAGGGTTATGTGGAAAATTTAATTCATCAGAGTGCTGCCTGGAAATCGATGATAGGAGTGAGGTAATAAGAAACATCTAACAGAAATACAAAATATAGCATATGTGGGAAATCAAGAGTGGACTCCCTTAATGGACACCGGTTGGTGGGACGATTTTTGGTCTTTAAAAGGAAAATGGTGGAAAAAAGTAATTTTTATGGTGGCAGCAGCATTAATGAGCTTACTATTCTTACCTTGTCTACTCCTATGTCTAGTTAAGATTATATCATCCACAATTCAGGCTGGTTCACACGTTTCAGACAAACTACTCAAGGCCAAACCAAAATAATGATGGTTGAAAGTCAAGAAAGAGAGCACAAAGCAGCTGAAAGAGTTTATGACCAGTATCAGACGTTATGGAAGTTTTATATCCAGGAGACAGAAATTGCAAATTGATGCGGGCATCAGCCCGATCAAAGGAATAGAGGGGGGAGTTGTTGTGAACAAGTTCACAGGCCAATACTGCTAGAGTTGTTAAGGTCAGTTTGAAACTGTAACTGTCCAGGCCAGCTGTTGTTGGTCTCTGCCCAGACAAGGGTGAGATGGCTTCGCCCTATCGGGCTTCAAAGGACGAGGCTGGACTCTCAGGTTTGGTCTTCAAGGTTGTTTATTATTTCTTATCTACAAAGTGTTTCTTTTGCCCAGCCGGGGTCTGACCAGCAAGGCAGCCAAAGGCCCTCTGACCGCCTACAGGGCAGTCGCAACTTTTTATAACAAAGGCTACGTAAACTATATTTATCTTTTGTCCCCAATACCTATCATTTTTATTACCAAGTGTACCTTTACTAAGAACCTATCAAAAATATCTATGTCACACAGAAAATGGAAGACATGAAAAAGGAAGAAGAGCCACGTGGCAGGCCCCAACTCCCTCCATCTTGTTTTTCCAACCCCCCTGTACCAAAATCTTAAAATCTGTGTTTTGACCTGTAATTGTGCTATTTCTATATCCTTTAAACCCCAGTGATTCTCATATCCCCATATGCAGATGGTACATCTCTGGAAGGGTCAAAGTTGAGCCACCAGGTACTTTTGGCAACATTCCAAGGCTCCTGAGCCCCCCAAGGGTTCTCTCGGTAGCTCTGGACGTCAGGAGCGGTGCGCTGAGTTCCCACATGTAACAAGTTGTGGTATTTAAATTGTTGTTAAACCTTTAAGTTACCCTTTTCTGTCTTACCCAGTATTTGTATCCTTCTTCCGTCATACTCTGTATTTGTACCCCTTTCCGTCTCAGCCTGGAGGGAGTTGTATCCCTTTCCATCGGGTACCACTTCCCCTGCTCCCAGAAGGACTTGCACCCAGGCTGAATTTTAATGAGAAGCTGACGGTACTATGTGAACCTTCTCAAAAACAACAAAGCAACACATAAACTGACTTTTACCCAGCAGAACCACATGAGATCACCCACCAGTGACCACAGCTGGATTCTGTCCTGTCACCATAATTTAAGTGGCACCCAGCTTAGATGACACCCCTAGACTACGAGCCAACATTCTCTTCCTAAGGACTCCCATGAGAACGGAAGCCCCAGCTCTGCCGAGACAAAGCTGCAACTCCTCCTCCTCAGCGTCGTCCTGTCGGAGCAGTGGCGGTGTGCGCAACCCCTCGGGTTCCCCACCCAGAGCTGTTTTTAATAAAGGCCTTCTTAAAGGAGCTGGTCTCCTCGCCCTGCCTGGTGGGAATCCTGATTGGTGGGAATCCTGATTGGCCTGAGTCTAGTCATGTGCCAGATGCGGAGTCTGGGCACTGAAGTCCAAAAAGGAGGCGGAGGTGAAGGCTCCGCAGAGGAGTGCAGAAAATGCACCCGGGTGGTCCCTGTAACAGGGGACGAGGAACACTTAGCATCCCAAGCCCCCAAGGAATGTCTCAGAGGAACTGGCAGGTACTGTTGGATGAATGGCACAAGGGTGAAATTGTGTGAATTGGAGATCGGGACGTGGTTTGTAGATCCTGAGGCTGAGCTGAGGAATGGACAGTAAATTGCTCACAGGAATCCGAGGCAGAAACAAGTGGTAGGACAGGAACTGAACCCCATTTGTAATCGGTGCAATAGAACCATGTGGGTTGGGGGTAAGGCTGAATCAATGTTCATAGCTTACCTGCAGGTAAATCCATTGTGTTATGACAACACAAGGGTGGGAACATGTGTGATGAATGAGAGAATGTATTGGGAAGATGAAACTATGAAATTTAACAGTAAGGCTTCTTGGGGAAAAGACCCGCTCATACTGGATCTGGCCTCAGTAAATGAGGAAAGGGTATGCCCACAGTATGACAAGGTGGTCTGTTTCACGAGAAACAAAAAAAATGAGGATTCTGAGGAGAAAATGAAAGATATAACTCAAGAAATGAAACGTAAGGAGTCAGAGTTAAGGAGGCAGAAAATCGAAGAGGAAAGGCTAAAAACCTCAAGCGAGCAGTACGAGGTACTGGAATGACAATACGCTGAAGGGGAGTTACCCTCCTCTGACAGAAATTTGTTCATTGATTTGGTGCAAGAAATAGCAACAGAATTAGGTCTGTCAAATTGCTGGATTTGCGGGGGGCTGAATTCGGCAGAGAAGTGGCCTTGGAAAGGGGAAGGTTTGGCTCCAGAGCAACTCTTGAAGTGGGATAACCCGAGGGTCTCAAGATTGGCACAGAGACCCGAGGCATGGATTTTGGAACAAAGGGTGATCAGCACAATTTGTGTCAGTCGGGAAGGAATACACCGAGATGGTGGGATATACTCCACGTATATCTACCCTGATGGTGAATTCAGACTCAAAAAGTAAAGCATGGCATCCAACCCCTCCCTTGGGGTACTGGAGCCTCAAAAACAATACCAATTGCGAATGGGATGAGAAAATGAGATTGTGCTGGGTCAAAAGCCCCAGAGCCAACCCCTTCCAATCCCTGGAAAACGTGAGAAAATACTGGGAGGACCCAGGGAAAATAAATGAGAGATGGAAAGCCCCAGATGAAATTTATTGGATATGTGGTAAAAAAGCTTACAGCGAATTACCTTCGAGGTGGAAAGGGTCATGCACCCTGGGCATGATCCGACCGGTTTTCTTTACTCCCCCCAGAACAAAAAGTAACCTGTTAGGGGCTGCATTGTACGAGACCCTGAGAAGGGAGAGGAGACATCTGAAGAAAATCGTACCGGTGAAAAGTGGGAAACAAACCTGGGGGGAGGATGAGTGGCCAGGGGCAAGAATAATTGATTATTATGGGCTGGCCACGTGGGCCCAGGATGGAAGCTATGGGTATAGGACTCCAATTTACTTACTGAACAGACTGATCAGATTGCAAGCAGTGATGGAAATTGTTTCGAACCACACCTCCGAAGCCCTGGATCTATTAAGTCAGCAGCACATCCAGGTAAGGGCTTTTGTGTACCAGAACCGGATCGCATTAGAATACTTGCTGGCCGAGGAGGGGGAAGTGTGTGGAAAATTCAATGAATCAGAATGTTGTATTGAGATTGATGATTATGGGGAGACCATGAGAGGTCTGGCAGCCGAGATCAAGAAGGTGGCCCATGTACACGTCCAAAAGTGGAATTCTGTATTACAGTCCTCATGGTGGGACAAATTATTCCATGGAGCACGGCGGAACAAAATAATATTTCTTGTGCTCTGTTCAGTAGCTGGAGTCCTATTCCTCCCTTGCCTGATACCCTGTTTTATCAGGCTGATTCACTCAGTGGTCAGGGGAATGCAAATTGCAATAGTCCCCATCGACTCGGAGGGAGCTTCCGGACACATCCAAAATCATGCGACTGGGAGGAAAACAATATGCCAGCAGTGCAGCAGAAGCATTGGCAAAATCTGAAGAACAAACTAAGAAGGGGTCAAATTATGTGGTATATCAGGGTATCCCACAAGGGGAATACCGGATAGTGTAAATGGTGCTTCGTTTGTGGGAAACGCTTACTGTTGGTGGGTATATGCAGAAATTAAAAATTTGACAAAAGAGTAGCAGGAATTAAATGGGTGAAATAAAAGGGGAGGGATTGTTCTAGATGTATGGTTAATTCATGCTATAAGTAAATATGTGTATGTATAAAATATTACATGAATCCACCACATGCCCTTGACTACTCCAGCTGGGACCATAGTCCTATTTTTATTCAATCAGTTCCCGGACCACGCTAAAGATAATATCAAGTCCTTGGCTTAAGAATGAAGCCTTCCTGGGCCACGAATGTCCTCTTCCTTGAGATAATTAAGCCTTTCAGGAGAAACAGCACCAGGAACAGATTACATCAGTCATCCCGAAGCACCAGCACCACCCGAGTATATGTGAAAGACAGCTACACAGACATTGAGGCACGCTTTTTGCATATGAAGAAACACAAGGGACATCCTGTTATTCAGGCCTCAGAGAAAATATTGGGGATATAAGCGGACGGTAGGAGAAGGTCGGGGTGAACCACCGGGGAGATGCTGGCACTCTGTCAGTTGGATCCAGGTTCACCCAGTGCCAAATTCCGGAATTGATGCTGTCTTGGCTGTGGCAGATTTTTGATAATTTGTAATTATTATAATAAAACTTTGTCAATTTTTTTTTTTATTTGGCTGCAGATTCAATCATTTATAACACTGCGTGAAGGCACATTGCATCCTTCCTTCAGAAACTAATAAAGAAAACACAGCTTGCCTACTGAAACCCTTCCGCACCCTTCCAAATCAGTTCACTGCTCAAGCAAAACCGTCAGGCACATCCCCGATTCCCTCTCTGCCAGCAGCTCACAGCTGCATTGCACAGCGCTTGCTGTGTACAGACAGCACAAAGCAGCCTGGCCTGATATCCCAGAATATTTCTGCAAAACACACTGCATCTCCCCCCTTTGCTGTGGCTCAGTGCACAACTGCAGGATTGCAGGCGCTTCCTCCCAGAGCTGCGTGAGGCGCTGGCTCCTGCAGATGTGACCGGCCAAGCTGTCCCTGCCTCCCGTTGGCCTCACTTCCCCGGGCAGAAGTGCCGTGCCTGAAGGAGGCTGCCCTGTGCTCCAGCCTGCCGAGCAGCCCGGCTCCCTGCTCAGAGTGAGCACACACTGCTGACCTTGCCCAGCACTTACAGGGCAGCCGGCAGAAGAGGAGCAATCTTCAGGCAGCCCAGCGGCCCTCGGCTGCCCTTGGCCTTTCTCTGCTCCCGGGCACACTCCAGACGGCCGATGCCTCCAGTGCGGGCTGTGCCCAGCACGGCTGCGCTTCCCCTCGGCAGCAGCCAGCTGCCACCGGGCTCTGGGAGCGCAGGATTCGCCCGCTCCCAGCAAGAGGCACCCAGGGCCCGCCTGCTGCCTCTCGCAGCTACAAGGGCCTCCTTCCAGCCTGCCTCTGCCCAGGCTCGGCTGCTCCGGCCTCTGCCGGGGCTCTGCTGCGGCTCCGCCCCGGCCAAGGCCGGGCCCGCTCTCCCCTCACAGGCGCTGACAGCTCTGCACCACAGGAGACCTTCTCGAGCACCCTCTCTGATCTTTCTGCTCTCTCACTTCAGCAAGGCTCTCCTTCCACCAAAGACATTGCACTTAGGGATACCAATCCAAGTGGCAGGAACCCAAATGCTTTCCAGTCACAGCTGCAGGCCTGAATCCACACAGGCTGTCTTGGCTGCCCCACTCCTCCTTTGGTTTTTCTTGCAAATGCCATTGCCTTTTCTGCCTCAACCAGAAATACCACAGCTTCGTCTAAACAGGCCAGCGGGCCATATTCCAAAGGCAATGTGGTCTGGAGAGGATGAATGAGGAAGAACCTTCTCCACTTATAAACCATACCATAGAAGTCGTAAGTGTGACTTAGCACCAGTAAAAAACAACTGGCAATTCAGAAGAAAAGGCTGAGATTTCTGAAAGGGTCAGAAGGAGGCCAATCTTCCAAATAAATTGATGTTTTAGAAACTTTATTTAATAACTATCCTACTCTATCTATAAACCTATACTATAAACCTACTCTATAAACCAAAACTACTCAACAATCCTACTCTAGAGTTCTACTCTACAATCCTACTTGATTACTACACTCTTGATAACTACATTCTTGATTTTTACATTCTTCTTCTCCCCTCCTCCTTCTTCTTCTTCACTGACTTGATAAGTGGCACCAGGGTGAACGCTGGCTTAGCTGAAGTTACAAATGGATGCTGTCCACAGGGAAAAAAAAAAAAACAAAACCAGCAAAGAACAGTGAACCATGGCTTTCTGAGCTCAGTGCTTCACAGAGTCAATCAGGATTTCTCTGGGTCCTAAACAGACCCAGAAAAAGACCCTTTCTCTGCTCCCGGGCACAATCTGCTTCCCAATCATCATGTGCAGGACCTTGCCATCACAGGCAAACCCGGCCCAGAATCCCATTCATCCATTTATGATGGTTTCTTTATCTTTCTGGGGTTTTTGCCCTGCCAGTGCTCTAGAAATGGTGCTTTCCGACCCTGGGATTTCTTCCTTTCAGGAAACTCCAACGACTCACATAGTGCCTGTCTTTGAAAGACAGGCACTGTGCTGATTTCCACAGAGACAGAAAGCAGTGTCTGCCTTTCCATGCCCTGCCCCTCCTGTGCTGGGTGGCACCTTCCTTCCCAGCAGGGCCAGCCCAGTGGCACTGGGCCCTGCAGTTCCCTCTCTGCCACACAACCTGGCAGTGACCCTGGGGCAGTTCCCGTCTGCTTGAGCGTGCCAGGCAGCAGATGGGGCTGGGACAAGTCCCTCCCAGCTGTCCCAGCTGTGTGTGTGCCAGAAACCCCTAAGGGTGGGCTGGGGGCACAAACCAGGGCCCCTCAGAGGCTCAGAGTGAGCCCCCCACAGCCCCTCCTGCCTACAGCCAAATCTCTGACCCCTCAGCTGGGACTGGCTTCCTTGGGTTCCTGCACCACCATTTCATGTCTCTGTACCCTGCATTGCTCTACTTCCATTCTTTTGCCATTAGGTAAAACTGAATACCCCACAAAATTACAAAAGAGGGTGACAGAAACAGTCAGAAAACAGAGCATCTCTCCTCTCAGGAAATGACAGAGAGGTGGAGTTATTCAGTTTTCTGAAGAACAGTCCCCAGGGAGACTTTATTGCCTGTTTCCAAGACTTCAGAGTGGCTTTAAGAAAGTGGGGAACACCTTTTTTAACAGGTCCAGTTACAATAGAATGTGGTCAATATTTTTCATCAAAATGGGGATAAAGTCAGAGCAGGTCTAAGGAAGAACTTGTTTACTCAGAGCATGGTGCCACCCTGGCACAGGATGCCCCAAGAGCTTGTAGGTGCCCCGTGCCTGGAACCATTCCAGGGCAGCTGGCAAAGGGCTCTGAGCAACCTGATCTCTGTAAAGCTGTCCCTGCTCATTGCAGGACACTTGGACCAGAGGACCTTTACAGGGTCCTGCCAGCCCAGCCCAGTCTGGGATTCCTCACTGTTGTCATTTGAACAGCACCAAGAGTGGAGGTGAGGAGGAAAGGGCTCCTCTGATGTCTTGGACTTCAGTGGAGGAGAAGCCCATCCCTCAGACCCTGTTTCACCTGCAGCCCCTTCACATTTTACCTTCAGGAGCTCCTTGGCAGACCAGCGCCGCGCCTCGTCTGTCTGCAGGCAGCAGCTCAGGAAGTCCCGCAGGCAAGGCGAGAATCGGTTGGGCTGACGCAGCCGTGGTCTCTCTCCCCTGGCTGTCAGAAGTTTAGCCTGCAGAAAAAGGAAACACCAGGCTCCACCTGCTGCTTTCCCATCTGTCACTGCTCTCCCAGATCCCATTGGTCAAGCTCCACTCTGCAGTGGCAGTTTCTGCCCTGGCAGAGACCCAGAGATGACTTTCCTTTACCAACCAAAAACCCAAACCCCGATGCAGCCACAGCTTTTCCAACATTCAGCACATCTTGCCTTGGCAGCTGATTTCACTGACTGGCCTAGGTAGTGGGACCTACATCAGCAAAGCACATTCCTTCCCTGAGGATTCACAGCAGCTTGATAGGCTGTTTGGAAGAGGGACTTTGCTATTCTAACTCTACTGTTTCCAAGGATTAGTGATGATTTAGAATTAGATGAAAGGCATCTCTGCAGTGCTTGTTGGTCCCTGAAGCACAACTGCCATAAAACAAAACTCATCAAGCTGCTTTTCCTCTTCTAGAAAACAGTGGTAATTGGAAGGAAAGAAAGGAAATCTACCAGGTATTCCGCAGGAAAGGAAAACAAACATTTGGAATCTCATATTCATGACAGACACTTTTAAGATGCATGCACAAATATACTGAGATGAAAATGCCTGCTTGGGTGCACAGCAGCCACCTGCAGCTCTGTCTCTCAGCTGCATGTTTCAGCTTCTTTATGTGGCAAAAGGAAACCTTTTCATGGTTAAATCAGAAGAAGAAGTGCCATGCCTATGGTCACTCTCTGCTCAAGTCAATGCATTATTGGTGTGCCCATTGTGGATAATGTTGGGTAAGAAATGGGGGGTTTAGCAGGATCTCCATGACCCCAGGCTGCAGCCTGGTCTCCATAAAAATGCCCATCACAATACTAACAGCTCTGTGCTGGTGGCACTAAAATAGATGGTGACCAAAGAGAATTTGTTTTTATCCTCTTCAACCCAAAGGAAAATTTCCAAGTCTAAAACAGCAAACACACTCCTGTTGAGTACAAATAATTATGGCAGCTTTCTTTCCTTTTCCCACACCACCAGAGGTCACAAAGGGGGTTTTATCCTGTCCCTCTGCAGCTGTGCTCAGCCACAGGACATGGTGGGGAGCGGGAGTCCTCACTGTCATTGGAACTGTGCAGGCCAGGGATGGCCCTGCTCCTGTGGTAAAGGGGACACAGCACCGGTGTCAAATGCCCACGTTGGATCCCAGCCCAGGCACCTGGCTGCAAGCTCATCAACTTGTTAAAGTACCAAGAAACAGCCAAGGGTTTGGGGTACAATTCTAACTGCAGTTGGAGAAAAACACATCCTAAACTTATCCAGGCCATGCACACACAGGACTGAACAAGGTACAGAAGAAAAAACCTGAAAGTTTGTAAGATGCACAGGATTTGGAAAAGATGCTACAGTATGGAAGAAAGTTGATGTGCTGTGGTTCAAAAAGGAAAAAGGAAGAAGGACTACTTGGGCATTGCTTTGGTGGTTGTTTCTTTTTCACTTTTTCTTTTTCTATAAAACTGAAACTGGGAAAACTCAACCTCCATTTCGAAGGATATTTATCACACATCCAACTGTTCCATTGAAGAATTCTTGTCCTTAAGGAACAGAGCTCCAACAGGTTTCAAAAAAGCAAATGAGAAATGTCAGGCATGGCTGGAGGCCAAAATGGCAGGTTTCTGAACTGGTTAGGTTTCTGAACTGCCACTTCCCTTCTGATGCAACCAAATCTACAGCGGATGCTGATGTGCTGCAGGGACATTTGTAGAAGGGGACCTTGGTGGAAGTGGTGACAGCAGATGGCAATGGGATTTTGTCCAATGGAACACAGAACATGGGACAGGTGAGAAAGACAGCGGGATCATGGAGAACTTGCACCTTACCGAAACACGACTTGCACTCCTGTAAGGAACTTCTCGTTCCACCATTTCGATGCCCACTATTCCAAAGGACCATATGTCCACTTTGGGGCCATATGGTTGACCTGTCAGCACTTCAGGTGCCATCCACCCAGAAGTGCCGGCCATGGAGCTCCGTCTGCTGTGCTCAGGGGTGAGCTGAGCAAAGAGGCCAAAGTCAGCTGTGGAGAAAACAACAAACCATGAAAGCCAGCTCCAATTAGGAAACCAAGCCAAAGAATTC
Organism: Fringilla coelebs; assembly: GCF_963513975.1. Taxonomy (NCBI): domain Eukaryota; kingdom Metazoa; phylum Chordata; class Aves; order Passeriformes; family Fringillidae; genus Fringilla; species Fringilla coelebs. The sequence continues at coordinate 73,282,816 of NC_140031.1, read as the reverse complement.
CCCCCTCTCAGGCTAAGAATGTGTTGTTGAATCTCCTGGAGAACTGTCCATGCTCAGTTTCCTTGGGGCTTTAGCCAAAGAAGTATGGAATTGGCCACTTCCAAAAAATCACAGGTTTTTTAATGCTGCTCACAGCAGTGGACTTTATTCCCCTGAAGCTTTAGATTGTAGCTCCGTCCCTCTGGAAGGGACACATACAGAGCAATGCCACTTTTGGCTTCTTGTGGTTCCTTGTCCTACCTCTGTGCACATTGCAATCCTGTCACCAGCTCACAGCAGGTGCCCCTGCACTGCAACCAACACCATTTCTGGGGAGCTGGCAGTCACTCAAAGCAGCCCCACAGCCCACATCCCTGGAGTGTTGCACCTGACCAAGAATATACTGACCCAGCTTGACAGAGCCGTCAGTTCTTAGAAGGATGTTGCAGCTCTTCACATCTTGGTGCATCACGTGGTTCAAGTGGAGAAAATACAGTCCTCGCAGGCACTGAGAGGGAAAACAGAAACAGGAGGGCAAAAATGAGAGATGTGATTTTATCACACAAGAAAGGAAACAAAGAATCTAAAAGATTCCCTTTCCTCAGGGGAACGGGAAGTAATGACAGAACACAGTGCCATGGAGAGGAAGAGCTGGCTGCTCCAACACTTGCAGAGCAGGACCTTTCTGAGGAAAGGCATGTCAGCTTTTGAAAGAGCACCAGCACCTGCTCTTGTAGATTGTCCCCTGCAAACCAGCCAGGATGACTCCTTCTGCAGTGGATGTACTATCTCCATGCAGAAGACAAAGGAGGGGTTTTGCCAAGAAAGAAAAAGTCCCTCCCTTTGGTGTGAAACAGATCACTTTTGGGTGGGAGGCTGCATGACAAAGGTTTTATTGCTGGCCTCAGCACAGGCTTGGAAGTATCACATCAGTCACCTTCCTGAAGCAAAAAGCATTTTGGCTGCACTACGATCCTTTTCAGCTGAGGACTGTGAGTAATTAGTCTCTCTTTTTTCTTTGCTGCTTGTTTCAAATCCTGACACCAGCACCTTTGCTTTAACAGGCAAGGAATGCAGCAAAGGCAGGCTGCAGGCAATTAGAGAGGCAAAGTGGAGAGCAGCCAATACAAATACATGAGACAGAGCAAGAATACAACAGCAGGAGATAAGAGTACAAGAACTGAGTACAGGGAGTGCAGGGGCACTGGCAGGCCTTTCACTTGAGATGCTTTTACTTGCCTATAGCATGCCAGCAAGACAGAAACAAAGTTTGGCACAGGAAACCACTCCAGGTCTGAGCCCCTGTTTCCCACACAATCCTGCCCAAGCCCTTGGAAGCACAGATGGCATTGCTGACCTCCCGACTGATGGCTGCTGTCTCATCTTCAGACAGGTGGGTCTTGCTGATGACGTCGCCCAGAGTGCCTCCATCCATGAACTCCATAACCAGCCAGAGTTGCTCACCCAGAAGGTAGCTGAAAGAAGGAAACAAGGGTGTGGAGATGAACATGCATGGCTAGGTTGTTTTCTTGACTGATTCTTGTTTCCAGGTCCCTCTGTGAGAAGGCCAGAATAAAAGGAATAGACATTCCCTCTCGGCTGTGCGTTGTTTGCAATCTGTGCAGTCTCAAGGAGAAAGGCCCAGCTGTGGAAAAGGAGATGTCTTAAATGGCCAGCAAGTAAAAAATGCAGTTTAGTAACAGATTAAAAACCTGTCTCACTGTGTGTTTCTGGAAATAAGTGCCTAGTCTTTCTGGCATGCAAACAATGGAAAAGAGGGGACACAATCCAAGGGAAATCCATGTTAGTTTATCTGGATGTAAAAAGACACTTGGAAAAAATCAAGCCCCAAAACACAGTGGTGGCTGTGAAATTACAGGCTATTGATTTAGTAAGACATGACTGATACAGGTTTTTGAATTATTTTCAAACTATGGATGCCAGGGAAGACTCATGCAAACAAAATGCAGTCTCTTCCCATCCATTAGAGATGAGCAGGGCAATAATATTTAGCCAGTAATTACAGCTCTATTTTCTGCCACTGACCAAAGTCGGATTTTACCTTGCATGTTTGCTATATGTTAAGAAATATTCAGAAAACCTCACCTGTCTAAATAGTTGATCAGGTTGGGATTCCTATTAATTTTCATGACCATGAGATCATTGGGTTTTAGTTCCTTCTTCCTCCATCCTTGAAGATGTATTTTCTTTATGGCCACCTAAAATGACATTGAAAATCAGAAACTTGAGAAGTTGCTGGCACGAGACCACAACACACATGGAGTGAGTGATTTTGCAATGACACAGCTGAGCTGTGCCAAACTGCCTTGTGATTAGGCACTGCAGTAATTAGGGACTGACATTCCAACAGCCCATTTCTCTGCTCCCTTGGGGGCAGTCACAGGAACACATGGGGCCACTGATGTTTTGCCTGTCTACTTGGTAACAGTGGTGTCTCAACTATCACCCACAAACCTCTGACCACTCTCTCTGCTGCTTTGTTTGGGATTCAGAAGAAGTAATCTATGCCTTAATACTCTGTGGATACATTGTGGGCTATGGGCAGGGCTTAGGGCTTTTAGGGACGCCTTGCAGATCTCTCCCTACATGCAGTTTCCAAGTGCAGCACTGCAGGTGGCTAAGGAGCTGCCAGTAACTTTCAGATGTGTTTGCTGGCAGGACTCTGAAGCTGTAGCCCCAAAGAGCAGTGAGGTGCCCTAAGGCACCACCTTTGTTTCAGCAGTGGAGAGCGAGTGAGCGCCTCCTTCTCTGAAAGGAACCGCTGCCCTCCGTGCCTTCCTTCCGCCAGCTGAGGAGGACCAAGTCCCAAATGTATTTCATGGGCTGGCACCAGGCTGTGCTTCTGGTGCCTTTTCAGCACAGCTCTACCCAAAGCTCCAGCCACAGCTCACACCAGAGAAGAAAGCCATTCAAGAGCAGCAGAGTCTGCAGGGGCTGTTGACATTTACCTCTCCTCCTGTGGCATTGTTGAGTGCTCTAAAAACATCTCCAAAACTCCTAGAAACAAAACAGAAGCAAAGTAAGTACAAAGCTATTTAGATCTTGCATTGAAAGCCAGCCCACACAGGAGAGCTCTGCTGTAAATGCCTAAAACCTGCAGGATGCAGGAGGGCTCTGCCAGAAGGCAGATGATGGATCTTCCTCTCAAGTGCATGGGCACTGGGCCTGTCCCTGAAGCACTGGGGTTTACTGCCTCAGCTGAAAAATAGAGCTTCTTCTTTCATCTCAAGTTTCAGTTTCTAAACGGTTCAGTTTTTATCCTGACCACAGAGTATTTCCTTCAGCAAACTCTTGGAAAGAAATGTTCCTGAGAACTGTTCTCTCACAGCTATCAGGGAGGAGGTTTCTCTTTAAGTCAAGCAAGTTTCTTCCCCTTTTATTAGTGTGGCAGTATGATTTACAGATATACAAAAATGCTAAGGAAATTAACACAGAAGTGCCCCACACTGTACAAACAAGGAAATTTTCCTTGCTGCAGGCAAGACCTCAGCAGCATGGAGGTGTCTCTGACAACACCTTCTGAGCACACACACAAATTCTGAGCACCACTGAGACATGGGACAATCTATCTCCAGGGTTTGAACATGGGGATAGATGTCTATTTGCAGCTTGCCTGACTTCATGTGGAAGAGACATTCCACCAAAAAAACACCTGGCCCATGGTTGGGTACGAGTAAGTGCCACTGGACTCACCCGCTGCCAATATATTCCAGTTCAGTGAATTTCATGATGGGATTTTCCTTCTTCACTATTTTCCCTGAGGGAAACAAAATGCACAATGCTGACTTTAGAGCAGAGATCCCAGCTTCCAGGAGATACAAAAGGCAGCACCAGTGCCTGGAGCTCTGAGCCCTTTGTGGTCGGCTGGGTAACAACAACTACAACCAGGCAGACGGCTCAGAGCACAGGTGGCCAGCACAGAGACTGATTTTCTTCAGCAGCTCCTCTAGGGAGTCCTAAATGTCCCTGTGATGCCAAACTCAGGAGAAACATTTGGTACAGCTGTGCTGACACATGCACACACTGTACTGTCCCTCAGACAAGAAATACAGCAGACGTACTCAGCAGCTCCAGGCAGTCACCCCCGGTCTCCTGTGGCTGTGCAGCAGCTGGGTCAGCGCGGGACGTGAACAAACTGCCCTGGTTCCACTTCTCAGGTTGGGGAGCAAAGGCTCCTTTAGACAATGCTGCTGCTGCAGCCGGTTTGGTGACAGAGCCTGTGGAGATCTGGAACAAGAAATGAGTTTATGTCAGAAAGGTGGCTGGCAGAGATTACCCTGAGATCCCTTGTTGAAATGCAAGCCCGTAGGAAGGTGCTGTCAGCCACATGCAGGGCTCTTAAAATGGATTACTTGGATGTCCACTTCTCAAACTGGATGGGTCAAAACCAAAGGCTAGTTCTACTCGGGTTCATGGCCACATTAATCTTTGCTTTTCATGGATTTTCAGAAAGATGACTGCCACAGTCACCATTCCACTTTCTCTCAAGGATTCCTTTCCCCCTCCAAGGGCTGCAGACACACTTGAAGCTCCTTGTTCAAATGTTCTGCCTCCTCCCACTGTGTTCTCTTTTCTTGCACCATCTTCAGGTCATGCTCAACCTGTAGCACATCTGGTGGGGATGGTACCTGTGCCTCACTCCTAATTTGGGGCCCTTCCTTGCCAGACATTTTCTGGAAGACTTCACAGGCTGCCTGGTGAGATGTCAATACTCCCACCTCAAATCAAACAGAACAAAGCAGTCAGAGACTACAGCTTGTCCCTGTCAACCAAGAGGCATCAACTGTGAGGAAAGGGAAAGAACATATTGAGAGGGGATACAGACAGCTTGTTTCAATCCTCCATCTGGGTCACCGTGTTCCCCTGTAAAAACACATCAAGAAACAAGAAGAGCAGGAACAGGCCAGCAGGAATCAATTTGGATGACTGCTGGCCAAAAGGCCAAAGGAAAAGTCCCACTATCCAGGGCAGCAGTGGAGATTCAGCACACCAGGAAATGTCCTTCAGATACACACTACAGTAGGATGGCACTCAGAGGCATCACCCCACTCCCTGCTGCTCTGCACTGGAAAGGCAAGAAGGGCAGTATCCACCAGTTTGGTGACTGCAGTGGCTATCCCTCTTTCACTCACTTGCTTTTGTACAGACTGAGGGAGGTGATTAGCTTTCTCTCTGATGATTTTCATTTCTTCCTCCAGCTTCTCCTCCCTTGCCGTGATCCTAGTGTGAGTTGCCTGAAGCTTTGCATTCAGCTGTTTCTTCATGTTTTCTAAAAAACAAGTGAGAGGATCTTTCATGAGTGGGGTGGCTGCCACTCTCTCACTCACCTGGTTTTGCTGATCGCCCCTCTGCTGATGGAGATTCTCCTCTTGAATTCTTCTCAGGTCTTCCTTGTTCTTCCTCCTCACATCCATGATGGCACTCTCAGCTTCAGGCAGCTCTGCTTGTGCCTCTGCCTTGATGTTCTGTACACAGAAATGCAGAGCAAGTGACTGGGAGCTGCCATCAGGCTCAGCTTTTTCCTCTTGCAGCCTCCAAATCACATTTATTCAGCCACTTCTTTCTGCTTCCCTACTCACATCTGCTTCCAATGTAACCCTCCTGTCCCAGTGCTGTTCTCTGCAGATTCCAAGGCTCTGTGCTTCCAGTGCCTCTGGGACTCCTGGCCTCCTCAGTCCCAAGAGCTCTGGTTTATGCCCCTCTTCCTGCCCTCCCCTCTGTCACCTGGCCAGTCAGGCTTACCTGGCCATTCTGTTGTGGCTCTTCCACCTGCTGCCTGAGCTGCCCTTCCTGCTCTCGGGCTGGGAACAGCTCTCCCTGAGTCTGGCAGGGCATCTCTGATGAAGCAGGCAGCTCCTGATCTTTCTCTGGGAGGAGCTGCAGAGAAAGCAAGAGAAGATGGGTTTCAACTTCCCATGTGACCATTGTGGGCCAAGACTCAAAGACTAATGGGCTCACACATTCCCAAAGCACTGTGCTGCTGCTCTGCTGGCTCATTCTCTGCCCAAGGGGAGGCACAGATTCCAAAAGGACCCTGGTCCTACAATCAGAGGCCATCTGGGCCTCTCAGGCAGCTGACAGGGAATTTCTGTGGCATTTCTCAAGGGTCTGGTGAGGGCCTCCCTCTGCTTCTGCCATGTCCTGTTTGTCTTTCAGTAGCCCTGTTCCACAGCTCCATCCTGGCTCTGCAGGTGGCTTCCTGGTGTGAGCTCACTCTTTGTGAGAGACACTTCTGGAGTTCATGTTCTATTCACCAGCTAAAACATGGAATACATCCACCTCTCTAGGACAGGCAGAAAATGAAAGAATTAACTGCGGGCTTCAGGGAAGAAGAGGCTGGAGTAGGAAAACCGCTCTGAGGAGGAAAAAACACCATATCTGGAGGGGGAACACATCTCTGCCTGCTCAGAATCGGTCAATGGAAAGTGTCTCTAATCCTCTCCTGAAAGGGATGGTTTAGGTGAGCTTTGCACCTCCAACTGCTTTGGAGCAGAGCCGGGAAGATTCAATAATGCACATGTTAAATAGCATAGCTAGCTAGTTAGAGAGATAGACAGGAAGACAGAGGAATCTCACTCTTAAAATTTCTCTTTACTATCCCTTCTGCTTCTATGCACATGAAAACTCAATAGCAGTGCCCCAGTCAGCAGCAATCGTGAACTTCCTCTCCTCCTATTGTTGCTTCAATAAACCACACACCTGGGCAATCAGCATGTAGGACCTTATGGAGTGCAATCAAACCCAGAGCATTGAACAGGGAATTGCACTCTTTGTGCATCTGTGCTCGGGCAAGTTGTCTGTGACTTGACCACGTTGTATAAGTGTCTGTAATCAGCAATGCACACCAGCCCTCTCCCAGACCCTCTCATTGAAGGACCACCTGGAATACAAGGACATTGATTTCCTTCCCAAATCCCAAACACAAAAAAACCTGATTCCCTGGGCTGCAAAACGACAGAGGCACTGTTAAGGTGAATGAGAAGTGCAACGCATAATAAACTACCTGGGAAATAGAAAAGTTACATATGCACCAAGGCCTGAGGCCCAAACAATGTGTTAACATGAAAAATTATTACATTGTCAAGAAGCGTAAACCGCTAAGGAAAACACAAATACAATTTCTCCTAGTGCTGAAAAACGGCAAGGCAGATGGAGAAAAATCGAAACAAACAGCACATTGCCGCACTCGTACTTAGCACTGCAGAAGACAAAAGAGCATTTCTGAGCCGAGCAGCCAGGCGCTCAACCACAGGCACAAGCCCTTAGGTGCCTCCCATTGTCCAGGCTAAAGCTCCCTCAGCACCTCCTCACTGGCATTCTGCATCACCCCCTTACCCAGCTCCCGTGACCTTCTCTGCACACGCTCCAGCCCCTCAATCCCTTTCTGCGTCACAGGGCCCAAAGCTGCACACAGCACTCCAGCCGTGGCCGCAGCGCTGCCCAGCACAGGGCGACGCTCACTGCCCTGCTCCTGCTGCCCCTCTGCTGCTGACACAGGCCACAATGCCCTTGGCCTGCTTGGACACCTGGTCCCAGGCTGGATCTTGCTCAGCTGATCCTCTACGGCACCCCTGGCTCATTTTGACCCACGCAGCTCCCGAGCCACGTATTGGCCCCTCTGATTTCAAATACACATTCCACCTATTCTAGATGGCCTTCCTCCTCTAAATAACAACAGTCAAGGACTTGCAGCTTCACCCCACTCCAAGCTCCAAGGCACTTGCCAAAGATGCAGGGTCGTCACAAAATGCATCCAGAGAAACTTGCCCCTTCTGCTGTTTGCCTCACAAGGAGGCATCAGAACTACTCGCTTGGTTCCTGTGGCCGCACGCCACAACACTGGCCCCCCACAGCTTCATGGACAACACAACCATCTCCTGGCAGCTTATCAAAAGCTAAAGACACCTGGCCCAAAAAAGACTTTGTAGAACTGAAGAATTACTCAAGAAAACTACAGGCCACTTTCACAAGCCAAACACACCTTTCCAAAAAGGGACAACAAACAAACCAAGCCAGCACCACCACCTGTGCCCTTGGCCAAAGCACTGCAGAAGCCAAGAGACACAGTTTCCCTCAGCCAAGCAGCCAAGTACTCAACCGCAGCCACCAGGCCTTAGGTGCTTATCCATCCCAGCTCAAAGGCCAAGTGCTGCTCTTGCTGCCTGGAGGAAATCCCACCATCCTGGCAGGACTCCAGCACTCAGCATCCTCAGCAACTAACAGGAAGCATGGCCTGCTCCAAAATTGCAGCTCTGCCTTGAACCAAAGACAGCACCACACACAACTGGCACTTACAGGCTCAGGATATCCAGGCTCTGGGCTGAACACTGGTGGGGGCTGGCGGTCATCCACCTCAGTTTCACCCTCTTGGCCTTCTTCACCAAGAGCAGCGGGAGCCAGGGGAGAGACGGCTGCTGGTTCTGTCATCTGTGGCAGGAGAAAAGAATGAGGCACACGCCATTACCTATCATTTAGAACAAAATTTCTATTCAGATCTACCACCACATCTTCTAAGGAGAAATCACAACATTTCCTAGCGACATAGGGATTCCAAGTCCAAACAAAATTATAATGGGCCACTACAACACAACTCTAGATGGATAGAAGCTTGATATTGCTCCCTGGCTGCTATCAGCAAGCAACCTTGTCTCTCTGAAACGGAGCTTTTAGTTCTTGCAAGCTCTGAAATGGAAAAGGAGGGAAGAGACAGCAAGGCCTTTGCTACTGCTGCTGCAGACGTGGAAAACTCAACCTGGATCACAATCTCATCCAGTGCCTGAAAAGGGCAGGAAAGATTGTGCAGAAGCAGCTTGGCTTCCTGGAAAAGGACAAAATGAACAGGGAAAACCTCTCCTAGACAACCAACAAGCCAACAAGCCAACGAGCCACAAGATGGAGGTGTTACCTGCTTCAGTGTCTAAAGCACATGGATGCAGTGAGGGGGACGTTTGCTAAGGAAACAGCCCTTGTGCTGAGCACTGTCATGCACGAATTGATGAAAGTCCGCCCAAAGGTCCCTCAAGAGCCTCCCATTGTCCAGGCTAAAGCTCCCTCAGCACCTCCTCACTGGCATTCTGCATCACCCCCTTACCCAGCTCCCGTGGCCTTCTCTGCACACGCTCCAGCCCCTCAATCCCTTTCTGCGTCACAGGGCCCACAGCTGCACACAGCACTCCAGCTGTGGCCGCAGCGCTGCCCAGCACAGGGCGACGCTCACTGCCCTGCTCCTGCTGCCCCTCTGCTGCTGACACAGGCCACGATGCCCTTGCCCTTCTTGGACACCTGGTCCCAGGCTGGATCTTGCTCAGCTGATCCTCTACGGCACCCCTGGCTCATTTTGACCCACGCAGCTCCCGAGCCACGTATTGGCCCCTTTGATTTCAAATACACATTCCACCTATTCTAGATGGCCTTCCTCCTCTAAATAACAACAGTCAAGGACTTGCAGCTTCACCCCACTCCAAGCTCCAAGGCACATGCCAAAGCTGCAGGGTCATCAAAAAATGCATCCAGAGAAACTTGCCCCTTCTGCTGTTTGCCTCACAAGGAGGGTTCAGAACTACTCGCTTGGTTTCTTTGGCCGCACGCCACAACAATGGCCCCCCACAGCTTCATGGACAACACAACCATCTCCTGGCAGCTGATCAAAAGCCAAAGACACCTGGCCCAAAAAAGACTTTGTAGAACTGAAGAATTACTCAAGAAAACTACAGGCCACTTTCACAAGCCAAACACACCTTTCCAAAAAGGGACAACAAACAAACCAAGCCCTGTGACCGCCAGCACCACCACCTGTGCCCTTGGCCATAGCACTGCAGAAGCCAAGAGACACAGTTTCCCTCAGCCAAGCAGCCAGGTGCTCAACCGCAGCCACCAGCCCTTAGGTGCTTATCCATCCCAGCTCAAAGGCCAAGTGCTGCTCTTGCTGCCTGGAGGAAATCCCACCATCCTGGCAGGACTCCAGCACTCAGCATCCTCAGCCACTAACAGGAAGCACGGCCTGCTCCAAAATTGCAGCTCTGCCTTGAACCAAAGACAGCACCACACACGACTGGCACTTACAGGCTCAGGATATCCAGGCTCTGGGCTGACCCCTGATGGGGGCTGGCGGTCATCCACCTCAGTTTCACCCTCTTGGCCTTCTTCACCAAGAGCAGCGGGAGCCAGGGGAGAGACGGCTGCTGGTTCTGTCATCTGTGGCAGGAGAAAAGAATGAGGCACACACCATTACCTATCATTTAGAACAAAATTTCTTTTCAGATCTACCACCACATCTTCTAAGGAGAAATCACAACATTTCCTAGCCACACAGGGATTCCAAGTCCCACCAACAAAATTATAATGGGCCTCTACAACACAACTCTAGATGGATAGAAACTTGATATTGCTCCCTGGCTGCTATCAGCAAGCAACCTTGTCTCTCTGAAACGGAGCTTTTAGTTCTTGCAAGCTCTGAAATGGAAAAGGAGGGAAGAGACAGCAAGGCCTTTGCTACTGCTGCTGCAGACGTGGAAAACTCAACCTGGATCACAATCTCATCCAGTGCCTGAAAAGGGCAGGAAAGATTGTGCAGAAGCAGCTTGGCTTCCTGGAAAAGGACAAAATGAACAGGGAAAACCTCTCCTAGACAACCAACAAGCCAACAAGCCAACGAGCCACAAGATGGAGGTGTTACCTGCTTCAGTGTCTAAAGCACATGGATGCAGTGAGGGGGACGTTTGCTAAGGAAACAGCCCTTGTGCTGAGCACTGTCATGCAGGAATTGATGAAAGTCCGCCCAAAGGTCCCTCAAGAGCCTCCCATTGTCCAGGCTAAAGCTCCCTCAGCACCTCCTCACTGGCATTCTGCATCACCCCCTTACCCAGCTCCCGTGGCCTTCTCTGCACACGCTCCAGCCCCTCAATCCCTTTCTGCGTCACAGGGCCCACAGCTGCACACAGCACTCCAGCTGTGGCCGCAGCGCTGCCCAGCACAGGGCGACGCTCACTGCCCTGCTCCTGCTGCCCCTCTGCTGCTGACACAGGCCACGATGCCCTTGCCCTTCTTGGACACCTGGTCCCAGGCTGGATCTTGCTCAGCTGATCCTCTACGGCACCCCTGGCTCATTTTGACCCACGCAGCTCCCGAGCCACGTATTGGCCCCTTTGATTTCAAATACACATTCCACCTATTCTAGATGGCCTTCCTCCTCTAAATAACAACAGTCAAGGACTTGCAGCTTCACCCCACTCCAAGCTCCAAGGCACATGCCAAAGCTGCAGGGTCATCAAAAAATGCATCCAGAGAAACTTGCCCCTTCTGCTGTTTGCCTCACAAGGAGGCTTCATGGACAACACAACCATCTCCTGGCAGCTGATCAAAAGCCAAAGACACCTGGCCCAAAAAAGACTTTGTAGAACTGAAGAATTACTCAAGAAAACTACAGGCCACTTTCACAAGCCAAACACACCTTTCCAAAAAGGGACAACAAACAAACCAAGCCCTGTCACCGCCAGCACCACCACCTGTGCCCTTGGCCATAGCACTGCAGAAGCCAAGAGACACAGTTTCCCTCAGCCAAGCAGCCAGGTGCCCAACAACAGGCACCAGCCCTTAGGTGCTTATCCATCCCAGCTCAAAGGCCAAGTGCTGCTCTTGCTGCCTGGAGGAAATCCCACCATCCTGGCAGGACTCCAGCACTCAGCATCCTCAGCCACCAACAGGAAGCATGGCCTGCTCCAAAATTGCAGCTCTGCCTTGAACCAAAGACAGCACCACACACAACTGGCACTTACAGGCTCAGGATATCTAGGCTCTGGGCTGACCACAGATGGGGGCTGGCGGTCATCCACCTCAGTTTCACCCTCTTGGCCTTCTTCACCAAGAGCAGCGGGAGCCAGGGGAGAGACGGCTGCTGGTTCTGTCATCTGTGGCAGGAGAAAAGAATGAGGCACACGCCATTACCTATCATTTAGAACAAAATTTCTTTTCAGATCTACCACCACATCTTCTAAGGAGAAATCACAACATTTCCTAGCCACACAGGGATTCCAAGTCCCACCAACAAAATTATAATGGGCCACTACAACACTACTCTAGATGGATAGAAACTTGATATTGCTCCCTGGCTGCTATCAGCAAGCAACCTTGTCTCTCTGAAACGGAGCTTTTAGTTCTTGCAAGCTCTGAAATGGAAAAGGAGGGAAGAGACAGCAAGGCCTTTGCTACTGCTGCTGCAGACGTGGAAAACTCAACCTGGATCACAATCTCATCCAGTGCTTGAAAAGGGCAGGAAAGATTGTGCAGAAGCAGCTTGGCTTCCTGGAAAAGGACAAAATGAACAGGGAAAACCTCTCCTAGACAACCAACAAGCCAACAAGCCAACGAGCCACAAGATGGAGGTGTCACCTGCTTCAGTGTCTAAAGCACATGGATGCAGTGAGGGGGACGTTTGCTAAGGAAACAGCCCTTGTGCTGAGCACTGTCATGCAGGAATTGATGAAAGTCCGCCCAAAGGTCCCTCAAGAGCCTCCCATTGTCCAGGCTAAAGCTCCCTCAGCACCTCCTCACTGGCATTCTGCATCACCCCCTTACCCAGCTCCCGTGGCCTTCTCTGCACACGCTCCAGCCCCTCAATCCCTTCCTGCGTCACAGGGCCCACAGCTGCACACAGCACTCCAGCCGTGGCCGCAGCGCTGCCCAGCACAGGGCGACGCTCACTGCCCTGCTCCTGCTGCCCCTCTGCTGCTGACACAGGCCACGATGCCCTTGCCCTTCTTGGACACCTGGTCCCAGGCTGGATCTTGCTCAGCTGATCCTCTACGGCACCCATGGCTCATTTTGACCCACGCAGCTCCCGAGCCACGTATTGGCCCCTTTGATTTCAAATACACATTCCACCTATTCTAGATGGCCTTCCTCCTCTAAATAACAACAGTCAAGGACTTGCAGCTTCACTCCAAGCTCCAAGGCACATGCCAAAGCTGCAGGGTCATCAAAAAATGCATCCAGAGAAACTTGCCCCTTCTGCTGTTTGCCTCACAAGGAGGCTTCATGGACAACACAACCATCTCCTGGCAGCTGATCAAAAGCCAAAGACACCTGGCCCAAACAAGACTTTGTAGAACTGAAGAATTACTCAAGAAAACTACAGGCCACTTTCACAAGCCAAACACACCTTTCCAAAAAGGGACAACAAACAAACCAAGCCCTGTGACCGCCAGCACCACCACCTGTGCCCTTGGCCATAGCACTGCAGAAGCCAAGAGACACAGTTTCCCTCAGCCAAGCAGCCAGGTGCTCAACCGCAGCCACCAGCCCTTAGGTGCTTATCCATCCCAGCTCAAAGGCCAAGTGTTGCTCTTGCTGCCTGGAGGAAATCCCACCATCCTGGCAGGACTCCAGCACTCAGCATCCTCAGCCACCAACAGGAAGCATGGCCTGCTCCAAAATTGCAGCTCTGCCTTGAACCAAAGACAGCACCACACACAACTGGCACTTACAGGCTCAGGATATCTAGGCTCTGGGCTGACCACAGATGGGGGCTGGCGGTCATCCACCTCAGTTTCACCCTCTTGGCCTTCTTCACCAAGAGCAGCGGGAGCCAGGGGAGAGACGGCTGCTGGTTCTGTCATCTGTGGCAGGAGAAAAGAATGAGGCACACGCCATTACCTATCATTTAGAACAAAATTTCTTTTCAGATCTACCACCACATCTTCTAAGGAGAAATCACAACATTTCCTAGCCACACAGGGATTCCAAGTCCCACCAACAAAATTATAATGGGCCACTACAACACTACTCTAGATGGATAGAAACTTGATATTGCTCCCTGGCTGCTATCAGCAAGCAACCTTGTCTCTCTGAAACGGAGCTTTTAGTTCTTGCAAGCTCTGAAATGGAAAAGGAGGGAAGAGACAGCAAGGCCTTTGCTACTGCTGCTGCAGACGTGGAAAACTCAACCTGGATCACAATCTCATCCAGTGCTTGAAAAGGGCAGGAAAGATTGTGCAGAAGCAGCTTGGCTTCCTGGAAAAGGACAAAATGAACAGGGAAAACCTCTCCTAGACAACCAACAAGCCAACAAGCCAACGAGCCACAAGATGGAGGTGTCACCTGCTTCAGTGTCTAAAGCACATGGATGCAGTGAGGGGGACGTTTGCTAAGGAAACAGCCCTTGTGCTGAGCACTGTCATGCAGGAATTGATGAAAGTCCGCCCAAAGGTCCCTCAAGAGCCTCCCATTGTCCAGGCTAAAGCTCCCTCAGCACCTCCTCACTGGCATTCTGCATCACCCCCTTACCCAGCTCCCGTGGCCTTCTCTGCACACGCTCCAGCCCCTCAATCCCTTTCTGCGTCACAGGGCCCACAGCTGCACACAGCACTCCAGCCGTGGCCGCAGCGCTGCCCAGCACAGGGCGACGCTCACTGCCCTGCTCCTGCTGCCCCTCTGCTGCTGACACAGGCCACGATGCCCTTGCCCTTCTTGGACACCTGGTCCCAGGCTGGATCTTGCTCAGCTGATCCTCTACGGCACCCCTGGCTCATTTTGACCCACGCAGCTCCCGAGCCACGTATTGGCCCCTTTGATTTCAAATACACATTCCACCTATTCTAGATGGCCTTCCTCCTCTAAATAACAACAGTCAAGGACTTGCAGCTTCACTCCAAGCTCCAAGGCACATGCCAAAGCTGCAGGGTCATCAAAAAATGCATCCAGAGAAACTTGCCCCTTCTGCTGTTTGCCTCACAAGGAGGCTTCATGGACAACACAACCATCTCCTGGCAGCTGATCAAAAGCCAAAGACACCTGGCCCAAAAAAGACTTTGTAGAACTGAAGAATTACTCAAGAAAACTACAGGCCACTTTCACAAGCCAAACACACCTTTCCAAAAAGGGACAACAAACAAACCAAGCCCTGTCACCGCCAGCACCACCACCTGTGCCCTTGGCCATAGCACTGCAGAAGCCAAGAGACACAGTTTCCCTCAGCCAAGCAGCCAGGTGCTCAACCGCAGCCACCAGCCCTTAGGTGCTTATCCATCCCAGCTCAAAGGCCAAGTGTTGCTCTTGCTGCCTGGAGGAAATCCCACCATCCTGGCAGGACTCCAGCACTCAGCATCCTCAGCCACCAACAGGAAGCATGGCCTGCTCCAAAATTGCAGCTCTGCCTTGAACCAAAGACAGCACCACACACAACTGGCACTTACAGGCTCAGGATATCTAGGCTCTGGGCTGACCACAGATGGGGGCTGGCGGTCATCCACCTCAGTTTCACCCTCTTGGCCTTCTTCACCAAGAGCAGCGGGAGCCAGGGGAGAGACGGCTGCTGGTTCTGTCATCTGTGGCAGGAGAAAAGAATGAGGCACACACCATTACCTATCATTTAGAACAAAATTTCTTTTCAGATCTACCACCACATCTTCTAAGGAGAAATCACAACATTTCCTAGCCACACAGGGATTCCAAGTCCCACCAACAAAATTATAATGGGCCACTACAACACTACTCTAGATGGATAGAAACTTGATATTGCTCCCTGGCTGCTATCAGCAAGCAACCTTGTCTCTCTGAAACGGAGCTTTTAGTTCTTGCAAGCTCTGAAATGGAAAAGGAGGGAAGAGACAGCAAGGCCTTTGCTACTGCTGCTGCAGACGTGGAAAACTCAACCTGGATCACAATCTCATCCAGTGCTTGAAAAGGGCAGGAAAGATTGTGCAGAAGCAGCTTGGCTTCCTGGAAAAGGACAAAATGAACAGGGAAAACCTCTCCTAGACAACCAACAAGCCAACAAGCCAACGAGCCACAAGATGGAGGTGTCACCTGCTTCAGTGTCTAAAGCACATGGATGCAGTGAGGGGGACGTTTGCTAAGGAAACAGCCCTTGTGCTGAGCACTGTCATGCAGGAATTGATGAAAGTCCGCCCAAAGGTCCCTCAAGAGCCTCCCATTGTCCAGGCTAAAGCTCCCTCAGCACCTCCTCACTGGCATTCTGCATCACCCCCTTACCCAGCTCCCGTGGCCTTCTCTGCACACGCTCCAGCCCCTCAATCCCTTCCTGCGTCACAGGGCCCACAGCTGCACACAGCACTCCAGCCGTGGCCGCAGCGCTGCCCAGCACAGGGCGACGCTCACTGCCCTGCTCCTGCTGCCCCTCTGCTGCTGACACAGGCCACGATGCCCTTGCCCTTCTTGGACACCTGGTCCCAGGCTGGATCTTGCTCAGCTGATCCTCTACGGCACCCATGGCTCATTTTGACCCACGCAGCTCCCGAGCCACGTATTGGCCCCTTTGATTTCAAATACACATTCCACCTATTCTAGATGGCCTTCCTCCTCTAAATAACAACAGTCAAGGACTTGCAGCTTCACTCCAAGCTCCAAGGCACATGCCAAAGCTGCAGGGTCATCAAAAAATGCATCCAGAGAAACTTGCCCCTTCTGCTGTTTGCTTCACAAGGAGGCTTCAGAACTACTCGCTTGGTTTCTTTGGCCGCACGCCACAACAATGGCCCCCCACAGCTTCATGGACAACACAACCATCTCCTGGCAGCTTATCAAAAGCCAAAGACACCTGGCCCAAAAAAGACTTTGTAGAACTGAAGAATTACTCAAGAAAACTACAGGCCACTTTCACAAGCCAAACACACCTTTCCAAAAAGGGACAACAAACAAACCAAGCCCTGTCACCGCCAGCACCACCACCTGTGCCCTTGGCCATAGCACTGCAGAAGCCAAGAGACACAGTTTCCCTCAGCCAAGCAGCCAGGTGCTCAACCGCAGCCACCAGCCCTTAGGTGCTTATCCATCCCAGCTCAAAGGCCAAGTGTTGCTCTTGCTGCCTGGAGGAAATCCCACCATCCTGGCAGGACTCCAGCACTCAGCATCCTCAGCCACCAACAGGAAGCATGGCCTGCTCCAAAATTGCAGCTCTGCCTTGAACCAAAGACAGCACCACACACAACTGGCACTTACAGGCTCAGGATATCTAGGCTCTGGGCTGACCACAGATGGGGGCTGGCGGTCATCCACCTCAGTTTCACCCTCTTGGCCTTCTTCACCAAGAGCAGCGGGAGCCAGGGGAGAGACGGCTGCTGGTTCTGTCATCTGTGGCAGGAGAAAAGAATGAGGCACACGCCATTACCTATCATTTAGAACAAAATTTCTTTTCAGATCTACCACCACATCTTCTAAGGAGAAATCACAACATTTCCTAGCCACACAGGGATTCCAAGTCCCACCAACAAAATTATAATGGGCCACTACAACACTACTCTAGATGGATAGAAACTTGATATTGCTCCCTGGCTGCTATCAGCAAGCAACCTTGTCTCTCTGAAACGGAGCTTTTAGTTCTTGCAAGCTCTGAAATGGAAAAGGAGGGAAGAGACAGCAAGGCCTTTGCTACTGCTGCTGCAGACGTGGAAAACTCAACCTGGATCACAATCTCATCCAGTGCTTGAAAAGGGCAGGAAAGATTGTGCAGAAGCAGCTTGGCTTCCTGGAAAAGGACAAAATGAACAGGGAAAACCTCTCCTAGACAACCAACAAGCCAACAAGCCAACGAGCCACAAGATGGAGGTGTCACCTGCTTCAGTGTCTAAAGCACATGGATGCAGTGAGGGGGACGTTTGCTAAGGAAACAGCCCTTGTGCTGAGCACTGTCATGCAGGAATTGATGAAAGTCCGCCCAAAGGTCCCTCAAGAGCCTCCCATTGTCCAGGCTAAAGCTCCCTCAGCACCTCCTCACTGGCATTCTGCATCACCCCCTTACCCAGCTCCCGTGGCCTTCTCTGCACACGCTCCAGCCCCTCAATCCCTTTCTGCGTCACAGGGCCCACAGCTGCACACAGCACTCCAGCCGTGGCCGCAGCGCTGCCCAGCACAGGGCGACGCTCACTGCCCTGCTCCTGCTGCCCCTCTGCTGCTGACACAGGCCACGATGCCCTTGGCCTTCTTGGACACCTGGTCCCAGGCTGGATCTTGCTCAGCTGATCCTCTACGGCACCCATGGCTCATTTTGACCCACGCAGCTCCCGAGCCACGTATTGGCCCCTTTGATTTCAAATACACATTCCACCTATTCTAGATGGCCTTCCTCCTCTAAATAACAACAGTCAAGGACTTGCAGCTTCACTCCAAGCTCCAAGGCACATGCCAAAGCTGCAGGGTCATCAAAAAATGCATCCAGAGAAACTTGCCCCTTCTGCTGTTTGCCTCACAAGGAGGCTTCATGGACAACACAACCATCTCCTGGCAGCTGATCAAAAGCCAAAGACACCTGGCCCAAACAAGACTTTGTAGAACTGAAGAATTACTCAAGAAAACTACAGGCCACTTTCACAAGCCAAACACACCTTTCCAAAAAGGGACAACAAACAAACCAAGCCCTGTGACCGCCAGCACCACCACCTGTGCCCTTGGCCATAGCACTGCAGAAGCCAAGAGACACAGTTTCCCTCAGCCAAGCAGCCAGGTGCTCAACCGCAGCCACCAGCCCTTAGGTGCTTATCCATCCCAGCTCAAAGGCCAAGTGTTGCTCTTGCTGCCTGGAGGAAATCCCACCATCCTGGCAGGACTCCAGCACTCAGCATCCTCAGCCACCAACAGGAAGCATGGCCTGCTCCAAAATTGCAGCTCTGCCTTGAACCAAAGACAGCACCACACACAACTGGCACTTACAGGCTCAGGATATCTAGGCTCTGGGCTGACCACAGATGGGGGCTGGCGGTCATCCACCTCAGTTTCACCCTCTTGGCCTTCTTCACCAAGAGCAGCGGGAGCCAGGGGAGAGACGGCTGCTGGTTCTGTCATCTGTGGCAGGAGAAAAGAATGAGGCACACGCCATTACCTATCATTTAGAACAAAATTTCTTTTCAGATCTACCACCACATCTTCTAAGGAGAAATCACAACATTTCCTAGCCACACAGGGATTCCAAGTCCCACCAACAAAATTATAATGGGCCACTACAACACTACTCTAGATGGATAGAAACTTGATATTGCTCCCTGGCTGCTATCAGCAAGCAACCTTGTCTCTCTGAAACGGAGCTTTTAGTTCTTGCAAGCTCTGAAATGGAAAAGGAGGGAAGAGACAGCAAGGCCTTTGCTACTGCTGCTGCAGACGTGGAAAACTCAACCTGGATCACAATCTCATCCAGTGCTTGAAAAGGGCAGGAAAGATTGTGCAGAAGCAGCTTGGCTTCCTGGAAAAGGACAAAATGAACAGGGAAAACCTCTCCTAGACAACCAACAAGCCAACAAGCCAACGAGCCACAAGATGGAGGTGTCACCTGCTTCAGTGTCTAAAGCACATGGATGCAGTGAGGGGGACGTTTGCTAAGGAAACAGCCCTTGTGCTGAGCACTGTCATGCACGAATTGATGAAAGTCCGCCCAAAGGTCCCTCAAGAGCCTCCCATTGTCCAGGCTAAAGCTCCCTCAGCACCTCCTCACTGGCATTCTGCATCACCCCCTTACCCAGCTCCCGTGGCCTTCTCTGCACACGCTCCAGCCCCTCAATCCCTTTCTGCGTCACAGGGCCCACAGCTGCACACAGCACTCCAGCTGTGGCCGCAGCGCTGCCCAGCACAGGGCGACGCTCACTGCCCTGCTCCTGCTGCCCCTCTGCTGCTGACACAGGCCACGATGCCCTTGCCCTTCTTGGACACCTGGTCCCAGGCTGGATCTTGCTCAGCTGATCCTCTACGGCACCCCTGGCTCATTTTGACCCACGCAGCTCCCGAGCCACGTATTGGCCCCTTTGATTTCAAATACACATTCCACCTATTCTAGATGGCCTTCCTCCTCTAAATAACAACAGTCAAGGACTTGCAGCTTCACTCCAAGCTCCAAGGCACATGCCAAAGCTGCAGGGTCATCAAAAAATGCATCCAGAGAAACTTGCCCCTTCTGCTGTTTGCTTCACAAGGAGGCTTCAGAACTACTCGCTTGGTTTCTTTGGCCGCACGCCACAACAATGGCCCCCCATAGCTTCATGGACAACACAACCATCTCCTGGCAGCTTATCAAAAGCCAAAGACACCTGGCCCAAAAAAGACTTTGTAGAACTGAAGAATTACTCAAGAAAACTACAGGCCACTTTCACAAGCCAAACACACCTTTCCAAAAAGGGACAACAAACAAACCAAGCCCTGTCACCGCCAGCACCACCACCTGTGCCCTTGGCCATAGCACTGCAGAAGCCAAGAGACACAGTTTCCCTCAGCCAAGCAGCCAGGTGCTCAACCGCAGCCACCAGCCCTTAGGTGCTTATCCATCCCAGCTCAAAGGCCAAGTGTTGCTCTTGCTGCCTGGAGGAAATCCCACCATCCTGGCAGGACTCCAGCACTCAGCATCCTCAGCCACCAACAGGAAGCATGGCCTGCTCCAAAATTGCAGCTCTGCCTTGAACCAAAGACAGCACCACACACAACTGGCACTTACGGGCTCAGGATATCTAGGCTCTGGGCTGACCACAGATGGGGGCTGGCGGTCATCCACCTCAGTTTCACCCTCTTGGCCTTCTTCACCAAGAGCAGCGGGAGCCAGGGGAGAGACGGCTGCTGGTTCTGTCATCTGTGGCAGGAGAAAAGAATGAGGCACACGCCATTACCTATCATTTAGAACAAAATTTCTTTTCAGATCTACCACCACATCTTCTAAGGAGAAATCACAACATTTCCTAGCCACACAGGGATTCCAAGTCCCACCAACAAAATTATAATGGGCCACTACAACACTACTCTAGATGGATAGAAACTTGATATTGCTCCCTGGCTGCTATCAGCAAGCAACCTTGTCTCTCTGAAACGGAGCTTTTAGTTCTTGCAAGCTCTGAAATGGAAAAGGAGGGAAGAGACAGCAAGGCCTTTGCTACTGCTGCTGCAGACGTGGAAAACTCAACCTGGATCACAATCTCATCCAGTGCTTGAAAAGGGCAGGAAAGATTGTGCAGAAGCAGCTTGGCTTCCTGGAAAAGGACAAAATGAACAGGGAAAACCTCTCCTAGACAACCAACAAGCCAACAAGCCAACGAGCCACAAGATGGAGGTGTCACCTGCTTCAGTGTCTAAAGCACATGGATGCAGTGAGGGGGACGTTTGCTAAGGAAACAGCCCTTGTGCTGAGCACTGTCATGCAGGAATTGATGAAAGTCCGCCCAAAGGTCCCTCAAGAGCCTCCCATTGTCCAGGCTAAAGCTCCCTCAGCACCTCCTCACTGGCATTCTGCATCACCCCCTTACCCAGCTCCCGTGGCCTTCTCTGCACACGCTCCAGCCCCTCAATCCCTTTCTGCGTCACAGGGCCCACAGCTGCACACAGCACTCCAGCCGTGGCCGCAGCGCTGCCCAGCACAGGGCGACGCTCACTGCCCTGCTCCTGCTGCCCCTCTGCTGCTGACACAGGCCACGATGCCCTTGCCCTTCTTGGACACCTGGTCCCAGGCTGGATCTTGCTCAGCTGATCCTCTACGGCACCCCTGGCTCATTTTGACCCACGCAGCTCCCGAGCCACGTATTGGCCCCTTTGATTTCAAATACACATTCCACCTATTCTAGATGGCCTTCCTCCTCTAAATAACAACAGTCAAGGACTTGCAGCTTCACTCCAAGCTCCAAGGCACATGCCAAAGCTGCAGGGTCATCAAAAAATGCATCCAGAGAAACTTGCCCCTTCTGCTGTTTGCCTCACAAGGAGGCTTCATGGACAACACAACCATCTCCTGGCAGCTGATCAAAAGCCAAAGACACCTGGCCCAAACAAGACTTTGCAGAACTGAAGAATTACTCAAGAAAACTACAGGCCACTTTCACAAGCCAAACACACCTTTCCAAAAAGGGACAACAAACAAACCAAGCCCTGTGACCGCCAGCACCACCACCTGTGCCCTTGGCCATAGCACTGCAGAAGCCAAGGGACACAGTTTCCCTCAGCCAAGCAGCCAGGTGCTCAACCGCAGCCACCAGCCCTTAGGTGCTTATCCATCCCAGCTCAAAGGCCAAGTGTTGCTCTTGCTGCCTGGAGGAAATCCCACCATCCTGGCAGGACTCCAGCACTCAGCATCCTCAGCCACCAACAGGAAGCATGGCCTGCTCCAAAATTGCAGCTCTGCCTTGAACCAAAGACAGCACCACACACAACTGGCACTTACAGGCTCAGGATATCTAGGCTCTGGGCTGACCACAGATGGGGGCTGGCGGTCATCCACCTCAGTTTCACCCTCTTGGCCTTCTTCACCAAGAGCAGCGGGAGCCAGGGGAGAGACGGCTGCTGGTTCTGTCATCTGTGGCAGGAGAAAAGAATGAGGCACACACCATTACCTATCATTTAGAACAAAATTTCTTTTCAGATCTACCACCACATCTTCTAAGGAGAAATCACAACATTTCCTAGCCACACAGGGATTCCAAGTCCCACCAACCAAATTATAATGGGCCACTACAACACTACTCTAGATGGATAGAAACTTGATATTGCTCCCTGGCTGCTATCAGCAAGCAACCTTGTCTCTCTGAAACGGAGCTTTTAGTTCTTGCAAGCTCTGAAATGGAAAAGGAGGGAAGAGACAGCAAGGCCTTTGCTACTGCTGCTGCAGACGTGGAAAACTCAACCTGGATCACAATCTCATCCAGTGCTTGAAAAGGGCAGGAAAGATTGTGCAGAAGCAGCTTGGCTTCCTGGAAAAGGACAAAATGAACAGGGAAAACCTCTCCTAGACAACCAACAAGCCAACAAGCCAACGAGCCACAAGATGGAGGTGTCACCTGCTTCAGTGTCTAAAGCACATGGATGCAGTGAGGGGGACGTTTGCTAAGGAAACAGCCCTTGTGCTGAGCACTGTCATGCAGGAATTGATGAAAGTCCGCCCAAAGGTCCCTCAAGAGCCTCCCATTGTCCAGGCTAAAGCTCCCTCAGCACCTCCTCACTGGCATTCTGCATCACCCCCTTACCCAGCTCCCGTGGCCTTCTCTGCACACGCTCCAGCCCCTCAATCCCTTTCTGCGTCACAGGGCCCACAGCTGCACACAGCACTCCAGCCGTGGCCGCAGCGCTGCCCAGCACAGGGCGACGCTCACTGCCCGGCTCCTGCTGCCCCTCTGCTGCTGACACAGGCCACGATGCCCTTGCCCTTCTTGGACACCTGGTCCCAGGCTGGATCTTGCTCAGCTGATCCTCTACGGCACCCCTGGCTCATTTTGACCCACGCAGCTCCCGAGCCACGTATTGGCCCCTTTGATTTCAAATACACATTCCACCTATTCTAGATGGCCTTCCTCCTCTAAATAACAACAGTCAAGGACTTGCAGCTTCACTCCAAGCTCCAAGGCACATGCCAAAGCTGCAGGGTCATCAAAAAATGCATCCAGAGAAACTTGCCCCTTCTGCTGTTTGCTTCACAAGGAGGCTTCAGAACTGCTCGCTTGGTTTCTCTGGCCGCACGCCACAACAATGGCCCCCCACAGCTTCATGGACAACACAACCATCTCCTGGCAGCTTATCAAAAGCCAAAGACACCTGGCCCAAAAAAGACTTTGTAGAACTGAAGAATTACTCAAGAAAACTACAGGCCACTTTCACAAGCCAAACACACCTTTCCAAAAAGGGACAACAAACAAACCAAGCCCTGTCACCGCCAGCACCACCACCTGTGCCCTTGGCCATAGCACTGCAGAAGCCAAGAGACACAGTTTCCCTCAGCCAAGCAGCCAGGTGCTCAACCGCAGCCACCAGCCCTTAGGTGCTTATCCATCCCAGCTCAAAGGCCAAGTGCTGCTCTTGCTGCCTGGAGGAAATCCCACCATCCTGGCAGGACTCCAGCACTCAGCATCCTCAGCCACCAACAGGAAGCATGGCCTGCTCCAAAATTGCAGCTCTGCCTTGAACCAAAGACAGCACCACACACAACTGGCACTTACGGGCTCAGGATATCCAGGCTCTGGGCTGACCACTGATGGGGGCTGGCGGTCATCCACCTCAGTTTCACCCTCTTGGCCTTCTTCACCAAGAGCAGCGGGAGCCAGGGGAGAGACGGCTGCTGGTTCTGTCATCTGTGGCAGGAGAAAAGAATGAGGCACACGCCATTACCTATCATTTAGAACAAAATTTCTTTTCAGATCTACCACCACATCTTCTAAGGAGAAATCACAACATTTCCTAGCCACACAGGGATTCCAAGTCCCACCAACAAAATTATAATGGGCCACTACAACACAACTCTAGATGGATAGAAGCTTGATATTGCTCCCTGGCTGCTATCAGCAAGCAACCTTGTCTCTCTGAAACGGAGCTTTTAGTTCTTGCAAGCTCTGAAATGGAAAAGGAGGGAAGAGACAGCAAGGCCTTTGCTACTGCTGCTGCAGACGTGGAAAACTCAACCTGGATCACAATCTCATCCAGTGCTTGAAAAGGGCAGGAAAGATTGTGCAGAAGCAGCTTGGCTTCCTGGAAAAGGACAAAATGAACAGGGAAAACCTCTCCTAGACAACCAACAAGCCAACAAGCCAACGAGCCACAAGATGGAGGTGTCACCTGCTTCAGTGTCTAAAGCACATGGATGCAGTGAGGGGGACGTTTGCTAAGGAAACAGCCCTTGTGCTGAGCACTGTCATGCACGAATTGATGAAAGTCCGCCCAAAGGTCCCTCAAGAGCCTCCCATTGTCCAGGCTAAAGCTCCCTCAGCACCTCCTCACTGGCATTCTGCATCACCCCCTTACCCAGCTCCCGTGGCCTTCTCTGCACACGCTCCAGCCCCTCAATCCCTTTCTGCGTCACAGGGCCCACAGCTGCACACAGCACTCCAGCTGTGGCCGCAGCGCTGCCCAGCACAGGGCGACGCTCACTGCCCTGCTCCTGCTGCCCCTCTGCTGCTGACACAGGCCACGATGCCCTTGGCCTTCTTGGACACCTGGTCCCAGGCTGGATCTTGCTCAGCTGATCCTCTACGGCACCCCTGGCTCATTTTGACCCACGCAGCTCCCGAGCAACGTATTGGCCCCTTTGATTTCAAATACACATTCCACCTATTCTAGATGGCCTTCCTCCTCTAAATAACAACAGTCAAGGACTTGCAGCTTCACTCCAAGCTCCAAGGCACATGCCAAAGCTGCAGGGTCATCAAAAAATGCATCCAGAGAAACTTGCCCCTTCTGCTGTTTGCTTCACAAGGAGGCTTCAGAACTACTCGCTTGGTTTCTTTGGCCGCACGCCACAACAATGGCCCCCCACAGCTTCATGGACACCACAACCATCTCCTGGCAGCTTATCAAAAGCCAAAGACACCTGGCCCAAAAAAGACTTTGTAGAACTGAAGAATTACTCAAGAAAACTACAGGCCACTTTCACAAGCCAAACACACCTTTCCAAAAAGGGACAACAAACAAACCAAGCCCTGTGACCGCCAGCACCACCACCTGTGCCCTTGGCCATAGCACTGCAGAAGCCAAGAGACACAGTTTCCCTCAGCCAAGCAGCCAGGTGCTCAACCGCAGCCACCAGCCCTTAGGTGCTTATCCATCCCAGCTCAAAGGCCAAGTGCTGCTCTTGCTGCCTGGAGGAAATCCCACCATCCTGGCAGGACTCCAGCACTCAGCATCCTCAGCCACTAACAGGAAGCATGGCCTGCTCCAAAATTGCAGCTCTGCCTTGAACCAAAGACAGCACCACACACAACTGGCACTTACGGGCTCAGGATATCCAGGCTCTGGGCTGACCACTGATGGGGGCTGGCGGTCATCCACCTCAGTTTCACCCTCTTGGCCTTCTTCACCAAGAGCAGCGGGAGCCAGGGGAGAGACGGCTGCTGGTTCTGTCATCTGTGGCAGGAGAAAAGAATGAGGCACACGCCATTACCTATCATTTAGAACAAAATTTCTTTTCAGATCTACCACCACATCTTCTAAGGAGAAATCACAACATTTCCTAGCCACACAGGGATTCCAAGTCCCACCAAAAAAATTATAATGGGCCTCTACAACACAACTCTAGATGGATAGAAACTTGATATTGCTCCCTGGCTGCTATCAGCAAGCAACCTTGTCTCTCTGAAACGGAGCTTTTAGTTCTTGCAAGCTCTGAAATGGAAAAGGAGGGAAGAGACAGCAAGGCCTTTGCTACTGCTGCTGCAGACGTGGAAAACTCAACCTGGATCACAATCTCATCCAGTGCTTGAAAAGGGCAGGAAAGATTGTGCAGAAGCAGCTTGGCTTCCTGGAAAAGGACAAAATGAACAGGGAAAACCTCTCCTAGACAACCAACAAGCCAACAAGCCAACGAGCCACAAGATGGAGGTGTCACCTGCTTCAGTGTCTAAAGCACATGGATGCAGTGAGGGAGACGTTTGCTAAGGAAACAGCCCTTGTGCTGAGCACTGTCATGCAGGAATTGATGAAAGTCCGCCCGAAGGTCCCTCAAGAGCCTCCCATTGTCCAGGCTAAAGCTCCCTCAGCACCTCCTCACTGGCATTCTGCATCACCCCCTTACCCAGCTCCCGTGGCCTTCTCTGCACACGCTCCAGCCCCTCAATCCCTTTCTGTGTCACAGGGCCCACAGCTGCACACAGCACTCCAGCTGTGGCCGCAGCGTTGCCCAGCACAGGGCGACGCTCACTGCCCTGCTCCTGCTGCCCCTCTGCTGCTGACACAGGCCACGATGCCCTTGGCCTTCTTGGACACCTGGTCCCAGGCTGGATCTTGCTCAGCTGATCCTCTACGGCACCCCTGGCTCATTTTGACCCACGCAGCTCCCGAGCAACGTATTGGCCCCTTTGATTTCAAATACACATTCCACCTATTCTAGATGGCCTTCCTCCTCTAAATAACAACAGTCAAGGACTTGCAGCTTCACTCCAAGCTCCAAGGCACATGCCAAAGCTGCAGGGTCATCAAAAAATGCATCCAGAGAAACTTGCCCCTTCTGCTGTTTTCTTCACAAGGAGGCTTCAGAACTACTCGCTTGGTTTCTTTGGCCGCACGCCACAACAATGGCCCCCCACAGCTTCATGGACACCACAACCATCTCCTGGCAGCTTATCAAAAGCCAAAGACACCTGGCCCAAAAAAGACTTTGTAGAACTGAAGAATTACTCAAGAAAACTACAGGCCACTTTCACAAGCCAAACACACCTTTCCAAAAAGGGACAACAAACAAACCAAGCCCTGTGACCGCCAGCACCACCACCTGTGCCCTTGGCCATAGCACTGCAGAAGCCAAGAGACACAGTTTCCCTCAGCCAAGCAGCCAGGTGCTCAACCGCAGCCACCAGCCCTTAGGTGCTTATCCATCCCAGCTCAAAGGCCAAGTGCTGCTCTTGCTGCCTGGAGGAAATCCCACCATCCTGGCAGGACTCCAGCACTCAGCATCCTCAGCCACTAACAGGAAGCACGGCCTGCTCCAAAATTGCAGCTCTGCCTTGAACCAAAGACAGCACCACACACAACTGGCACTTACGGGCTCAGGATATCCAGGCTCTGGGCTGACCACTGATGGGGGCTGGCGGTCATCCACCTCAGTTTCACCCTCTTGGCCTTCTTCACCAAGAGCAGCGGGAGCCAGGGGAGAGACGGCTGCTGGTTCTGTCATCTGTGGCAGGAGAAAAGAATGAGGCACACGCCATTACCTATCATTTAGAACAAAATTTCTTTTCAGATCTACCACCACATCTTCTAAGGAGAAATCACAACATTTCCTAGCCACACAGGGATTCCAAGTCCCACCAAAAAAATTATAATGGGCCTCTACAACACAACTCTAGATGGATAGAAACTTGATATTGCTCCCTGGCTGCTATCAGCAAGCAACCTTGTCTCTCTGAAACGGAGCTTTTAGTTCTTGCAAGCTCTGAAATGGAAAAGGAGGGAAGAGACAGCAAGGCCTTTGCTACTGCTGCTGCAGACGTGGAAAACTCAACCTGGATCACAATCTCATCCAGTGCTTGAAAAGGGCAGGAAAGATTGTGCAGAAGCAGCTTGGCTTCCTGGAAAAGGACAAAATGAACAGGGAAAACCTCTCCTAGACAACCAACAAGCCAACAAGCCAACGAGCCACAAGATGGAGGTGTCACCTGCTTCAGTGTCTAAAGCACATGGATGCAGTGAGGGAGACGTTTGCTAAGGAAACAGCCCTTGTGCTGAGCACTGTCATGCAGGAATTGATGAAAGTCCGCCCGAAGGTCCCTCAAGAGCCTCCCATTGTCCAGGCTAAAGCTCCCTCAGCACCTCCTCACTGGCATTCTGCATCACCCCCTTACCCAGCTCCCGTGGCCTTCTCTGCACACGCTCCAGCCCCTCAATCCCTTTCTGTGTCACAGGGCCCACAGCTGCACACAGCACTCCAGCTGTGGCCGCAGCGTTGCCCAGCACAGGGCGACGCTCACTGCCCTGCTCCTGCTGCCCCTCTGCTGCTGACACAGGCCACGATGCCCTTGGCCTTCTTGGACACCTGGTCCCAGGCTGGATCTTGCTCAGCTGATCCTCTACGGCACCCCTGGCTCATTTTGACCCACGCAGCTCCTGAGCCACGTATTGGCCCCTTTGATTTCAAATACACATTCCACCTATTCTAGATGGCCTTCCTCCTCTAAATAACAACAGTCAAGGACTTGCAGCTTCACTCCAAGCTCCAAGGCACATGCCAAAGCTGCAGGGTCATCAAAAAATGCATCCAGAGAAACTTGCCCCTTCTGCTGTTTGCTTCACAAGGAGGCTTCAGAACTGCTCGCTTGGTTTCTTTGGCCGCACGCCACAACAATGGCCCCCCCACAGCTTCATGGACACCACAACCATCTCCTGGCAGCTTATCAAAAGCCAAAGACACCTGGCCCAAAAAAGACTTTGTAGAACTGAAGAATTACTCAAGAAAACTACAGGCCACTTTCACAAGCCAAACACACCTTTCCAAAAAGGGACAACAAACAAACCAAGCCCTGTCACCGCCAGCACCACCACCTGTGCCCTTGGCCATAGCACTGCAGAAGCCAAGAGACACAGTTTCCCTCAGCCAAGCAGCCAGGTGTTTAACCGCAGCCACCAGCCCTTAGGTGCTTATCCATCCCAGCTCAAAGGCCAAGTGCTGCTCTTGCTGCCTGGAGGAAATCCCACCATCCTGGCAGGACTCCAGCACTCAGCATCCTCAGCAACTAACAGGAAGCATGGCCTGCTCCAAAATTGCAGCTCTGCCTTGAACCAAAGACAGCACCACACACAACTGGCACTTACAGGCTCAGGATATCCTGGCTCTGGGCTGACTACAGATGGGGGCTGGCGGTCATCCACCTCAGTTTCACCCTCTTGGCCTTCTTCACCAAGAGCAGCGGGAGCCAGGGGAGAGACGGCTGCTGGTTCTGTCATCTGTGGCAGGAGAAAAGAATGAGGCACACGCCATTACCTATCATTTAGAACAAAATTTCTTTTCAGATCTACCACCACATCTTCTAAGGAGAAATCACAACATTTCCTAGCCACACAGGGATTCCAAGTCCCACCAACCAAATTATAATGGGCCACTACAACACAACTCTAGATGGATAGAAACTTGATATTGCTCCCTGGCTGCTATCAGCAAGCAACCTTGTCTCTCTGAAACGGAGCTTTTAGTTCTTGCAAGCTCTGAAATGGAAAAGGAGGGAAGAGACAGCAAGGCCTTTGCTACTGCTGCTGCAGACGTGGAAAACTCAACCTGGATCACAATCTCATCCAGTGCTTGAAAAGGGCAGGAAAGATTGTGCAGAAGCAGCTTGGCTTCCTGGAAAAGGACAAAATGAACAGGGAAAACCTCTCCTAGACAACCAACAAGCCAACAAGCCAACGAGCCACAAGATGGAGGTGTCACCTGCTTCAGTGTCTAAAGCACATGGATGCAGTGAGGGGGACGTTTGCTAAGGAAACAGCCCTTGTGCTGAGCACTGTCATGCACGAATTGATGAAAGTCCGCCCAAAGGTCCCTCAAGAGCCTCCCATTGTCCAGGCTAAAGCTCCCTCAGCACCTCCTCACTGGCATTCTGCATCACCCCCTTACCCAGCTCCCGTGGCCTTCTCTGCACACGCTCCAGCCCCTCAATCCCTTTCTGCGTCACAGGGCCCACAGCTGCACACAGCACTCCAGCTGTGGCCGCAGCGCTGCCCAGCACAGGGCGACGCTCACTGCCCTGCTCCTGCTGCCCCTCTGCTGCTGACACAGGCCACGATGCCCTTGGCCTTCTTGGACACCTGGTCCCAGGCTGGATCTTGCTCAGCTGATCCTCTACGGCACCCCTGGCTCATTTTGACCCACGCAGCTCCCGAGCCACGTATTGGCCCCTTTGATTTCAAATACACATTCCACCTATTCTAGATGGCCTTCCTCCTCTAAATAACAACAGTCAAGGACTTGCAGCTTCACTCCAAGCTCCAAGGCACATGCCAAAGCTGCAGGGTCATCAAAAAATGCATCCAGAGAAACTTGCCCCTTCTGCTGTTTGCCTCACAAGGAGGCTTCAGAACTACTCGCTTGGTTTCTTTGGCCGCACGCCACAACAATGGCCCCCCACAGCTTCATGGACAACACAACCATCTCCTGGCAGCTTATCAAAAGCCAAAGACACCTGGCCCAAAAAAGACTTTGTAGAACTGAAGAATTACTCAAGAAAACTACAGGCCACTTTCACAAGCCAAACACACCTTTCCAAAAAGGGACAAAAAACAAACCAAGCCCTGTCACCGCCAGCACCACCACCTGTGCCCTTGGCCATAGCACTGCAGAAGCCAAGAGACACAGTTTCCCTCAGCCAAGCAGCCAGGTGCTCAACCGCAGCCACCAGCCCTTAGGTGCTTATCCATCCCAGCTCAAAGGCCAAGTGCTGCTCTTGCTGCCTGGAGGAAATCCCACCATCCTGGCAGGACTCCAGCACTCAGCATCCTCAGCCACCAACAGGAAGCACGGCCTGCTCCAAAATTGCAGCTCTGCCTTGAACCAAAGACAGCACCACACAAAACTGGCACTTACGGGCTCAGGATATCCAGGCTCTGGGCTGACCACTGATGAGGGCTGGCGGTCATCCACCTCAGTTTCACCCTCTTGGCCTTCTTCACCAAGAGCAGCGGGAGCCAGGGGAGAGACGGCTGCTGGTTCTGTCATCTGTGGCAGGAGAAAAGAATGACGCACACACCATTACCTATCATTTAGAACAAAATTTCTTTTCAGATCTACCACCACATCTTCTAAGGAGAAATCACAACATTTCCTAGCCACACAGGGATTCCAAGTCCCACCAACAAAATTATAATGGGCCACTACAACACAACTCTAGATGGATAGAAACTTGTTATTGCTCCCTGGCTGCTATCAGCAAGCAACCTTGTCTCTCTGAAACGGAGCTTTTAGTTCTTGCAAGCTCTGAAATGGAAAAGGAGGGAAGAGACAGCAAGGCCTTTGCTACTGCTGCTGCAGACGTGGAAAACTCAACCTGGATCACAATCTCATCCAGTGCTTGAAAAGGGCAGGAAAGATTGTGCAGAAGCAGCTTGGCTTCCTGGAAAAGGACAAAATGAACAGGGAAAACCTCTCCTAGACAACCAACAAGCCAACAAGCCAACGAGCCACAAGATGGAGGTGTCACCTGCTTCAGTGTCTAAAGCACATGGATGCAGTGAGGGGGACGTTTGCTAAGGAAACAGCCCTTGTGCTGAGCACTGTCATGCAGGAATTGATGAAAGTCCGCCCAAAGGTCCCTCAAGAGCCTCCCATTGTCCAGGCTAAAGCTCCCTCAGCACCTCCTCACTGGCATTCTGCATCACCCCCTTACCCAGCTCCCGTGGCCTTCTCTGCACACGCTCCAGCCCCTCAATCCCTTTCTGCGTCACAGGGCCCACAGCTGCACACAGCACTCCAGCTGTGGCCGCAGCGCTGCCCAGCACAGGGCGACGCTCACTGCCCTGCTCCTGCTGCCCCTCTGCTGCTGACACAGGCCACGATGCCCTTGGCCTTCTTGGACACCTGGTCCCAGGCTGGATCTTGCTCAGCTGATCCTCTACGGCACCCCTGGCTCATTTTGACCCACGCAGCTCCCGAGCCACGTATTGGCCCCTTTGATTTCAAATACACATTCCACCTATTCTAGATGGCCTTCCTCCTCTAAATAACAACAGTCAAGGACTTGCAGCTTCACTCCAAGCTCCAAGGCACATGCCAAAGCTGCAGGGTCATCAAAAAATGCATCCAGAGAAACTTGCCCCTTCTGCTGTTTGCCTCACAAGGAGGCTTCAGAACTACTCGCTTGGTTTCTTTGGCCGCACGCCACAACAATGGCCCCCCACAGCTTCATGGACAACACAACCATCTCCTGGCAGCTTATCAAAAGCCAAAGACACCTGGCCCAAAAAAGACTTTGTAGAACTGAAGAATTACTCAAGAAAACTACAGGCCACTTTCACAAGCCAAACACACCTTTCCAAAAAGGGACAACAAACAAACCAAGCCCTGTGACCGCCAGCACCACCACCTGTGCCCTTGGCCATAGCACTGCAGAAGCCAAGAGACACAGTTTCCCTCAGCCAAGCAGCCAGGTGCTCAACCGCAGCCACCAGCCCTTAGGTGCTTATCCATCCCAGCTCAAAGGCCAAGTGCTGCTCTTGCTGCCTGGAGGAAATCCCACCATCCTGGCAGGACTCCAGCACTCAGCATCCTCAGCCACCAACAGGAAGCACGGCCTGCTCCAAAATTGCAGCTCTGCCTTGAACCAAAGACAGCACCACACACAACTGGCACTTACGGGCTCAGGATATCCAGGCTCTGGGCTGACCACTGATGAGGGCTGGCGGTCATCCACCTCAGTTTCACCCTCTTGGCCTTCTTCACCAAGAGCAGCGGGAGCCAGGGGAGAGACGGCTGCTGGTTCTGTCATCTGTGGCAGGAGAAAAGAATGACGCACACACCATTACCTATCATTTAGAACAAAATTTCTTTTCAGATCTACCACCACATCTTCTAAGGAGAAATCACAACATTTCCTAGCCACACAGAGATTCCAAGTCCCACCAACAAAATTATAATGGGCCACTACAACACAACTCTAGATGGATAGAAACTTGTTATTGCTCCCTGGCTGCTATCAGCAAGCAACCTTGTCTCTCTGAAACGGAGCTTTTAGTTCTTGCAAGCTCTGAAATGGAAAAGGAGGGAAGAGACAGCAAGGCCTTTGCTACTGCTGCTGCAGACGTGGAAAACTCAACCTGGATCACAATCTCATCCAGTGCTTGAAAAGGGCAGGAAAGATTGTGCAGAAGCAGCTTGGCTTCCTGGAAAAGGACAAAATGAACAGGGAAAACCTCTCCTAGACAACCAACAAGCCAACAAGCCAACGAGCCACAAGATGGAGGTGTCACCTGCTTCAGTGTCTAAAGCACATGGATGCAGTGAGGGGGACGTTTGCTAAGGAAACAGCCCTTGTGCTGAGCACTGTCATGCAGGAATTGATGAAAGTCCGCCCAAAGGTCCCTCAAGAGCCTCCCATTGTCCAGGCTAAAGCTCCCTCAGCACCTCCTCACTGGCATTCTGCATCACCCCCTTACCCAGCTCCCGTGGCCTTCTCTGCACACGCTCCAGCCCCTCAATCCCTTTCTGCGTCACAGGGCCCACAGCTGCACACAGCACTCCAGCTGTGGCCGCAGCGCTGCCCAGCACAGGGCGACGCTCACTGCCCTGCTCCTGCTGCCCCTCTGCTGCTGACACAGGCCACGATGCCCTTGGCCTTCTTGGACACCTGGTCCCAGGCTGGATCTTGCTCAGCTGATCCTCTACGGCACCCCTGGCTCATTTTGACCCACGCAGCTCCCGAGCCACGTATTGGCCCCTTTGATTTCAAATACACATTCCACCTATTCTAGATGGCCTTTCTCCTCTAAATAACAACAGTCAAAGACTTGCAGCTTCACTCCAAGCTCCAAGGCACATGCCAAAGCTGCAGGGTCATCAAAAAATGCATCCAGAGAAACTTGCCCCTTCTGCTGTTTGCCTCACAAGGAGGCTTCAGAACTACTCGCTTGGTTTCTTTGGCCGCACGCCACAACAATGGCCCCCCACAGCTTCATGGACAACACAACCATCTCCTGGCAGCTTATCAAAAGCCAAAGACACCTGGCCCAAAAAAGACTTTGTAGAACTGAAGAATTACTCAAGAAAACTACAGGCCACTTTCACAAGCCAAACACACCTTTCCAAAAAGGGACAACAAACAAACCAAGCCCTGTGACCGCCAGCACCACCACCTGTGCCCTTGGCCATAGCACTGCAGAAGCCAAGAGACACAGTTTCCCTCAGCCAAGCAGCCAGGTGCTCAACCGCAGCCACCAGCCCTTAGGTGCTTATCCATCCCAGCTCAAAGGCCAAGTGCTGCTCTTGCTGCCTGGAGGAAATCCCACCATCCTGGCAGGACTCCAGCACTCAGCATCCTCAGCCACCAACAGGAAGCACGGCCTGCTCCAAAATTGCAGCTCTGCCTTGAACCAAAGACAGCACCACACACAACTGGCACTTACGGGCTCAGGATATCCAGGCTCTGGGCTGACCACTGATGAGGGCTGGCGGTCATCCACCTCAGTTTCACCCTCTTGGCCTTCTTCACCAAGAGCAGCGGGAGCCAGGGGAGAGACGGCTGCTGGTTCTGTCATCTGTGGCAGGAGAAAAGAATGACGCACACACCATTACCTATCATTTAGAACAAAATTTCTTTTCAGATCTACCACCACATCTTCTAAGGAGAAATCACAACATTTCCTAGCCACACAGAGATTCCAAGTCCCACCAACAAAATTATAATGGGCCACTACAACACAACTCTAGATGGATAGAAACTTGTTATTGCTCCCTGGCTGCTATCAGCAAGCAACCTTGTCTCTCTGAAACGGAGCTTTTAGTTCTTGCAAGCTCTGAAATGGAAAAGGAGGGAAGAGACAGCAAGGCCTTTGCTACTGCTGCTGCAGACGTGGAAAACTCAACCTGGATCACAATCTCATCCAGTGCTTGAAAAGGGCAGGAAAGATTGTGCAGAAGCAGCTTGGCTTCCTGGAAAAGGACAAAATGAACAGGGAAAACCTCTCCTAGACAACCAACAAGCCAACAAGCCAACGAGCCACAAGATGGAGGTGTCACCTGCTTCAGTGTCTAAAGCACATGGATGCAGTGAGGGGGACGTTTGCTAAGGAAACAGCCCTTGTGCTGAGCACTGTCATGCAGGAATTGATGAAAGTCCGCCCAAAGGTCCCTCAAGAGCCTCCCATTGTCCAGGCTAAAGCTCCCTCAGCACCTCCTCACTGGCATTCTGCATCACCCCCTTACCCAGCTCCCGTGGCCTTCTCTGCACACGCTCCAGCCCCTCAATCCCTTTCTGCGTCACAGGGCCCACAGCTGCACACAGCACTCCAGCTGTGGCCGCAGCGCTGCCCAGCACAGGGCGACGCTCACTGCCCTGCTCCTGCTGCCCCTCTGCTGCTGACACAGGCCACGATGCCCTTGCCCTTCTTGGACACCTGGTCCCAGGCTGGATCTTGCTCAGCTGATCCTCTACGGCACCCCTGGCTCATTTTGACCCACGCAGCTCCCGAGCCACGTATTGGCCCCTTTGATTTCAAATACACATTCCACCTATTCTAGATGGCCTTCCTCCTCTAAATAACAACAGTCAAGGACTTGCAGCTTCACTCCAAGCTCCAAGGCACATGCCAAAGCTGCAGGGTCATCAAAAAATGCATCCAGAGAAACTTGCCCCTTCTGCTGTTTGCTTCACAAGGAGGCTTCAGAACTACTCGCTTGGTTTCTTTGGCCGCATGCCACAACAATGGCCCCCCACAGCTTCATGGACAACACAACCATCTCCTGGCAGCTTATCAAAAGCCAAAGACACCTGGCACAAAAAAGACTTTGTAGAACTGAAGAATTACTCAAGAAAACTACAGGCCACTTTCACAAGCCAAACACACCTTTCCAAAAAGGGACAACAAACAAACCAAGCCCTGTGACCGCCAGCACCACCACCTGTGCCCTTGGCCATAGCACTGCAGAAGCCAAGAGACACAGTTTCCCTCAGCCAAGCAGCCAGGTGCTCAACCGCAGCCACCAGCCCTTAGGTGCTCATCCATGACACCTCAAAGGCCAAGTGCTGCTCTTGCTGCCTGGAGGAAATCCCACCATCCTGGCAGGACTCCAGCACTCAGCATCCTCAGCCACTAACAGGAAGCATGGCCTGCTCCAAAATTGCAGCTCTGCCTTGAACCAAAGACAGCACCACACACAACTGGCACTTACGGGCTCAGGATATCTAGGCTCTGGGCTGACCACTGATGGGGGCTGGCGGTCATCCACCTCAGTTTCACCCTCTTGACCTTCTTCACCAGGAGCAGCGGGAGCCAGGGGAGCGACGGCTGCTGGTTCTGTCGTCTGTGGCAAGAGAGAATCATGAGGGACTGGCTTTTCCTATCATTTAGAACAAAATTTCTTTTCAGATCTACCACCATGTCTTCTAAGGAGGATTCAAAATATTGATTTGAATGGCATTCTAAGTCACACTGACTGAATTATAATTGGGTACTTCAAATGTACTTCATATTGCTCTGATTTGAAAATTCCACCCTGACTATTATCAGGTAGCAAGATTCTCTCTGTAAAACAAAGCTTTTATTTTTTTTAAGTTTCTTAAATGAAAAAGTGGGAATTTGCCAGTGATGCCTTCTTTTTGCTGCTTCTGTCATCACAATGGAATTTTTTTGGTGTATCTAGCTAGCCCTCTACACTCTACTGCCATTGGCCAAGCCCACAGCTTGCTCTACAATTCTTAAACACCAGGAACGTGCAATGTTCCTTTCTCACTCACCTCATGTTTAGTACCGCTGCATATTCGCTTCATGTGACCTGTAGTGGGCAAGGGAAAACAAACCAGATGCTGTCAGAAAACTGCCTGGGCTGCTGAATCCCACAGAACAAGTCACCCCAAACAGAGATGATTTTCATTTCACAAAATCCTTCCAGGAGACACATTTCATTCACACAGCCAACAAGAGATCAGGACAATATTCTTGGTTGTGCCTACACTTTGGCCGTTTTGCCAGTGAATGAATACAAACATGATCAAAAAAATGCAAGCTGTTCTTTAACATTCAATGCTCCTGTTCTACCAAACACATAAAGCAGCTTTTTTTATCCTCTCACTCAGGTACTTCTTTTTTTAAAATCAGTTCTATGCACTAATTCTCATTAACTTGCTAGAAACATTTGCCCAGAAAAGCTTCCCCAAAATCCCCCTGAGCTGTGGGAGTTCCCTTGTGAAACAACACAGTAGCAGCTCCAGGGCTCAGGAGCAGACACTCACTGCTTTGGAGTTTGCACTTCCTTGCAAAGGGAATCACTATTTTAGCACTCAGTAAAAGATGAAGTTAGACAGTCAAATACCTTCATGATAAAATTTAGAAAGAAAGAAGCTTTTCCTGAATCCTGGGAACAACTGCAGAGTTTTTAGAAGGCCCTCCAATAAGGTCTCCTAGTCTCCATTTTCAAAGCATTCTTGCTGTCCCAGCAAACTGAGAGAATGACAGACTCTGCTGCCACAGACTCTCCCATGGACGGAAGAGAATCCCTGCAGGTTCCCTTGCAAATGTTGCCCCTGTGGCTACAGACACCCCCTTTTTAGCTTAACATCCTGACAGAAGCTTCACCAAACCAGTGGCATCCTAATGCTCTGTCTGTTTCTTAATCAGAAATTCAGTCACTAGGAAAGACCAGGAAAACATACAAAAACCAGGTTCGGTTACACCCAGGGAAAACCTCTACTTACGTGCCAGGTGGGACAAATAATACCCGGAATAACAAACTGCATAAGCACCAAAAAGTGCACCAGCCAGTCCTTCCATTGTGTTAGCACTGCTCTGCAGTTTGCCGGCTGTGCTCTAAAAGTAGAAAAAGTAAGCCTCTTCTCAGTGCCCACTGACAAATGCCTCGATCAGGATGATGCTCCTACTCTGAGCAAACTTTAGGGCTGCTCTGACACTCAAGCCTTCTGTGTACCAAGACAACCTTCTGATGTCACCACGACGACATGGCAACCATGCCCTGACATCACAAAGCAAAGGCTCTATGCTGCTCCATGAATTTATGCAAAGCATTAACCAACCTTTCCTACAGCAAACACAAAACAGTCTGGGAAGTTCTCCTCTATCACAAAGCAGTACAAATTCCCCTCATGGGCCAAACCCTGTTATTAAAGGGAATCCAAGAGTAACTCCAAGAGTGCCCCAACCACCTACAGCCTGTCCCCCAACTGAGCACTCAGATGGGACACAAGCAAAGGAAAGCAGACCAAGAAAATGGCCCAAAGCATTGCACAGAACCAGGAAAGAAGCCACTGTTGGCATAACAGCCGAAACCATTCTTAACAAATCTCCCATGTATTTGCATGTTTCTTGGACATGCCCAGGGCTCCGGTGCATGTACATCTCTGCCTTTATTCCCCCTTGGAAGCAGTCAAACTGGCAGCAGCTGCCTGCCAGCAGCAGCCGCTCCAGGCTGGGAATGCCACTGGCAGCGCCGATTTCCAGAGGCTTCTGTGTCCCGGGGGAAGCCAAGGCAGGAGCGGGTTCAACGGTGCTGACGCTGCTGCTGCTGCTCTGTGCCAGAGAGCCCCGGCTGGGCAGGGCACGGCGCCCACTGCGCTGCGGGCTCTTTCTCCTGCCAGAGCTGGGCACACCTGGGAACAAGGCAGGACAACTGGTGGGGAAACCAAGGGGTTTGTGGGGCTGCACCCAGGACACCTTGACTCCCAAAAAGGTGAACCAGAGGGAAACAGCTGAATATGTTTCATTTTGACCTGTCTTACCTGCTCAACAGAAGTCGCCAAAATGAAAGTTACCAAGCAGGGCCAAATCCCTGCTGCCAGCTCAGCGATAGAAAGAAGGTAATACTGCATTTTAGTACTCGGTGCATAGGGAATCACTTCTCTAACACATGCACACCCAGCAATCTCCCTTACTCGTTTGTATACATGGAATGAAGACATATTCAATACTTTGCTGAAATACACAGGCTAAACATTACCCCAATTTGTCTGACATATTTAAATCACTTCTCAGAATTTACTGACATCAGAGTAGGAGCATCCTGTAGCTCCCTGGTGGTCATTGTCACCGGTTCAGGAGGAGACCCATGCACAAAAGAACCTAAGACACAATTGGGCCTGCAAAGCAAGTAATACATACCAAGCCCTGGATTCCCAAAAATCTGCTGAGCAGGAGAAGGAGATGGAGCGTGCTGCTCAGCAGCAGGGGCAGGTAGGCAGTGCTCTTTCAGGACATCTCCTGGATCAAAACGGTGTGCATCTCATCCTTCTCACCCCTCCACCCCAGAACCAGGCACTCTATCTCCTGCTCAGGAGTGGAATTTTCCCACTTACAGCATCAGCTCACACATGGCCAGCGTGGGAGATGAGGCCAGGATGGCTCACCATACCCACTCGCTGCCACCAAGGGCTCCATTATGCATTGTTCCCCTTTCCAAGCTTTCCTGCCCACCGATGGACCAATACATTGTTTCTCTCTCAAGGCTGTCCTGGCTTGACTATATGATGCTTGTATCCCCAGTCATCTGCTCTGATTTTGCTGAATAATTAGTGCTGCACCTTTAAGACGTGTTCCAAGACTGAAGGAGGAGAGAAGAAGCATGGAGTTTCTTTTCAGAATCTGCACTCGCTCCTCCACACTTCTGCCCCTGGACTGTGCTGTCTGCGGATGGACAGACAGCAGGACAGAGCTCTCCTTTGCTTTTAGTTTCTTTTAGCTAGCTGAGGCAAAGAAGTTCCCTGGACTGTGGGGTTTTTTTTCCCTTTTCTTTGGACCTGTTTAGACCTTCTCCAGACTGAACACCAGAAGAACACCAGCAGCTCACACCTGTGACCCACCGGGCTGGGCCTGGGCCGCGGCATTTCCAGCGCCGCAGGGACTGATGAGACTGACTGCACTGAGCTACAGCCCACGGAGGAGACTTTATGAGTTTGTCTCTCTTTTGGAGCAGCAAGAGGTTTTATTGTTTCATATTTTTTAGGTTTTATTACTTAATCAACAGTTTTTTCCACTTTTCTCCAAGGAGGTATTTTTCCCAAACCGGTTGAGAGAGGGGCTGATTGAATCTACTTTCTAGAGGAACCCCTTCGGGGCTTCTCTCCCAAATTTGCCCTCAGTCAGGACAAAGGGTCAAGTTGCCACCTGTTAAACAAGATACTTATCTTCATTGCATTGTCAACCTGCTCAGACATGGAGCAGATATGGCAGGACCTTGCACACAGTTGTTTGAGAAATACTCCATTCCTCAAATTCTCCTTTACTAGTCAAAAGCATCCTAAAAACACTTTCTTTCCCTTGAATGCATTCCAGCTACCTTCTTAGAAGCACCATTCTCTTTATTCTCAAGGTTAAGATAGCCACTTGCACATATTAAGCACTGCAATGGGGGAATACAGGGTTCAGCACTGCCTGTTAAAGCTAAAGGAATTCACAAGATTAAGCCCCATTTGTTACACTTGAACATTTTCCCAAAGCCTCTCCTTTCTTTTCTGGGAATCAAGCACAAGCATTTCGCCAAAAAGTTCCGCAAGTGCTTTTGCTGAGTGAAGACACATTGCAATTTTCTTTCTTAAATTAATGAAGAAAACACAGATTTCCTACTGAAATTATTCTGCTTCCTTCCAAATCAGCTCAAGCAAAACCGTCAGGCACATCCCCGATTCCCTCTCTGCCAGCAGCTCACAGCTGCATTGCACAGCGCTTGCTGTGCACAGACAGCACAAAGCAGCCTGGCCTGATGGCCCTGAATATTTCTGCAAAACACTCTGCATCTCCCCCCTTTGCTGTGGCTCAGTGCACAAGTGCAGGATTGCAGGCGCTTCCTCCCAGAGCTGCGTGAGGCGCTGGCTCCTGCAGATGTGACCGGCCAAGCTGTCCCTGCCTCCCGCTGGCCTCACTTCCCCGGGCAGAAGTGCCGTGCCTGAAGGAGGCTGCCCTGTGCTCCAGCCTGCCGAGCAGCCGGGCTCCCTGCCCCGGTGCCCAGAGTGAGCACACGCTGCTGACCTTGCCCAGCACTTACAGGGCAGCCAGCAGAAGAGGAGCAATCCTCAGACAGCCCAGCGGCCCTCGGCTGCCCTTGGCCTTTCTCTGCTCCCGGGCACACTCCAGACGGCCGATGCCTCCAGTGCGGGCAGTGCCCAGCACGGCTGCGCTTCCCCTCGGCAGCAGCCAGCTGCCCCCGGGCTCTGGGAGCGCAGGATTCGCCCGCTCCCAGCAAGAGGCACCCAGGGCCCGCCTGCTGCCTCTCGCAGCTACAAGGGCCTCCTTCCAGCCTGCCTCTGCCCAGGCTCGGGCTGCTCCGGCCTCTGCCGGGGCTCTGCTGCGGCTCCGCCCCGGCCAAGGCCGGGCCCGCTCTCCCCTCACAGGCGCTGACAGCTCTGCACCACAGGAGACCTTCCCGAGCACCCTCTCTGATCTTTCTGCTCTCTCACTTCAGCAAGGCTCTCCTTCCACCAGTGACATTGCACTTAGGGATACCAATCCAAGTGGCAGGAATCCAGCAAATGCTCTTGAGTCAAGACTGAAGGCCTGAATCCACACAGGCTGTCTTGGCTGCCCCACTCCTCCTTTGGCTTTTCCTGCAAATGCCATTGCCCTTTCTACCTCAACTAGAAACACCACGCATGGGCAAAAATTAGCCAGTGGGCCATATTCCAGAGAGACCATAAATGTCACTTTGCATCTTTAAGAAAAAACTGACAATTCAGAAGGAAATGTTGAGCTTTCTCACAGGGTCAGAAGGAGAGGAATCTTCTCAAGGAGTTGAGGTTTCAGAAGTCTTATTATTTGCAGTCCTACTCTACAATCCTACTCTGAACTGGTCTTGGAGAAAATGGTCTCCTGAATGCTTTGCACTCCATCTTGTCTCCTCCACCTTCAGCTTCTTCAGTGGCAACATCAGTGGCATCAGGCTGGATGCAGGCTTGGTTGATGTTACAAACTGATGCTGCACAAAGGGGAAAAAAAAAAACCAAAACCAATTGACCATGATGAAAGGGATGACAGGCACTGCCTTGGTATTTAAAAATATAAAGAGGGGGAGGTGGGGTGTCCTCATGAGCTAAACCCTTATATGTCTTCAGCTTTTTAATTGTAATGAGACAGGAAAAAGTGTGTGTGAAAGGCAGTATTAACACACAAAGAATAAAACCTCCTGTGATGGTAAAGGACTTACTGACTGCAGAATGGAAAGGACCACGGGACTTGCTGACAGAGAAGAGGCTAGGCCTGCATCTCCACAGGCCATCATGGGAAGTGGATGCTGTCGTGGTGTGTGTGGCCTTCTGTCGCAGGTCCTGAATCAATGTGTATATAGTTAATTCATTATAAGCCTATGTTTCAGTTTTTGAAAAGTTCTTCTAGCTATTATTGTTGTCACTGTTATTAATGTCTTAGGAGTTGTTTAGGTTTTTCCTGATAGTTTTCTGTTGCTTTAGAAAAAAAGAGGGGGGAGATGTAGGGTAGGGGGTTATAATGATTAGAGTGGCTAAGGCTGATGCCACCCAGAATTCCCATGGGAAAGGCCCAGCTGCAGGCTGGACAGGCAGAAATCGCCTGAGGGGCGAGAGGCGGTCAGGAGTGAGGAGAGAGTCAGCTGAGGGACGCCTGGAAGTGGGATTGTGATTGGCTGGAGGAGTGTGTGGACTGCGTATGAGCAGGAAGCTGATTGGATGGTAGGAGGTGTGGACAGCAGCACTGCAGCTGAGCCAGCCAATGGGAGCCTTCTTTCCGCTCAGTTCTGTTAGGCCTGGGTTTGGTTCCAGTTATGTCAGGTTGAGATTAAAGGCATAAAAAGGCTGCGATTTTTACAATAAAGGGATTTCCTTTGCATGCATGAGGGAGTCTCTGTCCCTTTGTTCCCCACTGCTGCATGCAAATCTGCCTTTTGGGAGTGCTAATGCAATAAACAGTCACTATACATAAACAAAGCATGGCTATAATTCTCAAAAAACTTAGAATTGTCTCAAGGAGTTTTGTTTTGTTTGACAGAATACCTTATGTGTGGGGTAGAGAGTTACATCTTACAGACTGCCTTAAAAGAAGAGATACTGCAACCCCACAAAATCAGATCAACCAAAGCACTCCTATTAGTAAGAATTAACAAAGTCTGAACTTATATTTTCTATCTCAAGGCTTTGTACATACATCCATCCACACAATACCACTGTGATTAACTACACTGACACACAGGTTTGCATAACTATTATTTTCTCAAATACACTGAAGTAGGGTAGAGGAAAAGAAAAAATTGATTAGAATGCCTAAAGACACTGCCTGTGGTTAAATATTCCCTCTGTGTTCACAGCTTTAAATTAAAATTTATCTTGAAAAATAAAGGTACTAATGGTACTATAAATAAAGGTACTAGAGGTTCCCATGAACTCCACAGATCTTAGAGAGGTGTTTGAAGGCTAGGTCTGTAGAAAGAGAGGTGTTTCATTAGCACGTTTCAGGTGCAGAGTTTCTTGACTATTTGCCACCTGTCACTTCTGTTTACAGTGTCTATAACATCATTTTCATGCTGAAAATCACTAACAATTACCTTCCATATTTATTTATGGTTAAGCACTCATGCCAACTCCTCTGAAGTCAAGAGCAGGTTTCTGAATAGAGCAGGAATAGGATTAAACCTAAAAGGTCTGCCAGTGCTATCACTGAAATACTAATTTGTATGCTTTCTTATTTTTGAACCAAAATACAATCATGGCTTTCAATGTTGGGTTTTTGCAGCTCGTATGCAAATGGCAATAATCACAGAACTGAGAACATTTGAGATTACAGAAAGGTTAAAAACTATGCATAGGAAGGAAATAACAGGAATTTCTGACTAACAAAAAACCAGTTTGTCTCCTGCAGCCTTGAGGTCATGTCCTGATACCCTTCCCAAAAGAAAACCTATTCATTGAAGACGCATCATTATCTCAAAAACATGTTTAAATGAATTGGAATTGTTGATTAGCCCATATCAATTAGCACCTTCCTTTTTCTTTTTGCTGACTAACTCTGACAAATCATAAATCTTTCAACGAAAAAATATTCCATGCAGAGAAAAACCCAAGGCATGGGCTTCTATACATGGTATTGCCAATCCCTGTGTGGAAGCCTCCTGCTAGCTCCCTACATCAGACACAAGGCAACTTCGCTGCCACGTAGACTTTAATATTGGTGATATTTGAAAAATCCAACGACACTGCTTGTTTTAGAAGTCCTAAAAAGAGCATTCAAAGCTCCTGAAAGCAAACATAGAGGCACTAATTTGGTTTAGGAGAGAAGGTGTTTGTGCAGCTGGATAACAGCTTGCATGTTGACATGCCTGGGGGGATTTCTATGTTTGTGCTCACCTTGTTTGAGGCAATGAGCGCAATGTCACCTGTGCATACCCGACACTGTGGTTCAAGAATCTATGCCTTGAAAGTGCAATGCTTTATTTGTAAGCAAAGGGGAAATGTATCTAAACTTATTAGGATAAACACCTTGCAAATAGACTGATCTAGAAACTTTGCCATTTTTAAGGAGTAAAATCCCAAGGTTTTAAGGAAAATGCACAGAATTCACAGAATTAC
The DNA here is from genome assembly GCF_963513975.1 of Fringilla coelebs. Taxonomy (NCBI): domain Eukaryota; kingdom Metazoa; phylum Chordata; class Aves; order Passeriformes; family Fringillidae; genus Fringilla; species Fringilla coelebs. Next base: position 73,238,201 of record NC_140031.1, on the reverse strand, counting down.
TAAGGGGGAAGAGACCTTAAAGATCATCGAGTCCAACCCATGCCCTAACACCTCAACTAAACCGTGGCACCGAGTGCCACATCCAGTCTTGTTTTAAACACATCCAGAGATGGTGACTCCAGCACCTCCCTGGGCAGACTAATCCAGAACTTTATCACCCTTTCTGTAAAAACCTTTTTCCTAATATCCAACCTGTATTTCCCTTGACGCAGCTTGAGACGCAAGCACATGAGCTTTTCATTGCTTTACAGCATTTCCTTGGACGTGATTTGATTTTTCTGAAACTTGACTTGTACATTCTAAGGCTCTTGTTAAATTTATTTCAAAGGTATTTCAGACAGCAGGAGTAGCAGTAACATTTTGCATTTCATTTCAACAATGCTTGTTGGTTTCTTTTGTAGATTATCTCCTAGGCTACTCATTTCCTTAAAATAGGATTTATTTATAGAGAGACATGTTATTGTTTTAGTCTACAACTGTTACTCAAAATTGAGTTTTGCAAAATGAATGCTCATAGAAGTACTGATTTGACAATCTTAAGCACTGCAGCATTTAAAAGAGATAGCTATCTATTCCAATAGATGTGGAATAGAGACCACATCACCTGTGACTTCCTTTCCCAGTTGCAAAGAAAAAGAATGCAGAAATATCTGAGCTTTAGCTGTGTGTCTGGATATGAAGCCACATGAGATTTTTGAATGGCTCTACACAAGTTTTTCAAGTTTTCTCTAAGGCTCCAGGTTCCCCAGCCTCAGGACCACCACTGGCCGGTTTTGTTGGTTTTGCATGGTTTTAATTTTTGGAGAGGAGGAAAGAAGGCAGCCACCAAAGTGGCATTTCTCTGAGGAGCTGCTAGAAGCTTTCTCTGTCCTGGCAAAACCAATCACTGACTGGCTCTGAAAATAGGCCCAGTGCTAAGCCAATTAGGAAAGCTGGTGACGCCTCTGGGACAACATATTCAAGAGAGAAAAAAAAGGTGCAGGAAGCTCTCTTTCTTTCTTTCTGCCCTCCAAGGGGGGCTGCGGGGACAGCTGAGCCCCTTCCCGGCGGGGTCGGGGGCTCTTTCCCATCAGGGCCGCCGGGCCCTGCTGCCGGGCTCATCCCAGCTGCGGCCAAAGCCAGGAGTGAATGATTTTTTTTGTGGGTGCACTGACGTTAGGCCAGCATTAAACCCCAACACCAGTGCCAGAGCCCACAAAGTGCAGTGGAGGGAGCAGCTGGCCAAACTCAGGCTGTGGAATCTGGGAGCCTGCACATTGTCCTAATGCAAATCCTCTGTGGGCATCAGACTGAAAGGCAGGACAGTTCACAAGAAATGCTTGACTAGATGCCTGGAACGACCAATTTCTCTGAAATTACAGGCAGCACTTTTCCTGCTTATTAATGTCAGCATCTCCAAAATTTAACTTTTCAGAGGGCAACCACGTTTTCTTCTAGATCGAGGATCAGGAATCAGTTTCAAACAAAAAAAACACTCTCCAAAGCCCTGCAAAACACACTTCCTCCATTCAGAAAGTAAAGCTGTTTCTTCAAAAGAAAGGAATTGAAAGCTCTACCAATCCAGTTTCCCACCAAAGAGTTTCCAAGCCATTTTTATTCTCTGCTTTCTTTGTCCTACTTTGTAGCAAATGTGGTTGCTCCAAGCACAGTGACATGGAGACAGAACAGTCACTCATGAAGAACAACACAGCTTGGTGCTCCAGCCTGAAAGCTGCAACTTGGAACCCACAAAACCCTTTGAGGTGCAACTGACAGCAACCAGGGAATGCAGCCAGGGGTGACTGCTGGGGTCAGAGAAGGGCCCAAGGCGTAGGACAGAACCAGGAGAAAAGGCAGTATTGGTTTAACAGCTGCAATGATTCCTAACAAATCCTCCCTCATTTTTGCATATTTATTGGGCATTCCCAAGAGTCCTGCTCATGTTAGCCTGCACCTCTGCCCCTTTGGAAACAGTCAGACTGGCAGCAGCTGCCCACCAGCAGCAGCCGCTCCAGGCTGGGAATGCCACTGGCGGTGCCGATTTCCAGAGGCTTCTGTGTCCCGGGGGAAGCCAAGACAGGAGCGGGTTGAACGGTGCTGGCGCTGCTGCTGCTGCTCTGTGCCAGAGAGCCCCGGCTGGGCAGGGCACTATAGTAAATCAAGGCAACACTGACAAGGGGGAGAAATGATACATCTGATTCCACTGATATCAGAAAGCTAATTAATTACTTTATTATACTATATTATTCTATACTATATTACACTACGTCTAAACTGAATCTGCACAAGCACCCAACTGCACACCATCTTGTGACTGTCTGCCAACAGTCCTGACACACACATCTGGATTCAATTGGTCACTGAATCAAAACACTCAAACCAGAATCCAGTCAAGCAAATTCCTTCAGGTAAATAATCTTCTACAATGCATTCCACTTCTGAACAACAAGAGGAGCAGCAATTGAGATAAGAATTGTTTTTTCTTTCTCTGAGGTTCAGAGAATGCGTATCCCAGAAATGTCTTTGGGAAGTTGTGCCTTGCTTTTCTCTGTGAAGAGAAATGCAACTACAGGGCACAGTGCCCACTGAGCTGCGGGCTCTTTCTCCTGCCAGAGCACACCTGGGAACAAGGCATGAAAACTTGTAGGGAAACCAAGGGGTTTGTGTGGTGCTGCATTGCTCTGCACACACCCAGGACACCTGCAGCACAGAGCTTTGGTGCCTAGAAAGGATAAAGCAGAGGAAAACAACTGGAAAATGTTTCATTTTGACCTGTCTTACCTGCTCAATTGAAGTCCACAAAATGAAAGTTACCAAGCAGGGCCTGATCCCTTCTCCTGCAGAAGGGGCCCTGCACTGGCTCCTGCCCAGGGCTGGTGCCCTTGTGCTGACATTCAGCTGACTGGGAGAAGAGCTCCTGGGGCCCCGCAGGGATACACCAAGCCCAGCCCAGTTACCTGGTACCCATGCAAATCTTGGGAAAGAAAAGATTAGAGTGGAAAAATATGACTGTCATGATCACGATATTTTACTATGTTTACATGCTGAATATATTTTATATATTTTATATATTTGTAGTATTTTTACACATTTTAGTCTCTGAAATACTGTCAGATGCAGTTTGATTCCTAATGGAAAGTCTTAAACTTTTAATTTAGCTTATAAAGTGAAGTTACTGACAGTAAATAATATGCACTTTGTAGTGTAGAGAGTTACAGTAATAGTGTGAGTGATTATGATTGCTTAGGCACAATTGGCTTGGATCTGTACAGGAATGTGAATTTTTCATAAGAGAACATTTTCCCTAAGTTTTGTAAAATATTTGAGAAACACTTCTTGTTTGAAGTAATATGTTGCAAACAACTTTTTACTTAAAAGCCGGAGGAAGGTTCTTACTTTTGAGAGCAGTACAATTTTACATTTTAAGAACAGAAAAATGTAGGCAGCTGATGAACTTCAGAATTATTGCAGACCAAATTTAGTCTTTCAGAAAGTATTAGTGATATATATCTGATTCAATGCATCTTTTAGTCAGGTTTATTCCATACATATCTTTTCTTTTTATTGGCTATTGAATTTATCCAGTATGCATCAGATAAATCGGGCAGGTGCTAAATCCAAAGTTGCAGCTTCGAGCAGATTTTAACAGTACAAAGACACATGGTTTCCTGTGTAATGTGAAAAGTAGCTGAAGCCTTTGACTATGATTAACTTTGATATCCAAACTTAATTGAATATGATTTTGTTCTGAGAGCTGTTAGGTAGGTAAGTGGTTAAGTGGTTATTGAGCTAGCTAGATATGGAAATAACTGACTTGATGGCATGAAATAAGTAGGTTTTTAACGACACTGGAAATTGGAGATTGGAGGAGTGTAATCAAAGCCTTATTAGTAGAACCCAACTTGGTTTATACCTTGCTTTCCTTTTATTTGTTTTTATATCAGTTCCCTGTGGTCAACAGGCAAGAGAATCTAGATGATCTTGAAACTGGAGAAAATCCTCTCCTCCTGGGGCTGGTCCTGCTCTGCAGTGACAAACAGGCACAGAAGGGCGTTTGCTGGGAGCCCTGGTGGGGGTGGCCTCCCGTGTGCTGGCTTCTTCCTGCGTCTCTGCCACCGTACTGTGCAGGATGCTGCTCTCCACGGCCCCTGCCAGCCACTACCAGCCACAGTGTATTCCATCCTGCCTTTGTCTCAGCCAGGGCCACAGAGAGTCTGGAAGATGCCATTTTCAGTGGATTAGTCCTGCCCAGCTCCTGGGCATGAGGCCACCCAGGAGCACTGGGCAATGGGGGCTGTTTTCAGGGCACTGACCCAGCCTGGCTGCTGGCCTCTGGTGACCCTCCCATGTCTGTCCCCATGGCAATGTCTGCCAGTAGTCCCAGACCCGTGTGCTGAGGTGTGAGGGAATGAAGGTGTGCCATGACGCCCCATTGCGATGTCACTGGATGGTGGAGGATAACATCACTGGTGGTGGATCACGATGTCACATGGGAGTGGTTTGTGACCTTGCACTCCTTTCTGTTTATATTCAGGTGCTAGATGCCCCTCTGTGGCATCCACCATTGGGTAGTGGATTGTGACATCACTGGGGGATGGATGTGAAGTCTCATCCTTCCCTACTTGAATTTTGGTGCCAGCCGAGCTTGGGTTCAGACTGGCTTGATCCTTGACTCCTGCCAAGCATGCCTGATCCTCTTCAGTCCCCTCCTGCTGCGACAGGCAGACATGGCCACGGAGACAGAGTGGAGTTGCCCCATCTGCCGGGACACTCAGAATGACGTGGCTTCTGCTCTGCCCTGTCACCACCAGTTCTGCCTGGGCTGTATCCTGCGGTGGGCAAAAAGAAATCCAGCGTGCCCGCTCTGCAGCAGTCCACTAGAAACTGTCAGGTTTTCTGAGCGGGGTGGACAGGATTACATACAATTTGCCATCAGCTATCCTGAAGAGTCACCAGAGACCAGCAGACAGGCAGGGAGAGCTCCTGGAGAGTCACCAGAGACCAACAGACAGGCAGGGAGAGCTCCCCTCCATCTTGCTGACAATAGCCTCCATGGCCTTTTTATGTCCCCTCCATAGCCCTCATGGCCCTTTCATGTCTCCTTCATGTTCCCCACAGGGAGCACTGTCCCGAGCTGAGCAGGAGGCTGCAGAGCCAGAGCCTGTAGGTAGCCTTCTGCCCCAGGTGTGGGCAGGACTGTTCCAACAACAAGAGCACCTCCTGGATCCTGTGCAGCCCTGGCTTTGCCAGAGGCTGGCAGAAATCTATGGGGACCAGTGGTGGAGGGCAGAGGCTGCAGAAGCCTCCATCCTGCACAGCCTTTGTGCCCATGGTCCAAATGCAGAGGCCTTGGTGGAGGTGCTGCAGCCTCTCCTCAGCGGGCACACAGCACCCCTGGTCCATGGCATCATCAGCGCCATTGTGGGCCAGTGCAGCGAGGAGGCCCAGAGGCTGCTGCGCTTCCGTCACACCAGAGAGGACAACAGGCCTGCGGCCAGCACCAGCTCCAGCAGCTCCAGCTGCACTAGCTTTCAGGAGAAAACTCCTGCCACTGGCCCCGCAAGCTTCAACGTGGAGAAGGAAGCTGGAATGTCACAGGCCAGCCTCCAAGGGAGTCACAGCTGTCCCCGACCCGTGCCTGACCCTGCAGAGTGGGACCAGCCCCAGGAGGACCCAGAGCAACCAGCAGTGGCCGGTCCCTCTGCCCAGGGCAGCATCTGCAGCCCCTCTGCTCCTGGCCAGGCCAGGAACCACTCTCTCAGGCATTCCCAGCATGCCCAAAAGAGAAGAGCCTCCAAATCTCAGGATTCTCCTTAGCCCAGCAAGAGGCTGCCCTGATGGTGGCACTAGCAAGATTCCAGGAACCCTTTAGTCAAGAAAAAGTAAATAAATTCTTTTTCTCTGACAAAGTTCCTGCTCCCTCCTCCTTCTAGTGTCTTTGCCTGACCCCCCAGCCCACCATCAGCTGAGAGCCTCTGGAACCCCAGGACCATTTTGGCAACACCTCCTCACACAGGAAATCTTCTGCAGCTGTGATGGTGGAAGAGCTTCTGAGAAATTGGGTGCTGTGCACCACATGGTTATCCTGGAAGATGTGTCAAAGCTGTCTGCTGGCTTACCTGGATTTCCGTAAGGCTTTTGACACAGTTCCCCCCCAAAATCCTTCCCCTCAATGAGAGAGAAATGGATTAGGACAAATCAGAAATCAAACTGACTAAGTAGATCTATAAGCAGAAATCCTGATTAAAATAAGGAATCAAAATTCATTCTCAAAAGCAGGACCTGCCCCAGGAGCAGCTGTAGCCATGGAGACAGGCCTGGAAAGGTCACCAGAAGCCACCAGTTAGGCAGGGACAGCTGGCAATGCCCTGAAAACAGCTTCAGATAGCTCAGTGTCTTCAGTTTGTCTGTTAGTAGGTTCTTTGGTTGGTTGGCTGGCTATTTGGTTATTTACTGATGTCTGGACTGGCTTATTCCAGATGATTTTCATTTTCATTAGGATTTGTTAACTACTGACATTCTGCTTCAGATGTGTAAAATAAACATTTTCATGAATATTTTCCTCAAAACAGTCATTTTTATCTTCTTTCTAATTAAATGTCTAAATGTTCATTTTAAAAGATAGAATCTCTCAACTATTGCTGAAGAGAGCAGGGTTTTTTCATTGGAAAACAGCTGATGACACAGTTCCTGGTGAATAATTTCCAAATGTTATATACACTCACAACAAAGAAATCTATTATTATATTGCAACCAGTTCTAGCATCTGTGACTTTGCCATTTTTAAATCCTAAGGGTTTAATTCCAGTATATTTTAAATTGGCAAGTGAATGGGATTGGAGAGTAATTTTTGCCCCCTGTCCTGTCACTGTAAGATTAGCAACCTTTCTTTTTGAAGGTTTTTTTCCTTTCTCTGTGGTTTTCTTTGTCTTTGCTTGAAGGACTTTCCAAATGAGATTCCACACTGCTTTTCCACTGGAATCTCATTGCAGCTCTACACTCACCATTTCAGCAGCACTGTGTCATACTTTGAACTTGGTTAATAGTGACCACTTTCAATACTTCTCACACATTTTTATTTTGGTTCCATAAGACTGTTTTTTCCTGTTGTATTTTTCTACTCCCCTAATCCCAAACAATTAATATCAAATTCACTTTGTAAAGTGACCACATATTTGAAATCTGTGTTCACATTCACTACACTCTGACGGTGTTCGCAGGGGTCCCAGGATGAGGGAAGAGACAAAAATCTGAACTCCATGTTTCAGAACATATTATGACATATATTAAAACTATACTAAAATAATAGAAGAGAGGATTTCATCAGAAGGTTAGCTAAGAATAGAAAAGGAATGAATAACAAAGGCTTGGACTGACCAAGACAGTTGGAGACAGGTGGATTGTGATTGGCCAATAATTAAAAACAACCACATGAAACCAATCACAGATCCACCTATTGTATTCCACTGCAGCAGATAATCATTGTTTACATTTTGTTTCTGAGGCCTCTCAGCTTCTCAGGAGATAAAATCCTAAGGAAAGTATTTTTCAAAAAACATGACACTACTGAAGGTCCACCATTCTTCCTGCTTTCTGTTTATTAGCTTATTTGTTATGTTGATTTCAGAGATAAAAAGGTTGTATTAAAAAAAAAAAAAAACAGCAAGCAAAACTCTCGGTACCTGCAGAACATTTTTATCATTACTACAGGAATTCAGAAACTGAAAGGAAAAAGCCAAATTTAGTTCTCAGTGCAGTATTTGTGACCAACTGGTAACTCTAACCCCCAAGATTCAGTTAAGTAAATAAATGTGAGCTACATGTTGATGGACCAGAAGATAACTCTTTTACTGTAAAATGCTAAAAAGCTGATGTCTTTTTGTTCTGGTTTGAAAGCAAAACCAGTGAAAGACTCCAACTCAAAAATACAATTTATTAGGAAAAGGAGAAAAAATACATGCAATAATACAAAAGAAAAACCACTGACAGAGTCAGAATACAACCTGACACCCTGCTAGTTATGGTGCTGGCAGTCCAGATGAAATGGTCTTGTTGAAGTGGTGATCCTGTAGAAAAGATCTGGTAGCTGTTGTGGTTCTGGAAACCAGTGGGTAAGGGCAGCTTGTTCTGTCCCAAACCCCAGATGATATCCAGGTGGGAATGCTTACCTCCTCTCCCTTGGGCAGAGCATCTCACAATGTGCTGATATCATTCTGAGCCATGTGGTGGGTCCTTGATTGCCAAGGAGCATCCTCCTGCAAGCCTGACTCCCTGCATGGAGCTCCCTTACTCTCATGGGTAGTTAAGGACTCCAAAGGGCAATCCAGGGGAATGGAACTGGCTGCTGTGAGACCAGACTTAGCAGAGTCTGCCACTGTGCTAGGAACACTCAAACTGAAGTCGTGCACTGGAAGCACATAATGAGGTGGGAAAGGACCTCAGGAAGTCTTTATCCCAGCCTCCTCCTCAGCACTGCATCAGCCATGGCAGATTGCTCAGGGCTTTGTCCAATTTCTTTTGAAAACTCAAAGCAGGGAGAGTGCACAGCCTCTCTAGGTCTGCACAGGAACTCTGGTTAGCTGCCAAAAATGTCTGGCCTGCTGAACACTAATTTCCCATCTTAAAATAAAAAAACAAACTGAAACCAACAAAACCCCAGCCAACGTCAAACCAAACCAATGCTCTGATTGAACTGTGGCATTACAAAAAAATTAGACTAGTATTTTCTAGCAAGAGTTATCACAACATGATCGACCTTTCTAGCAGATGAAGAGCTGTTTGCACAGCTGGTGGGCTGATACAATGCTTATTCTTCAAAAATCACTGGCCTGTGGAGCTGCACAATGCTTTTTCTAGGACCGTGTTGAACTTTAACCAAGAAGAACAGGAGAGTAAAAAGCCCAGTTATGCCAACTTTTCTGCTACTTTGGAAAGAAGTACCTGATTTTTGGGTGGTCACTTATGACTTGGGGGTCACTGACCACCAGGGACCAACAAAGACACCCTTGGGACAGAAGATCTCATGGACAGAGTGGAGGAATCACATTAATGATTTGGGAAAAATGATTATGAGATGTATGTTTATTCCAAGAAAATCAATGATTATGTACATAAAATATAACATATTAATTGCTTTTTGCATAGAATTGGGATGAATTGAACTCAACAGAGCCACAAGTGGTGTGTCCAGCTTGTCATGAACACTCATGTAGCAAGGCACAACACAGAGCTCTCAAATCACAATACCACCGGGCCTTTCATTCTGTTTGGGCACTGAGGAACTCTTTAAAGCACCAAAGCCACAGAAAAGAGGTAGGAAAAATTGGCATCATGCTACTGCTGGTATCTTCCTGGAGGAAAATCTGTTTGGTTTCTTAAGGTCATAGCTTTCCAAAAACTAGGGGGAAAAACTTACTGCTCAGCACCAGGAGCCCAATTGTGAATGGTTTTCTTGACTTAGCAAAGCTGGGATCTTAACAGTGGACTCTGTCCTTGGCTCAAATCACCTGTCCTCACCTGCCGACAAAAGCACCACCTGCAGCAGAAGCTACATCAGTCAGTCTTCTGAAAAGGCTGTGTTAAATTTGGGAGAGGAAAAGAAAACATATCAGACACTGTGGATTAATGACAAGACTCTGAGGAACAGTTCCAAAGCAAAGGGCAGCAGCTTCTCTCTGGGACACTCCTTGTGCTCCAAGGCAGCCGGGCTGCCCTGGCTGCCCAGGACCCTGCACTCCGCGGGCTCTGCAGAGCTGCACAGTGGGGAGGCAGCTTTGGGCACCTCAGCCCCTGGGCAGGAGTGGCTTCTTGCTCTGGAGGGCTGCCTGTGGGCAAGTGCAAGGTGCTGACCTTCTGCTCTTGGCCCTAGCCTGGCCTTGCAGGGCTAATCCTGTTCCCTGTCTCAAATGTGCTAAAGACAGACTTGTTTGTTTCCAGCTCTGCACAGCATTGATTTGCACCACAAAATACTGAAGGACTAAGGCCTGAACAACAGACCCTGACTGAAGCCTCAACAACAGGACCTGAGCCAAAGCTGCCCTACAGATGACCTCTCCAACCAAATGTTCTATAGATCTGCTCCTTAACCAAGTATTACTATCAAAAGGATCGATGCATCCATTCCCTGGTGAAACACGTCTTCACCTTTCAGCATTAGGAAAATGGACAAGGCCACACCTGGCCTGGGTTCCTCCTTGAGCCCTGGGCAGGCTCAGGGAGAAAACCAAGAGGAGAATGAAACCAGCTGTCCCCCAGCAGAAGCTCTGGCACGTTGCTCGTCCAGCACTATCAAAGCCGGGCTACTCTCACAGCACATTGCCCCTCGAGGCCGGCAAAGGTGGAGGCACCGCAGGATTTCCCGGTTCCCGGCCGTGGCTCTGCAGGGCTTGGCTGGGACAGCTTCCCCAGCTGATGTGCAGCCCTGGATGAAGGGGAAAGGATTGGGGTACCTGGTGATGTGTCCTCCTTAATCACCAGAGGCAACCTTTTGCAATATTGCTGAGGTGCATTGCTTAGCTTATCCTTTCCTGACCCTTTCTTGCCCTTTTGCATTACAGTAAATTACACTGTTCCTTCAGCTGGTGTTTGTGTCTGCATCTCTGACTCTCCCCACCAGCAAAACAAACACACAGTCAGTTTAGCACAACACCTGCCTCTCTGCCAGCCCATCTCTTGGCAAACTCCCCTAGGGCCATCTCCACAAGTGAAATTCCCACTTTGCAACTTCCTTTTCTGCAGGCTGGTGAGAAAAGGAGCCACTCCCAGATCTGGACACCTCTGGAAACCAGCTGCTTTCAGCAGTCACAACCCTGAAATATCAACCTCCTTCCTTAACCTGCCCACTGGAGCTCCCACCAAGAGGCCTTTTGTCCAAGGATACCCACAGAAGAGCTTGAGGAGGGAGCAGTTTGAAACACAACTGCTTCAGAGTTTAAACCTGCCTTTATCAAATGAGCACACACCCACCAGTCCCAAAGGGAAAGCAGGCAGGAAAGAGAAGCTCCTCTCCCACAACAGCAACCTCTGTGCTTCCTTCTGTTCAAGCTGGAGAGTGGAGGCCATGGGCTACACCTCACTTTGGAAAGGAGCCCTGGGAATTCGCCTGATCTGGGAGAGCAGCAAAAGGAATTCCCTAAAAAGTAGGAAAAGAATCTCTGGAAGCGATAGATAATGACAATATTTCTGCAGAAAAGAAAAAAAAAGAAAAAAAAATGCTTGAAGTATTTCCAAAAGTCCCCAGACTGAAATTTATTTGCCAATACGACAACCCCAAAGTCTCTCTGGTGTGTCAGGAAGCTCAGCAATGAACCTGCAAGGCTTGGATAAACATCATTGGTGTTCATCCCCCAGAGCACAAGCAGCTCCCCAACAAGACTTCAAGACCAAGGGACAAAGCTTCCCCCTTCCGCTCTCCACACCAGCTCTAGGCAGTCTTTCTCCATTGCAAGATCTCCTTTGTCAGTCTACAGTGACAAGAGTTGGCTGCAGGAGGCATTTGCATGGAACTGTCCCCGGATGGTGGCAAGAAAAAGAAGAGGTGATTCCTGAGGAAAAAAAAAGGCAACGCTGTTTGGGAAGACACCAGCATGAGTTCCCTACAACTCTAGGCCACAAATCCCTTGAATAAAGCAACATCCATCCATGGGGCAGCACTTTAGCTTTGATATCAATGCTGACTAAATTGCTGCCCCTTCCTGCTGCAGTAGCTGACTCCAAATCTAGAGAAATGTGCCAACTCTGCCAAAGACAGGCAGACATGGTGAGATAAAACCAGCTAGTCTGCTGAAAAGGAGACCAAATGAATGTTTTCTAAGCCCCCCTTTTCATCCTTTCCCCAGCCAAGACAGAGCAATGTCCTTCCTCTCTGTCACCGACAGTGACCCAGGCACGGGATGCAGCGTGGGGACAGAGCCCGTCACTGCTCCCAGTGGCCTGCCCTACCCTTCCCTGCCAGCCCTGCCCTTCCCTGTCCTGCCGTACCCTGCTGTGCCATCCCGTGCCGTGCCGAGCCCGCCCAGCCCCGGGGCCGCCCCGCCCGCGCTGTGCCCGCAGCCCGGCTCCGCCGCGCTCGTCCCCGCCAAGTCCGGCCCGCGCCGGGGCCGCGCTGGGCGCGCGCGGGCCCGAGCGCAGCGCCCCCCTCAGGCCGCGTGCCGCCGGCGCAGCCGCGGCCGTTGCGCTGCGGGCGTTGCGGCGACAGTCGGCGATCGACGCCATGGCGGAGCTGCCGCTGCCCGCCGGGCTCAGCGCCAGCACCTTCCCCGCCAAGCTGTGGCGCCTGGCGAACAGCCCCCGCGTCCGCTCCGTGCGCTGGGACAGCGGGGCCCAGGGGCTGCTCATCGACCGCTCCCTCTTCGAGCGAGAGCTGCTCAGGCCGGGCGACGCCCAAGGGGCAGGCGCTGACGGGGCGGGGCCGGGGCCGGCCCCGGACTCCTTCCAAGCCACGCACTTCGGCAGCTTCGTGCGGCAGCTCAACCTCTACGGCTTCCACAGGGTGCCGGGCTGGGTTGGCTCAGATGAGCCTGACGATGCTGGGGGCTGGCTCCACTTCAGGAACCCCAACTTTCGTCGCGACCGCCCCGATCTCCTGCTCCACATCAAGCGCCTGACCAGGGCCAACAGGCAGCGGCTGGCGGCGGGGCTGGAGGTGCGCAGCCGCCAGCCCAGCCGCTTCCAGCAGCTCCACACAGAGCGGGCAGTTCCCTCCTTCCCCGCCGGGCAGCCGTCCAGAGCCGGTGAGAGACGGTGGGACTGAGGGCGGCGTGGGCTGTGGCCGTGGGCACTGCCCGGCGGGGCAGGAGCGGGCCCTGCCCGTGCTGGGGCTGCTCAGCGCAGCTGCCCCGGCCGACACAGGGGCTGTCCTTGGGCAAGGCAGCTGTGCCGGCAGGGCCGGGAGTTGTGCCGGCTCTGCCGGGCTGCCGGGGCTGCGCCACGGTCCCGCCGCGGCTGAGCTCACCACAGCCTGGCCCGCTCGGCTGCAGGTGGCCCAGCCGTGCGCCCTGGCTGGCGCTGCTCCTTGCCCTGCCCTGGGATGCTTGGGGAGCTCTCGGTGAGTGCGTGAGCCGAGGGCTCGGTCTTGGTCACGCCCAGCTAGAGGGAGCCTCCCGTCCCTCTGGGGCAGTGGGGAAAAGACGTGGCAGTTGAATTTCTGGCAGTTGCCTCCTGCCAAGGACCAGCAGCAGGATATTTATCCCAGACAGTTGAACGAATAGGGGAGAGCTAAGTAGACACGGAATTGCTAGTTGAATAGCCCCAGAACATAGGGGGTTTTTTGTCTTCTACTTTCTCACCCTGCTTGGGAGGATGGGAGCTTTTGTCTTGCCTGACAGTTGCTACCAAGGGAAACGCATCCAAAGACCAATAGTCACCCAGCCTTCCCTTTGCTTCCTTTTTCTTTCCCTCACTGCTACACAGTGGTCTCATACCAGGACCTCAGTGCTGCCTCACCTGAGGATCTAGAGCTGCCTCCAGGCCCTTCCAGGCTAAGTGCAGGGGCTCAAGACTCTGAGGTTTTCCTAGCTTCTCCCAAGAAGGTGTTTGCCTCATCTGGACTTCTTGGGATTTCATCGGAGGAACCAGTCACAGACAAATTTCATCTCAACTGTGAGCTCATCATTCCACTGGTTCCCATGGAGCTTAAATGCCACCCTGAGCTCATCGTTCCTCTGGTTCCCGTGGACCATCACAGCCCTTCCATGGCCTCTCCAGAGAGGAGCAGCTGCACATCTTCAGAGCAGCAGTTGCCAGCCTGCAGCCCATCAGGTAGGGAAAGAGTTTCTACCCTTGCTTTCCAAGCAGGTCCTGGTGAATGACCCTTTCAAGAGTTTTCCTGCAGTGCTCTAGCATGGGTAGATCTCAAGTGAGAATCAGGTAGAAAGTGTCAAGTCACCTAGGAAGGGGGACCTTGAAAACAGAAAGATTCTCTGCCTGCTTTTCCTCTCCTTGCTGAAGATTTGGAGCCTCTCTATAGGGGTACAAGGGCAAGGTTAAAGATAATGCCTTACAAGTGGTCTGTGTCAGGTGTACTTTCCCCTTTCTTTGAATGAAGCCAGACTAGGATGGTGATGGGATATTGCAGATGTTTAAGACTGTCTGCCCTGCAATTCAAGCTGTGCCATTGAAATGAGCTCTGTGTGCCCCACAACAGCTGCAGCTGCAGAATATGGCCTCAGTCACAAGGTTGTTTTTGAATAAACTCAGAGTACAAGTTTAGCATGCATGTCTGCAGATCTGGGCTCTTCCTGGGTGAATCCACTTTCTTTGGTCTTTTGTGATGAGAAACTAAATGTAGCCGAATCCCAAAGCTGCTGGGAAAGGAAAATGCAAAAGGCTGTGATTATAAGGTGTTCCTGTGTGTCTGTGTGTCTATATCAGATTTACAATCCATGCTGTAATCTATGTACGTGTCAATTAGGAGAAATATTTATAAGAGGAAGAAGTCACTCTTCCAATCCCCTGGGAAGTCTGAAGTCTGGAACTGAGGTTGCTGTGTGCTTGCTGTGATGTTTGATCCAAGGCACCACTAGAGCTCTGCATCTCAAAGACACATCACTGAGCCTGACCAATGTGTTTGAATTTTTGCAGCCACCCCAGACACTTCAGCCCCCAGCACTCCAGCTGGCAGTGCAGGTTTGGCAGCATGGACAGCCCCCAGCTGGCTGTGGAAAACTCCTGGGGAAGAGGAATTGCCACCACCGGATCTGGACATGGTGCTTGAGACGCTGGAGGAGATGTTTGCTCATTCTGCTCCGGTAACTGCATTGGACAGGGGAAAAAGGGGCTGGACTGAGAACTTGTGAATGTTGTTGCATGGATGAGAAGGAAAAGCTTCTTGAGTTCAGCTGTGAATGGACAGGGAAGGCTTGCTTGGTAAAGCAAGACTTCCTAAAGAAGAGGGAATGAAAATGTCTCCCTCCTGAGTAAGGATGAAAAGGTGCGAGCCTTTGTTGGCCAAATTTGGATGCTTGTTTTCCTGGGAAGGATCCCTGGTGCAGGGGCATTTGTGGTGAGGAAGTGGAAGCTTTGTAGGTTCTAAGAGGCTTTGTTTGATGGGAAAGAAGAGAAGAGTGTTTGCAGAACTGGCACTGAGGGCCAAGTGTCCCGTGCAGGGAGGGGCATGCCAGAGGTGCCTCTGTTCCAGCAGCAGATGTGGGCTGTGCCTTTTTTGGTGGGAAGGCCAAGGCAAAGCAAGGGCTGGGCTGCAGCTGCTGCTGCTGTGTGAGCCCTGCCGTGTGTGTAGGTGCTCCCAGAGCCATGGCTGGGGCTGGGCTGGAGCTGCAGCTTTCTTGTCCTCTCAGGGAGCTGGTGTCTGCAGTGCAGTTTCCATCTGGGAAATCCTCAGCTGGGCAAACTGGGCAGTTTTGCTGTCCATGTTGCAGAGCTCAGTCCCCTTGCTCTTGGGCATCTCTGTGGGGAGAGATGTGTGTTCCCACCCTGTCCCTGCCAAGCTGCAGCCTGGAGGAGACTGCTGTGCTCAGGGCTGTGGAGGGAAGAGCACATCCCTGTGCCAGGAGCTGGCAGGACTACTTCCTTAGCAGCCATTCCATGTGCTCAGTGTCACCCCCACATTCAACACTGTCAGCTTTTGACAGCCTTTGGGCTGTGTTTGCGAAGTCAAATCTTGCTGACTGTTGAAGGGCTTTGGGGCCCAGAGTTCTTGTTAGGAACAAGGGATTAAGTGTGTGAATCATGGGGTTGTTGGACCAGGTGTTTTGTGTTAGTGGTGAGATGGGTTTCTTCCTTTCTCTTTCTCTTTCAAGGAGAATATTACTGTTGCCCGTGAGTCTTCAGGAGGGGAGTCTGTGGACAGAGCTGCAGCAGAGGGAGCTTTGCCTGGCGCTGAGAGCTGCAGGAACAATTCCCAGGAGCCCGAGGAGCTTGGTAAGGACAGAGCCCCCTTTGTTTAGAGAGGTGTGAGATGGCTGCTCTGAGCCTCTGGCAGGAAGGGAGATGAGAAGGGCTGAGTTCCTGTCTGCAGGCTTGGTGTTTCCTGGTGCCTTTAGTTCAAATCCTGCACTGGCACAACCTGCCTGAGCCCTGCCCTCCACGCTTCTCCAGAGGCTCTGACACTGAGTCCTCTGCTGTGGCAAGAGAGCACGGAATAAACCTGACCTTGTGGGACTTGTGTCAGCAAACCGGGTGTGCCAGCTTTGTGCTGATGTCCATGGATAAGTTTGCTGCAGGGTGTCAGTGCTCTGGAGACAACACTGAGTGACTCTGGAAGCAAGAGAGGAAAGCCCAGCAAAAAGTCAGTGTAGAAGTCTGAGCTTTTTGTCTCCAAGCATTAAATCAATCTAGTACCAGTTTGCTGATCGGTGTAGAGAGACACATTAAAAATACAAGCAGCAGAAGCTTTGTGGCCAAGGAAATCATTAGTCACAAATCCAGCAGCTCAAGGAAAAACTGAAATTACCCCAAATTAGTGATAAATAAAGGAGAGAGAGAGAGAGAACACTTTGGATCCGCATTCTTGAGCAAAGCTGGTGCAGCCTGCAGGCCTGGTAGGGAGCTCTTTCCCTCTCAGCTGTTTATCCAGAGCTGGTGGTTGTTTTGGAGGAGCTGTTGCTCACTGCAGAGAGCAGGCTGTAGATGGCGGGGAACGGTGCTAATTCATAGCTCAGCTCCCAGCACCTTCAGCTTCAGCCATTTCAGTGAGGACTGAGGTCTCTCTGTCAGCACAGAGGAAGAACAAGGTTGGGCTTCTTTGTGCCAGTTGGGACTGTCTGTGTTTCAAGCTTGCATGAGATGCTTTGCACTGTGAGGGCTTTGAGTGTATTGGGATACTTCAAAACTTCAGAGGTTCTGAACGCTTAGAAGGATTCTAGCTCTTTGAAGAGCAGGCTTCGAATTGCCAAGTGAGAGTCTGCCTTTCCAGCCATCTTTTACAATCTTCTGTAGAAGGAGAGTTACTTCCAAAGGGAATAATGCACAGAGGCCAATATTGGCTCAGTGTTCCCTTTGTTTCCCAGATATCCACCTGATCTACCTTGCCAGGAGAGCTGCCCTGCATGGGAAGAAGGATCAGAGGGAGAGCCTGTGACCATCGGGCAGGTGGAATCCCTCCATTTAAACATAGATCTATAGATTTCTATAATTCTATTTATATATCCATATAGTTACATTTATAGATTTATACAGTACTATTTATATATCCACGTAGTTAAATTTATGGATTTATAGATGTGTGTTAACATGTGCGTATATATATATATATATATACACGTCTATATAGTTAAATCTATATATATCATTTTGGATGGGATAAAATTGTATTTATAGTTATGTAATTACATTTATAGATTTTCAGATGTACATTTATATATGTATACAGTAATGATTATATATATATATTTATAAACCTGCATTTTTACATAGTTAGAGGTATATGGATTTTTAGATGGATAGGTTGTTTTTGGTCTAGGTCTAGGCTGCATTTTTACCTCTTTCCCCCTCTGCTGCCTTTCTCACCTCTTGCTTTTTCCCCCTGTGCTCACTGGGTCCCCTCTCCCTGTGCTGGCTCCGAGCTGGCGGCCGGGCCGGGTGGAGCAGCACTTCCAGCCCCGGCTGTCCCTGGAGCGCTGGGAGCTGCCGCTGGCCCCAGGCACTGTGCCCTGAGGAGCTGCTGGAGGACGGTGAGACTGAGGGGGCTGAGGGGGCTGAGGGGGCGGTGGCGCTCAAGGGACGGGGACCCTGAGCTGCTGCTGGGGCTGAGGGCTGTGGGGCAGCCGAGGCTGATGGTGGCACCGAGGTGACAGGGAAGTGGCACAGGCTGAGGGGCTGGCGGGTCTCGGGGGACAGGATGGGTCACAAGGGACTGAGGGGGGTGAGAGGACTGTGAGGGGCTGAAGAAACTGAAAGGGGGCTGGGGGTTCAGCGAGGGCATGGCGGGGCTGAGGGGATGGAGGGGCCAGCAGGGAGCACAGAGGGTTCTGGGACTGCAGCTCTGCCAGGCCTTGGAACCAATTCCAGAGCCTTCATTTTTGACACAGCTGCGAGGAAGACCCTGAGGACAGCTGGAGACTGACGGGAGGCAGCAGGGAGAAGCTGAAGGCCAGCAGCAAGAGCAGTGAGCGGGGACCTGCTGCTGCCAGCCTGGAGAGAGCCCGGCTGAGGCCACAGGCCCGGGCAGGCAGGGTGGGGCTGAGGGCGGCGTGGGCTGTGGCCGTGGGCACTGCCCGGTGGGGCAGGAGCGGGCCCTGCCCGTGCTGGGGCTGCTCAGCGCAGCTGTCCCGGCCGGCACAGGGGCTGACCTTGGGCACGGCAGCTGTGCCGGCAGGGCCGGGAGCTGTGCCGGCTGTGCCGGGCTGCCGGAGCTGCGCCACGGTCCCGCCGCGGCTGCGCTCACCACAGCCTGGCCCGCTCGGCTGCTTTCTCTTTCTCACCCTCCTGGGGAGGCTCTGAGATTTCCTCTTTCCTGAAGGAAATGCAGCTGCTGCCGAGGGAAACGTCCCCATTCTCACTCAGTGTTCCCTTTGCTTGCCAGATGTCCCATCTGCTGTCCCTGTCCAGGAGAGCTGCTCTGCACGGGAGGAGGAGAGCGAGGGAGAGGCTTTGAAGATGGGGCAGCTGGGATCCCTCTGCTTGGAGCTCTGTTTAAAAATGTCTGGACTTACACATAGAGAGAGGGATTATTATATGGATATGTACATCTGTAGACTTCTATTTGTATATTTCCATATGTTTGTTGTTTTATTAATGGATGTATTATATTTATGTATGCATATATATACATATATGTTTGTAATTACATACATGTATGTTGTTACATCTGTGTTTTGCCCTATTTCCTATTTCCTAGACTTACAGCTGTGTAGGTATCTGTACTGATGCAGTTACAGGTATATGTCTCTTTAAATACGTATATTGGAATTTGTATTGGTTGATATGTCTCCTTAAATATTTTTTAAAGTGTATTGATCTCTTTATGTCTATATAATAATATTTACATATGTTTCTAGTTGTATAGCTGTATATTTATATTGATAAAGTTGGGTGGATATTTAGTTTGTTGATATTTCTATATTTATAGATAGGTTTAGTTTATATATTTACTTATATATATATTGTATGTAATATACAGTGTTTAATTTATATTTACATCTGTAGATTGTTATATTTGTATATGTATTTATATGTATGTTCATATATGTATGTGTTTAATTCCATTTCAACATGTATGGAGTGGTATAGTTGTATAATTCTATATATTGAATTCTTAGCATGGGGTTGTTTAGAGAGGAAATGGTATTTTTGTGTGGGCTGTACGTTTGTAGGAATAGGTAATAAATTAAGTCCTTAACCACCTAATTGATCTTTGTGTATAGTGAGTTGTTTTAGAGGTTGGCAATAAATAAGTTTTTCTTATCTGAAGTTGGTATTTGTATATTTTTATACAGACTGGTTATAATAATCTAATAAATTCCTTTATTTTCCTTAAATTGAGATTTGTATAGTTCTGTATTGCCAGCGTGGGTGTAGCAATTTGTAATAAATGACATTTTTCAGCTGAAATTGATTCTTGTGTATTTGTGGATCAGCAGTGCAGCTGTGGCAACCTGCAAGAAATGCCATTTGTCAGCTGCGATGGGTGTTCTGTGATTTGTGCTACCCAAACCCTTGAGCAGATGGAAATGCTGGAGGATTTTGGCCATGGAAATCTGCGGCCATGCCCAGCACATGCCCCACCTGCACTCAGGCTGGGCAAGGGAAGCGCAGATTTGGGCTGGCAGCAGAGCCACACGTTGGCTCAGAACTCGCTGCAGAGGCTGCTGAGAAAACTCCGGGACTCCACTGAGCACACAACTCCTGCTCTGTGGATACGCAGATAATTCAGTCCATGGTTGGTTCTTTTCATACAGACGCACACAGAGATACATAGGCAGCACTTAGAAACCTGTAACATACTCGGTTGTGGCAGCTGAAATGGACATTTCTCTGTTCATATGGAGGGTCAGCAGAGTGGTGCCATTCTGTGGCCATCTCGTAACAGGCAGTGGCCACTGTGTCTAAACTGTGCAGTTGCAGCAATCTGTAATGAATTTCCCTTTTAAACTGACATTGGCCTTGGGGCACATCTCACTTCCATGATGAGTGACCCCATCAATGTTTGCCCCTATTTCTTCACTGATCCTGAAGCTCTGACGAGTGTATGACAGGCCGTGGCGCCCAGTTTCTCACAGGTGTGTCCAGCTGTGGGTAACAGACCTGTCTTGTCTGTGAAACATCCATCTGAGGTTATTTTTCTGAGCTGCAGTCCATCTCTAGAACCTTCTCAGGCAGCACCGTGGCTGAGGAGGGGAAGGGGAAAATGTAAGATTCTGGCATTTATTCTCTTTTAACATGTATTTGCACTCAGCTGTAGCCTGAACTTAGTAAGGGAAAGGACAGACTTTCCTTAGTCATGCAGAGTGGGATAAATGGTGTGGGAATAGGCACAAACCAAGCTGCAGGAGCAGCTTCTTCTTGGTCTTAACAGGACATTGTGTACAGGAAAGCACCACAATCCTAATGATTCACCTCTTAGGTAAAGCCGCAATGGTTAACCGTGTAAAACTACCTGGGGATGGAAATGACAAATGTCCCTGGGGTGGGGAAGAAGCCTGGGAGTCAAAGGCTTGGAAAAAGAGACTGGGCAAAGGCAGCCCAAGGCACAGGCCTGCATTTGGCTCCAGGCAGGAGGGAGCTTGTCCTGCCAGCACGGGAAGGGACTCCAGGCAGAGGAGCTGGCCGGTGGCAGGGAGCAGCTCCTGCTGTCCCCGCAAGGGAAGGACTGGCAGGATGCAGGAGCAGCGGGCACAGCACGGATGGACAGCGGAGCCACTCCTGACCCGCCAAGGTGACTGTGAAAAGCCAAAGGGCTGCTTCCAGCAGGATAGCTGGATCCGTGCAGGATCAGGGTGCCCCAGGCGAGCAGTCTTGGGCTGGATAGCGCAGCCTTCCAGAGGCTGGGTGTCCAAACCCAAACTGCTCTATAGCCAAGGCCACTCAGCAAGCTCATTGATTATCAGCTCTTAGTGATTTTCAGCTCTTTCATAGTTTCAGCTCTTTGAAGTGCTCTGGCTGGCAGTGACTTTCAGGAAGGCAGACGGTGAGAGAGATGAGAAGGCAGCCTGCTGATTCCACAGTGGCTTTATTGAGGGGTCTGTGAAGGGTTCCAATGAC
The DNA here is from genome assembly GCF_963513975.1 of Fringilla coelebs. Classification (NCBI taxonomy): domain Eukaryota; kingdom Metazoa; phylum Chordata; class Aves; order Passeriformes; family Fringillidae; genus Fringilla; species Fringilla coelebs. Next base: position 73,217,066 of record NC_140031.1, on the reverse strand, counting down.
AGCTCGTCTAACAGAATGGGCTAAGGTAGCCCCTTATATAGGGTTAGGGGAGCTCAGGAACTGACCAATTGGTTAGGGAGAATGGCCGATGGGGTCTCAGAGAGATAAGCTAGGCCTGGAGGACCTAAGTGAAGACTGCTAACTTCGTTCCTGTGACTTGGCATTTCCTTATCTCTAAGCCTCCATCCTCCACGGAGCTCTGGCTAACTCAGTGACTGCTACAGGTGACCCCTCCTGGTGCTGCAGTCACAGCACAGTCACCTGTCCTGCAGGCTCTCTTTGGCTCCTTGAGCTCCAACCTGTGTTGGCATTTTTCCTTCTCATGAATGGGACAGGATTTCTGGGGTACGTTACTTGAGCTTTATTAGCAGCATCAGCCTCATTACACGGTTGAGACAATAGAAAGATGGCAAAGCTCACCTACAGCCAGCAGCAGGCAAAGATTTCTTTGTTACAGAGTATTTTTAAAACTTTTTAGCCAATAGCAGATTGCTAAAGCTTACAGGCAGCTGTTTTAACCGATTACTAAAAGTACACATACACCTGCTTCACACAGTGCTTGCTTGTCTTCTTTCTATTAACAATACACAATATTCCATTATTAAGCTTAAAACCTTCTACTATCTTATTAAGCATATTTTCCTGCAGTCTTAAGGCCTATCTTAGCCAAGCCTAAGACTCAAGCTATTGTTTAACGTCCTCACTGGCTGTACTATTGTAATTTTTTCTACTTTCAGACTTTGCAGCTGCAACTAACTCTAAGTTTCTTGGCTTTTTCTGTTTCTAAGGCCTGCTTTCCCAGCTTTCAAAAAATCTTCTTAGCGGTACTAATTCCTACACAACTCACTGCAGAAAGCAGACCTGATTATAAATTATAGCAATTATAAGACCTCAGAACTAGTTGGACCACTGCTAATAGTGGATTTTTAATTTCTTTTACTATCTCTGCATTAAGTACCATCTGTGCTTCCAAAAGGTAGTGTTCCAAATTTAGAACCATGCACTCTCTCCTTTAGCAGATTTATTATACACATACACATATGTTTGTAATTTTATGTTTGTAACATTCATCTGTGGGAAGAAAGGGTAACCTTAAGAATGTGTACTTGTTTTCCAGCAGCACAGTTCCACAGAAATTTATTTCAAATACTTTTCTGAGGTTCCTATAGTAGAAAGACACTTTGCTAAAACTATTAAGGATGAGAATTGCAGTGCTGGTTTAAAATCTAATCCAAATTCTATTTTATTCTGTGCAATATTTCCATTAAATCTGATTAATGTCCAGGAATAAAAAATTAGAGTAATCTTTTTTAATCTTTTTTTCCCCAGGAAACAAAGCCTGTGTATACTTTGGATTTTTATTTTAAAGACAGTAATCCACTAGACCAATTTATACCTTGCAACTTCTTTAACATTTACAACTATCCAGGGCTCCCAGGAAGAGTAAGGTAAAAGAAAGGGAAGAGAGGAAATCTTTTAAAGCTTGAGAGTTATTTTACATCACTTTGTAATCACTCAGTTAAATACACCATTACCTAAAAATCATGTATATATGTACTTGGTATGCAGCATCAGCTGAATAAATGCTATACATGAACAAGTTCTCATCTACATTTTTTTGCTATCTTAGTGTTCTGTTCTTTCTCAGTAAAATCAGGAAGAGAAACACAGCTGTTCTTTGAAAAATAAATCCATCCAAATATTGACAAACCTGAAGTTTGATTTAGGAGAGTACAAACAATAATTTTAATTGTCAGCAAAGATAAACAAAATTGACACCTCACCTGTGGTAAACAGCAGACATTGTTACCAGTAGGGTTGCACAAACTACCCTAGGATGTTGTCTAGCAGTGAATATGAGGATCTCATCAATGATGGGGATAAGAGACAGTGACCCTTGAGGATTCAAAGAATCATTTGGTAACAGTAAAAAGAGTTTATTGTCCGGACCGGCTGTTGTTTGTCTCTGCCCAGACACGGGTGAGATGGGTTCGCTCCTATCGGGCTTCAAAGGACGAGGCTGGACTCTCAGGTTCGGTCTTCAAGGTTGTTTATTATTTCTTATCTACAAAGTGTTTCTTTTGCCCCGCCGGGGTCTGACCAGCAAGGCAGCCAAAGGCACTCTGACCGCCTAAAGGGTGGTCGCATCTTTTTATAACAAAGACTACGTAAACTATATTTATCTTTTGTCCCCAATACTTATCATTTTTATTACTAAGTGTACCTTTACTAAGGACCTATCAAAAATATCTGCGTCACACAGAAAATGGAAGACATGAAGAAGGAAGAAGAACTATGAGCCAGGCTTCAACTCCCTCCATCTTGTCTCCACAACCCCCCTGTACCAAAATCTTAAAACCTGTGTTTGCCCAGTAATTATACTATTTCTATGCCCTTTAAACTCTAGTGATTCTCATATCCCCATATACAGGTGGTACATCTCTCGAAGGGTCAAAATCAAGCAATCAGGTACTTTTGGCAACATTCTAAGACTCCCGAGCCTCCCAAGGATTCTCTCGGTGGCTCTGGACATCAGGAGCGATGCGCTGAGTTCCCACAGCTTATCTAGCTCATCTTAGTTATACTAAAACTGTATTTTGTATGGATTAGATGTATTTTATATGGATTAGATTTGTAATGATTGAAAACTCATCACTTCTTGTATGTTGCTGAATAATTAATGCTGATTATTTTAATCTCAGCCCACAGATTTAAAAGACAAACCCATTGCTACAGCTTGCAGTATGGAAGCAGTATCACTTGATTTGTCACTGAAGTATCAGAAAGTGCTGTAAATGCCATCGACTGCCATCGTGAGGCATTCCCAGGAGCTGTTCAACATTGCAAGCAAATACAGGTCTGATTTGCAGTCTGTCAGCAAATTTGCTGAGAGCAAAACAAATCTCTGAAATTGCCGTGGCTATAAAGGAGAAAACGTGCCAGTAGAAAGAAACTGATTAACAGATTCTGTAAGAAATCATAAAAATGACAGTTAAGCAACATGATGCAGAATTGTAAACACAAGTGGCCAGTATCATCATATCCTGTTCAGAAAGACAGAAAAAGTCAGTACATTCCAAAGTTGATTGTTGTACTCATTCATCTGGGGGTTGCTGAGGCAGCAGCAATGCAGTTCAATATCAAAGATTTGTTATAGTTCAGACCACGTTATAAAATCTCTTGATTATCAATGTGCAGCAGCTAATATTTGTGCTCTTGGTAATAGAGTAATGCAGCCATGGATTGTAAGAGACAGGTTATATCACAGACTTCATGGTTTCCATCTAGGAAAAGTAATACTAGAGAAGCTTATATATTCTTCACATTTTATTATTTTAAACCATCTAGACCAAGAATCAATTTTACTTAAATTTTTTTCTTTGCTCTTCTGGGCTTTTAAGTCTCTGATAACCAGGTATCTAGAATTTAATTCTGTGGTCTCAGCACAGCCATCTAATAGTGTTTTAAACATAAAATGTCCATAAAGAGCCTACAGAGAGCTGCAGAGCACACATGTCAGGCAAATAAAAAATGGCATCTCCCCTTGAAAATACTCTCAAACCCTCTTAAGCAGTTACATAAAGTTTCTGTAGTAGGACTACATGCTCTTTGCAGTCCCTATTTCTCCCAGTAAAAATGAGGTGTGTTACAGCTAATATTTAATAATTTCAGGCTGTACTTCAGTTTCCCATGTACCTGTGCCTGCATGGGAGCTGGGTGTCCAAACTGCCTCTAGAGCTGGTGGAGATCTCATCCTCAGTTCAGGTGCCTTCAAGAGGGGACCTTGATCAATTTCATCGACCCGTGGGATCTGTTGTGCCGCATTTGCTGCTCCAGAAGGAAAAAGGTCTCCCATGCACACATGGACCCTACAGACACTGGGTGCAGGGCAGGGGTCTTGGGTACAGGAGATGAGCTGCTGAAGTTGAAGGTACATTCATCTTCTTTAGACCTATATCTATCTCTATCTATATCATCTATATCTATAGATATAGATATATAGATATATATTTAGATCTATAGATATCTATATCTATAACTGTATATGAAAATATACAGATATATGAAACTAGCAGATAATAGGAAAATAGCTCAGCTCAGCGGCATGAGGGGCTGCAGATGTTGGCAGCTGCTGACGTGCTCAGCTGGCACTTTTGCTCATAGCTCCCAGGATAAACCTAGCAGGCTTTGTTAAGGAGGTCCATTGGTGGGAACACTGATTCATGAAGGCACTGACTTTATGAGTCTGACTTTTGAAACAAATTAATCCCTTTGCTGAATCGCTGTGATATTTCGCAGGTGTGAATGGTTACAGTGAAACTCACTGAAGGAGAGGGTCACACATGTATATGAGGTAGCAATAAAAACCAAAAAACCACACAAGTGGGATGCACTTTCTGACTCTTCACTGTGAGCTCTCAGCACTTCTTGTCCCTACTCGTGTAACTGTGTCCTGGTTTAGGGCAAATTTGGGAGAGAATCCCCAAAGAGGGGCCCCTCCAGAAAGCAAACCCACACGGTCCCTCCCCCCAGCCGGTTCGGGAAGAATTCCTCAGAGAGAAGTGGAAAGAACCTGTTTATTGAACAGCACAGCACCCCCCCCAACACACAAAATGAACAATACCTGGTGACACCACTGTTTCACTGCTCTGGAAAAGATGACAAATTCAGAAAGTCTCTCTGGGGTGGTCGCTCTGGTATCAGTCCCTCCGGCGCTGGGCAGCTGCTGCAGCCACAGGGTGCAAACTCTTGGTGTTCCCAGGTCCAGAGCAGGTTCGAGTAGATCCAAAGAGAGGAGAGGAGAAACAGTCCAGGAAGAAATTTGGACTGTTTAGCTAAACTAACTAATGAGAAAAAAGCAAGAAGCGGGAAAAAGCAGAAGCAGGGGCAAACAGAAGCAAGAGCAAAAGCTGAAAGCCAAGCAAAAAACCAGAAACAGCATTATGTACTGCCCCGTCTGTATGTCCCGCCGGCCGTGGGGGAGCGGCTGATAAGGGGCCAAAACAAAACATTCCCTCTGCAGAGCCAGTCTTGAAGGCAGGGAACATAATATCCAGCATAAACAGACACACAAATGGGGATACAAGCATCCTAACGTCAGCCTAGGACAAACTGCTAGAAGAATAGAAAGGAGAACAGCAAATTCAATTTTAAGACTGGTGCGAAATACAAAATAAGACTTACAGAGAGCAGAGGAATGATTGTAATTTATAAGCATGTATCTCATTTTTATTGGAGAAAACAGAGACTGATTACAAAGGATAAGCTGACCAGTTTAATGTTTTCCCTGTCACCTTTTCACAAAGCTTGCAGCTTCCCACTGCACATCATCAAGAATCCTTTCACTGGCCTGAACTGAAGAAACTTTTTTATCATAATAGAAGGCACTTATGTATGGATATTTATTAAAGGTATGATAGCCAGTCTTGTCTTTTTTACATTTGTTCTGGTTTTTCTATCATTCCTTTCAGTCAGCGACTTCAGCAGCCTTCACAGACCTTCAGAAATTGCTTGGCACTGTTTCACACTATTTGATTCTGACTGTATTTAACATCACTCTTTGGACAGTATTACCTGTACTCTGTGCTTTTCGTTTCTTTATTTGTGCAGTCTTACTTTAAAAAAAAAGTGAAAAAAAAATACATGAAAACTTGTACAACTTGAAATAAAAGTTACAGAATCATAGCCATTCAGTGCATCAAATGGGTTAATATTTGTAATAAGTGTTTCTGTGTTTTTATTCTCAACTCTAAGCTAAGTTTTTTGTTGATCCCTATATTGCTTCATCGCCTTCTCTGAAGTGTAACCTTCTCAGCTAGGTCTAGGGAATTCCTCAATGTAAACACTCTTTTTCTCTTTGGAAAACCAACATTTTTTCTTACCTGCAAATTCCAGATCAAGTCAGGAGAGATTGTTTTTCCAGTGTCCCTTAACTGCTTTATTAAGCAGTGCTCAGAGTATGTAAGGGTTACCATCTAACATGTGAAATGCAAGTTGGTCCCTTCAGGCTTTGCTCATTTTGCAGCTCTTGAGGCTTACAGAGGGATTATCCACCAGTTCCTGAGGAAAGCAGCTCCTGACCACACCACCTGCCAGACCAAACAGCACCGTGTAAAATCATGTTCTCCTGTGTGTTTGGTACGCCTGCTTCCCCTGGAAGACACAAAATAAAAATTGATCATTTAAGAGTTAAGCTTTAATAGAATCAAATAGTTGTTTATATTGTTTATTGCTACTTTTGCCTGTCCATTCAGGATGGTAAGAGGAACGATTTGGAGCTACTGAGAGCACTCAGCTTTTTATTGCAACTTGCAGAATGAGTCGTGAGATGAGAAAGCAAATGTGTTTATGCACACAGACAGGTACAACAGGCCTTTGCTGCCTTTTGAAACTTAATAACTCGACTTGCAATTATTTCCTGTTGCATATATTTTTAGGCTGTGTTTAATGGAACCTGCAAAGAAAACATGGATTACTAATTCTGTTGTAACATTACTCATAAGGTGTTTCCCCATACAGAAAAAAAGAGAGTTATCCAAGTTTGTGAGAGGTTTGTCTCCTCAAAAACTCTAAATCAAAAATTCATTTGGGATATAGGTATGTTGTTGTAATGTAACTGTTTAAAATTCTTACTCTAATTTTTTATTTTTTAAGCCTTAAAATCAATGATCGATTTACCGATTGCAGAAACCTTCAATATGGTTTCCAGGCTGGCTGAGAATTCCCAAGCACACTGTACTGCAATGGTGTACACCCACGGCTCCTGGGGCTGCTGTGACTGTGCTGGAGTTTTTCACAGGTGTGGGACTCCTCCTATCCGGCACAGGCGTTGGCACAGAGGAATTCGGGAACGGATGTTTTGACGCCCTGTTTGCAGCAGCCTCCAGGCTGACGAGCCCCGCTCCGCCTGACAGCTCCCTGCCATGTGCCGATGCCCGCAGGCGGCGAGGAGAGACCCGGGCCCCTTTGGCAGCGCTCCCAAAAGGCCGCGGGACGAACGGGAAGGTGGCTGGGCCCCAGGCGGCCTTTCCCGCGGGCTCTGGATTCGGGCATTGCAGGGATCACTGGAGCACATCCCCCGCCCTTCTCCACGGCCGGCACGGAGCTTTGCGGAGAGCGGCGCTGCCCGGGGCTGAGCCGGGCCCTGCCCGGGCCGCTGCCCCCGCAGCCCCGAGGCTGCCCGGCTGCCCGCAGCAGGAGCTGCTCCCCGCTGCCCGGGGCTGCTCCGGCCCCGCAGGAGCTCTCGGCAGCCCCGAGCGGAGCACACAGCGCCGAGCCCGAGCTGCTGAGCTTCCATCCCTGCTCCTGACGCTCCGGGACAGGCTCGGCTCCGCGGGCCGGAACGAGCTGGGCAGGTGAGACGCCGCTTTGATCCGCGCTTGGGGCGCTCGGGACCGCAGGAAAAGCGCCACCGGCAGCTGTCATTTACTTGGCCATTCGGATGGTGAGGAATGAAATAAATAGGGCAGCAAATCTTTCTCCTTTTTAAGGCCTTTATTAAAGGGATCAGCTCAGGTGGGGGAAGTTGATGGGTCTGCGCTCACACTGCTGCTGCTTCCAGGAGTAGCCAAGAGGAGAAGGAAAGTGCAGCTCTATCTACTAGCAGGCAGAGCTGGGGGTTTCATCCTCACAAGAGCATGAAGAATACCCCTTGCTCACTTTTTTGGTTTGACCTTCAGGGTCCTGGCTCTGGCTGAGGTCCTCTCTGGCTGGGGCGAGGGGCAAAAAAGGGTCTCAGCATCCCCGCAGGCTCTGGACTTAGTTCCTCATGTCCAGACATCCCTTTGATCACTTAATTCTGTGTTGGCTCATTGTTTTTGGGGTCTTTTTGGCAACTTTGGTGGGGTGGCTTTCCCACAGCATGCTGGCTCCGAGGTCATTTGCATGCTCTCCAATGTCCCCTCCTTGCTCTGTCTGAGAAGGGCCCTCCACCTGGCAGCAGGCAGGGTGATACTGACAAAAAGGGGAATTCTCAACAATAGGGAGTTAATGACCAACTCTTAACAAGTGATTACAACATGAAGCTAACAATGAACTCTCCTCTGCAAGAACTGGCTCAATGTGTAACTCTGCAACCTTTTAAAAGAATGGGTAACGCTTTTTTTTTTTTACTCATAACAGTCCCCCTCTTTTTCTTTGATTGAGCTTAAACTTAAGCTCACATCAACTTGCAACTTCTTATTCATGAGCATAGAATTTCTTTAATTTTCTTGTATTGATTATATATTTCTTGAGCACTCTGGTAATAATGGTTACTTATCTTTGTTACGTTTCCTGGTTTCTTCAGGGTAAATTTTTTTGAGATCTTTAGGTTGGTTTGCAGGGCAGATATTACTATTCTATTGAAGCAGGGAAGAAAGCATGGTAAAAAGAGCAATCCACTAAGTATAAGCACAGTGAGGGAAGCTACTTTTTTCCATAAATCTCTTTTGAAAGTCCATAGGTTATCCCACCAACTTGAATCAAGTGTAGGAATCTGTTCTTGGTTATTTACATATGCTAGTTTTTTTATTTTGATTGAGATGTTTCTAATGATTGCATTCTTCATCTCTAATACTGCTTGAAGCCTGATGATTCTGTTTAAAACAGATATTGGGGTCCGAAAACTTCAGGACCCATCTTGAGCCCAGGTGGCTGGGCCATAATTCTTGATAATTTTTCTTGGGCTCCAAACCTGGCTCTTACAAATATGGATTTCCCTAATTTCTATTGCACTTTGCCTCCTTGGTTTGGTTTTTCTTAAGTCTTTGTATATAGGAACTCCTAAACTAGATCCAGATTCTTTGGGTAATAAAAATGTTATATATGTATGATTAATTCATGCTGTAAATAAATATATATATGTATAAAATATTACATTAAGCCATCACATGCCCTTGACCACTCTGGCTGGGAGCATAGTCCCATTTCTATTCAATCAGTTCCCAGAACACGCTAAAGAGAATATCAAGTCTTTAGCCTAAGAATGAAGACTTCCCGGGCCATGAACGTCGTCTCCTTCCACTATTCAAGAAAGCGACGCCAGGACCTGATTACATCAGTTGTCCTGAAACACCAGCACCAACCAAGTACATGTGAAAGAAAGCTATATAGACATCGAGGCACGCCTTTTGCATCCATATGGACTCAGTTATCCATGTGAAAAGAACATCCAGGAAAGACCTAGATGGTTGTAGAAGCATTGGGACTGACTTTTGCATCCCTATGTTCTAACTCTACATATGAAGAAACACAAGGGACATCCTGTGTTATGCAGGCCTCGGGGAGAATATAGGGTATATAAGCAGGCTGCATGAAGTGATCGGGGTGAACCTCTGGGGAAACGCTGGCACTCTGTCAGTCGGATCCAGGTTCACCCAGCGCCAAATTCCAGAATTGATGCTGTCTTGGCTGTGGCAGATTTTTTGACAATTTGTAATTAATATAATAAACCTTTGTAAATTTTTTTTAATTTGGCGGCGGAGTCAATCATTTATAACAGTTTGGTGACAACCCGACGTGATCTGATATTGGGGTTCGGGAAACCCTTTTCCCGCCTGGAGGGTGCCCCACTGAATTCAGTAACCTGAGCGGGAATCGAATTCTGAAACCAATCAAATCCACAAAAGAGCCGCAAAAAGCCGCAGATTGTAATTGGAGCCGCGTGCTGCAAAAGAGCCACAGCCAAGGGGGATAAAGGGCCCGATTCTCGGCTCAGAAAGAAATTTCCGAGACTCGAGGTTTATCGTCCGTACAACCTCAATGTGCACGAAGAGACCCACGCAAGAAAAGGAACCGTAAGTACTGCGTGGTTGGGTGGAGCGTGATCGGAAGCATGTGTGAGACGTGACATTGTCACGAGGCGAGTGTGGACCCCGAGGCTGCATTTCCACCATCCAGCGAGGGACGTGGTCAGGCGAGGGGGAAGCGGAAGGCTCAGTTCGAAACACACGAGACCTGGGGCTCGGGGAAGTGTCTAGGGAGAAAGCCGGTCACATCTGGGATCAGGAGGGGAGTGGCAGACCTGGGAGGGAGTTCCAGGAACCTGTCCACCTTCTGAAACCAGGAGAAAAACAGGTAGGAGGATGCTAGGGGAACAGCCTACGGGTCAGCAGGGCGGTTCGCTGCTCGACCTGGTCAGGCTGGTGGCTTTTCTTCCAACATCAGAAGAAAAAAACGGGACTCGAAAAACTGTCCTAGCAAAGCGACAAAAGGTAAGAAAAGTCACCACTTTCTTTGAGAAAATTGGGATTGGGGAAGAGCAGACAGCAGAGGTAAGTTCAGGGAAAAAAACCCCTCCCGGGTCCCCGAGAAAGTCTTACCAGAAATCCTGGGAGACAGTCCTTTGGGGTGGATGCTGGGGCACTGGGACAAAAATCCATGGAGGGTGGGAAAAGTCCAAGGAGAAAATAACCCATTTTTGCATGGAAAAATGGGGAGGGAGGGAGATTGGAATGTACGTGGTCTGGCCGATGTTCGGCACGTTCGAGTGCTGGACTTGTGCATCTTTGTTTGACCGCTGCGGTCCGCTGGATCCTGGGGAACTCGAATGCGCAGACATGTAGAGGCATGTTCCCTCTGGTCTGTACACGTGCGAGCTCCCCAGCATGTGGTGAAAGCGGGGAGGGAATGGGAGCCACTGGAAGATCTTCCGCCTCCTTGCCTCTTGGCCCCATGGTGGCCCAGCCCGTTAAGGCACGGGCGGTGTCAGGAACGCCTCCTGGGGCGGGGGCTGCGTGGGTCTGGGCGGAGGCGCTGCCACTGCTACCAGAGCAGACGGTGGTATCTGCCTCCCCCAGGATCACATGGCTGCAGGGCAGCCACAGCCGCAGGGCACAAGAGTAGAAGTAGACGTCCCCAGGGAAGCCTCTCCCCTGGCACATCAGGAAAGACGGAACCCAAATGGGGGGGGCCGGGTAGGAGCGGTGGCCAAACCAGAAACCGTCCTGGGAAGCCCAGACGGAGGAGGGGAGGCAAAAGATGATAAATTTGAGAAATATGATTATCCAAGGTATCAGGGAGGCGGTACCAAAAGGGCAAAACATAAGCAAAGTGCTCAGGGAATGTAAGGGGAAAGACAAAACCCTGACATAGTGGTTACAAAGACTCCGGAAAGATTTGAGAATGTACTCCAGCACGGACCCGGATTCTCCAGTGGGGATGGTGTTGTTAAAGACACAATTCGTTGCAAAGTCATGGGAAGACATTCGGAAAAACTTGAAAAGATAGACGGGTGGCAAGAGCAGGCATTGCAGGAACTGTTATGAGAAGCTCAGAAAGTTTACATGCGCCAAGATGAAGAGAAGCAGAAAATCCAAGGCAAGGTCCTGGTGGTGGCAGTGAGAGAGGCTCAGAAGCAGGAGCGGGGAAAGGACACGGCGAAAAAGATGCTGGCAAAGAAGCCGGGTCCATTGCAGGAAAAGGGCTCAAGCGAACAAAAGCGGGATTTTGAATGTTATTACTGCAAGCAGAAGGGGCACATTAAACGAAACTGCCCCAACAGGGCCAAAGATCAGGAGATGTTTCAAGAAGATTTGAGGTGTCAGGAGCTTTTCATTCTGAGGTCCGGAACATCTAGAGAGCCCTTGATAAAATTGAAAGTGGGACCCTACAAGGAGGAATTATGGTTTATGGTAGATTCAGGAGCAGAATGGACAACAGTGTTGCGGGTACCCAAGGGGTGTTCTCTGAGTGAAGACGCCATGGTGGTATCTGGGGCAAAGGGGGACCCTTTTGAGGTTCCAATCATAAAAAACGTAGAAATAAATATGGGAAATAGAAAACATACAGGCAATGTCCTATTGGCTAAGGGCGCTGACTTCAATTTATTAGGGCGAGATATGATGGTCGCTCTGGGAGTGGGGTTGGCAATTGATAAATCCCAAATCAAAGTCAGGCTTTACAGCCTCACAGGGCTGGATGAGGAAAAGATAGATCCAAAAGTCTGGTATGTCCCTGGGGAAGCGGGGAAGTTGGACATAGAATCCATCCAAGTGGAAATTGAAAGACCAGAAGACCCCATAAGGGTCAAGCAATACCCCCTCTCCATGAAAGGGAGGAGGGGTTTGAAATCAGTGATCGATTAATTATTGTAAAAGGGCACATTGGAACCGTACATGTCGAGACACAACACCCCGATTTTGGCAGTCAGGAAGCCTGACGGTAGTTTCAGGCTCACGCAGGGTTTAAGGGCTATGAACCAAAGAACTAAGACTCTGTTCCCCACAGTTTCTAACCCTTACACGTTGTTGAACAATCTCTCCCCGGACAACACTTGGTACAGTGTTGACTTGAAAGATGGTTTTTGGACTTGTCCTCTGGCGGAGGACAGACATGATTATTTTGCGTATCAGTGGGAGGATCCAGAGACGAACAGGAAGCAGCAGCTTAGATCGACGTCTTTGCCGCAGGGCTTTGTTGCCTCTCCGAATCTATTCGGACAAGCCCTGGAACAGGTTTTAAGTCACTTTACACCAACCAAAGGGACAAAGCTTCTACAATACATGGACGACTTTCTGGTCACCGGGCACGGGGAGGAGGAAGTAAAGGAAAACACAATCGAGCTTCTGAATTTTCTGGGAAAGAAGGGGTTGAAAGTTTTAAAGTCGAAATTAGAGTTCATGGAACGGGAGGTCAGGTATTTGGGGCATTGGCTCACAAAGGGCAAGAAAATGTTGGACCCAGAAAGGGTGGCAGGAATTATTGCCCTGCCACCTCCACAGATGAAAAAAGAGGTCCGGCAGATTCTAGGGCAGCTAGGATACTGTCAGCAGTGGATCGAAAGCTACAGCGAGAAGGTGAAGTTTATGAGAAACTCACCTCAGATCGGATTGATTAGACACAAAAGGATGAGGAGGAATTCAGGAGAGTCAAGGAGGCGCTGACAGCTGCTCCAGTTCTGAGCCTCCCGGATGTGAGAAAACCCTTTCAACTGTTTGTGGACACTAGCAATCACACAGCACACGGAGTCTTGACACAGGACGGGGGTCAGAAAACCAGTGGGATACTTATCCCGGCTTTTAGACCCGGTCAGCAGAGGCTGGCCCACGTGTTTGCAGGCGATTGTGGCTGCGGCTTTGTTAGTGGAAGAAGCGAAGAAGGTGACCTTCGGGGCACCTCTGGTAGTGTTTGCACCTCACAATGTGAGGGGAATACTACAACAAAAAGCAGACAAATGGCTCCCAGATGCAAGGTTGCTAAAATAGTAAGCCATTTGGATTCATTCGAAAGATTTGGAATTAAGGACCACAACTGTGCAAAATCTGGTGCAGTTTCTGTTTGGAGAAGCCGCAGAAAAATTAGCACACGACTGTGTGGAAATTGTTGAGTTACAAACCAAAATTAGGGAGGACTTGGAGGAAGATGAATTAGAGGATGGGGAGAAATGGTTTGTTGATGGCTTGAGCAGAGTTGTAGAAGGAAAAAGAAAATATGGATATGCAGTTGTGGATGGGAAAACGGGGAAGGTAATCGAAGCAGGTCCTCTGAATGCAAGTTAGTCAGCACAGGCATGCGAATTATACGCAGTTTTAGGGGCACTGAAGAGAAGGGAAAAAGGGAACAGTTTTTACCAACTCGAGGTATGCCTTTGGGGTAGTTCACACATTTGTGAAAATCTGGGAAGAGAGGGGGTTGATCAACACCAGGGGAAAAGAACTGATGCACGGGGAGTTAATTAGGCAGATCATATAAGCCTTGAGAGGACCAGACGAGATTGTAGTGGTCCATGTGAAGGGGCATCAGACAGGGACTCAATTCCGAACCAGGGGGAACAATTTAGCTGATCAGGAGGCCAAAAGAGCAGCATTGATGGTGGTAAGTACCCCTGAGATTGGGAGGGAAGAAACCCCTGAGGACATTCCCCAGCTTTCCCAAAAGGAGATTGAATGTTTTAAACAGATCGGAGGTGAACTGAAAGATGGTAGGTGGAGGCTACCTGACAGGAGGGAATTGGTGTCCAGGGGTTTCACCAGGAGGATTTTGAGAAGATTGCACCAGAGGACACACTGGGGGGCACAAGTGTTGGCAGAACAATTCTTGAAATTCTATGGGTTCAAAGGAATCTATGAATTGGCAAGACAGGAGGTACAGGGATGCCTGATTTGTCAAAAGGTGAATAAATCAGGGACCAAAAAGGTAGCTGTGGGGAGTCATCCCCTTGCCTGCCGACCATTTGAGAGAATTCAAGCTGATTTTACAGAACTGCCAAAGGTGGGGAGGTTCAAATTTGTACTGGTAATTGTAGACAAACTGACTCATTGGGTGGAAGCCTTCCCCACCTCATGAGGAACGGTCCAGACCGTGGCCAGGAAATTGCTAGAAGAAATTCTACCCTGATATGGGGTAGTGAACTATGTCGATTCGGATCAGGAAACACATTTTACATCAAAGGTTATTACGCAAATGGCTGATGCTCTGGGCATCCAGTGGGAGTAACCACACCCCGTGGCACCCCCAGAGTTCAGGAGAGGTGGAAAGAATGAATTAGACTTTGAAAACACAGTTATCAAAATTAATCTTAGAAACAAAGATGTCCTGGCTGAAGTGTTTGCCCCTAGCCTTGCTTAATATCCGAACCATGCCTCATTCGGACACGGGGCTCTCACCATTTGAAATGTTGTATGGAATGCCATATAGGTGTGGAATGCCGGTGGGACACCCCAGGTTTGAGGACGGGCAGATTCAACCATATCTGGTTGCAATCAACCAAAATTTACAGGAACTCCGAAAACGGGGAATAGTAGCCCAGACTGCTCCTCTGGGGTTTGCTATTCACAAAATCCAACCAGGAGACAATGCGTTTGTAAAAGTGTGGAAAGAAGTCCCGCTCTCTCCTCACTGGGAAGGGCCTTTTCTTGTGCTCCTGACAACAGACACTGCCATTCAGACAGCTGAAAGAGGCTGGACACACGTGGCTAGAGTGAAGAAAGCCAATCTGCAGGAACAAGCACCCGAGTGGGGGGGGTCACTTCTTCCCCTGGCAACTTGAAAGTCAAGCTTCAATGCCCTCATCAATGACAAACAACGAACGGATAGGTTGTATACAGCCAGATTGTGTTTGCTATCCGTTTGTACATTTTAAGTGTGAATATTGTCAGGGGGTGTTTGTGGTTCATTGCAGGAGGGGACAAAGACCGAAGGGGTTGTGTACCCAGTGCTTGGAGGAGGAGCTCGAATTGACTGACCGTATCCTAACCCTAGCCACAAATTCAGCAATCATTGAACTTGATTCACAAGAGTGGTTTCGTATTTTCCAGAAGAGGGTGCGTGGAAAGCTCAGGGCACAAGCTGAGATTTTGGATGTGGAGTGCTGGAAAGCCATCAGAGTCCCGTGCAGTTCTGATGCCATTCGGGTATCCAGGTAGGGCACCTTCAAAAGGAAGTATGCATCTAGGTTCAAAGGCGTCTTCCCTGAAGAGTACTCCTGCTGCCGTGAAGATGGTCTTCCTCGCCACTGGTGGCACCTCAGGGGGCGGAGGCAAAGGCAGAGGAGTACGCCTGGTGGGAATCCTGATCGGCCTGAGCCTAGTCATGTGCCAGACACAGAGTCTGGGCATCATTGAGATCCAAAGAGGAGGCGGAGGTGAAGGCCCCGCGGAACCGCGCAGAAAATGCACCCGAGTGGTCCCGGTGACAAGGGATGAGAAACACTCCGCATACCAAGCCCCCAAGGAATGTCTCAAAGGAACTAGCAGTTCAGTGAAGGGCACGAGGGCCAAATTGTGTGAATTGGAAATCGGGACTTGGTGTATAGATCCCAGGGTGGGGCAAGGGAACAGACAGTCAATCGTTCCTAGGAATCCGAGGCAGAAACGGGAGAACAAACAGGAACTGAATCCCGTTTGTACCCGGTGCAATAGAACCATGTGGGTCGGAGATAAGGCTGAATCAATGTTCAGAGCCTACCACCAGGTGAACCCCTTGTGTTATGATAACACAAGGGTGGGAATGTGTGATGAATGGGAAAATGTATTGGGAAGCTGAAAATACAAAATTTAATATCAAAACTTCTTGGGAAAAAGACCCGCTCATACTGGATCTGTCCTCAGTAAATGAGGAAAGGGTATGCCCACAGTATGACAAGGTGGTCTGTTTCATGAGAAACAAAAACAATGAGGATCTGGAGGAAAAAAATGAAAGATTAAGAATAGAAATAAAACTGAAGGAGTCAGGATTGAGGAAACAGAAACCTGAAGAGGAAAGGTTAAAAACTCTAAGCGAACAATATGAGGCCCTGGAGAGACAGTATGCCGATGGGGAATTGCCCTCCCCCGACAGGAATTTGTTAATTGACTTGGTTCAAGAGATAGCAACAGAATTAGGGCTGTTGAACTGTTGGATTTGCGGGGGGCTGAAGTCTGAGGAGAAGTGGCCTTGGAAAGGGGAAGGTTTGGCTCCGGAGCAGCTCCTGAAGTGGGATATCCAAGGGTCTCAAGATTGGCACAAAGACCTGAGGGATGGATTTTGGAACAAAGGATGATCAGCACAATTTGTGTCAGTCAGGAAGGGAAGGAATACACCGAGATGGTGGGATATACCCCATGTATATCTACCCTGATGGTAAATTTGGACTCAAAAAGAAAGGCATGGCATCCAGCCCCTCCTTGGGGTACTGCAGCCTCAAAAACAACACCAACTGTGAATGGGATAAGAAAATGCATTCGTGTTGGGTCAAAAGTCCAGGAGCCAACCCCTTCCAATCCTTGGAAAGTGTGAAAAGGTACTGGGAGAATAAGTGAGAAACGGAAAGCCCCTGATGGAATTTAATGGAAATGCAGGAAGAAAGCTTATAGTGAATTACCTTCAAGGTGGAAGGGATCATGCACTCTGGGCATGATCCGACCGGTTTTCTTTACTCTCCCCAGAGCCAAGATTAACTTGTTAGGGGCTCCATTGTATGAGACCCTGAGAAGGGAGAGGCAAGGTCTGAAAAAGATGATACCTGTGATAAGTGGAAAACAGACTGGGGGGGAGGAGGAGTAGCCAGCGGCAAGAATCATTGATTATTATGGACCAGCCACGTGAGCCCAGGATGGAATCTATGGGTATAGGACTCCCATTTACCTACTGAACAGACTGATCAGATTGCAAGCAGGGATGGAAATTGTTTTGAACCACACCTCAGAAGCCCTGGATTTATTAAGTCGACAGCACACCCAGGTAAGGGCTTTTGTGTACCAAAACCGGATTGCGCTAGATTACTTGCTGGCCGAAGAAGGGGGGGTGTGTGGAAAATTTAATGAATCAGAATGTTGCATTGAAATCGATGATTATGGGGAAACCATAAGAGGTTTGGCGGCTGAAATCAAGAAGGTGGCCCATGTCCCTGTCCAGAAGTGGAATTCGATTTTACAATCTTCATGGTGGGACAAATTATTTGGTGGGGCATGGTGGAACAAAGTGATATTTCATCTGCTCTGTTCAGTTGCAGGAGTCCTGTTCCTCCCATGCCTTATACCTTGTTTCATCAGGCTGATACACTCCGTGGTGAGAGGGATGCAAATTACAATAGTCCCCGTTGACACGGAGGGGGCTTCCGGAGGTGACACTTCCAAAATTATGCGACTAGGGGGGAAACTATATGCCAGCAGTGCAGCTGAGGTGCTGGCAAAGTTTAAAGAACGAATGGAAAAGGGGTCAAATTATGTAAATTATCAGGGTATCCCACAAGGGGAATACCGAATAGTGTAAGAGGTGCTTCGTTTGTGGGAAGCCCTTCTTGGTGGTGGGTAGATGTAGGAATTAAAAAAATTGACAAAGGAGCAGCATGAATTAAATGGGTGAAATAAAAGGGGAGGGATTGTTATATATGTATGGTCAATTCATGCTATAAGTAAATATGTGTATGTATAAAATATTACATTAAGCCATCACATGCCCTTGACCACTCCAGCCGGGAGCATAGACCCATTTCGATTCAATCAGTTCCCATAACACACTAAAGAGAGTATCAAGTCTTTAGCTAAGAATAAAGCCTTCCCGGGCCATGAACGTCGTCTCCTTCCACTGTTCAAGAAAGCGACGCCAGGACCTGATTACATCAGTTGTCCCGAAACACCAGCACCAACCGAGTACATGTGAAAGAAAGCTATATAGACATCGAGGCACGCCTTTTGCATCCATATGGACTCGGTTATCCATGTGAAAAGAACATCCAGGAAGGACCTAGATGGTTGTAGAAGCACTGGGACTGACTTTTGCATCCCTATGTTCTAACTCTACATATGAAGAAACACAAGGGACATCCTGTTATTTAGGTCTCAGGGAAAATATAGGGTATATAAGCGGGCTGTACGAGCTGATCGGGGTGAACCACTGGGGAAACGCTGGCCCTCTGTCAGTTGGATCCAGGTTCACCCAGTGCCAAATTCCAGAATTAATGCTGTCTTGGCTGTGGCGGATTTTTTTTTCAATTTGTAATTAAGAAATCTTTGTCAAAATTTTTTTTAATTTGGCTGCGGAGTCAATAATTTAAAACATTTTCTGTCTTGCAGGACCTCTTCTCGGCCCGGTTCTCCAAGCCCTACCTCAGAGACGCTCTCTACTTCAAGCTGTACCATCCCGAGAGGCTCCAGCGCTACTTCAACCCTGAGCCCATGAGGATCCTGGAGTGGCTGGGCCTGGGCATGTTCCTGGGGCCGGTGCTGAGCTGCGCGTACTGCCGGGCCGCGGGGCGGGCGGGCCCCAGCTGGTGCCTGGTGGCGTTCTTTGCCCTGTACAGCATGGCCCTGTCGGAGCTGGTGGGGCGGCACTACGGGCTGGAGCTGCGCCGCCTGCACCCCGCGCTCTACAACGTGGCGCCGGCCAGCGAGTGCTGCACGCCCGCCATGCTCTTCCCCGCTGCCTCCACCCGCCGGACCTCGGGATACCTGCGGGGGCTGCGCTGCCGCCGGGGCTTCGGCAAGGACACGGCCCTCTACTCGCTGCTGCGGGGCAAGGGTGAGAACGCCTTCATGGTGGAGCCCAACCTGGTGCGGCACGTGGGGATGTACTCCAGCCTCCGACTGAACAGCGACCCGAAACTGCTGTGAGCCGCTCCTGCATTGCCGCACACAAACACCCAGCGCACTCTGGGTGCCATGCGGCAGAGGAACGGTGTGCGAACTCGGATTCTGTGCTGCTTGCATGGGCATCCTGTCTCCACATGGGCAAAAAATAACTCTCTCTAAAAGTACAAGTTTTCTTAAAAAATCATATTTGTTTATGGAGACCCTATTTAATACAAACTTGGTACTAATCACCATGCACCACCTGGGAGGGAAGTGGAGCATTCCAGCTCACTCTCCTTAGCCATTCCCAAAGAAATGCTCTCACATCAACATGCATGGCTTTCCTGCCTACTCTTCCTGGACAGTGGTTACAAAAATCCTCACCTTAGGGCAGCAGAAATGTTGGACAAAGTGAATGTTTCAAATTTAAGGTCATGAGGAGGGGAAGGCCTTATTTCCCTGTCCTTACTAAGGTCTCATCTCTGACCTGTCTCTGTTCCAAAGCTGTGGTTTTGAGCCTACCCTTCAAAAGCAGAAGTGGTTTGTCGGAACTTTCCCACAAATTCTGCCTAGATACTTCAAAGTTTTGAAGTCTCTTTAGTTACTGTCTGTCTTGGTTTGGAATGACAGGTGCCTGCTAAAGGAGACAGGAGCCTCCCCTGAAATGGAGAATGCAAACCCTCCCCACCCCTCCAAATTGCTATGAATTTTAAATAAGGGGCTCTCAGGCAAAAATATGGGAGCAGGAAATAACAGTTCTTTAATAGGGAAGGGGGAAAAAAAGGTAAAAGGATAAAAAAACAATGCAATACACTAGAACAACACCGTCAGAGTCAGAACACAACCTGACACCCTGTGGGTCAGGGTGTTGGTAGCAGTCCAGTTGGAAAAGGGGCTGCAGTCCTGGAGTGTCAGGCGTGGTTCTGTTGGAGCAGGGGGGTGCTGTAGGAAAGGGGTGTATTCTTCCTCCGCAGATCCATGGAAGTAGAAGCAGCTGCTGTTCCTCTGGGGAGTCCAGTGGAGAAAAAGCTGTGTGGTGTGTCGAATCTTCCAGGTTATATTGGGGTAGGAATGCTTGGCTCCTCCCTCTGGGCGGAGCATCTCCCAATGGGATGCTATAGTTCTTATCAGTCATGTGGTGACATTCAATAGCCCCTTATCAGCAGATGTCCCCCTGTTGATTATGATCACTCAGGAAGAGAGATAAGGAGAATTGCCCACTTGGCAGCAGACAACTGCCATACAGATGGAAATAGAATACATCTTGCCTTGCAATCTGGAACAGTCTCCCTATCTGCACCTCCACCATTCCCACTTCTTTTCCTTCAACCAGAGGCTCTAAAAACAAAACCTCTGCTGCTTAAAGGTCACCTCTGAAAGTAGGGATAGGAAAAGAAAACACAGCTACTGGTGTCACACAGATGGGCCCCAAAGGCACATTTTTCTTGATACACGACACACATTGTACTCAATGATTGCTGTGTTGGTTTGGATCATCACTCATTGTACTGGATCCATTAAAAGAGGTCTTTCAGCCATTTAGTGAACTTAGACATTCAACATGAATTTACCTTGACTTTTCCACAGCACAGACGCAAATGAAAGATTAGATCAGGTGTTGGTGTTGTGCAGGATCCTTTTTCATTAGGGAGCTGTAATTCACAGCTCAGCTGGAGTGGTTCATTCACTGCTCCTGGCAGAAAGCATAATACCTGTGGGAAACAAAGACAGCTGTTCACAAGAACAATCAATAATAGCACAGCACATCAAGGGGCCACTCTGACAGTGACCATGTCTCCTGGTTGTTAGGTATCTGGGAGAGGTACTTTGCACCAGGGCTGTGGGCACAGTTAAATAGAAAACCTTGCAGATGACAAGAGACCTCATACTGAATGAAAACAGGCAAAAATTGGGCATATCTGACGAAAAGCTTACTTTGGCTTTAGTTAGCTTTGAATCAAATTCATTTCAAAGTGGCATTTGGTTTAATTATTTTAAGATATTTTGTGCTTTGGAATGAACTAGAAAATATTTTTTGTTGAGTTTAATTAGTGGGGGTTATTTATTTTTTTCTTTTTGATAACAGATGGGCTCTGCTTTGAATTTTCTTCTCCCAGCTGTCTCCCAGGGGACTTATGCCTTAAGCTCTTAACAAGTCTGATTGTAGTGGAGAAATACCTAAAGCTCTTGAGAGATGAAACCAAAGAAAATGGCAACCCTCCCTCTGTCAGCACGGTGGGTATCAGTTTCACACACAGGCACAATGCAGGTTAGCTGAGAAACAGCATCAGAGCAGTGCTTTGCTCTCCAGTAATCAGCTGGATACCTTCAGAACATCTTTGGAAATTAGAGTGAGTAAAAACTACTTGTGGGTTCCATGCCATTCCAAAGGCAAGGCCTTTAGGCCTCCTGGCAGAGGACACCAGGAAAATGGCACAGGCAAAACCACATTTTGTTCCCAGCCACTGGAAGCCCTGGAGATGCCAGGGTAGTCACACAGCGGCAGGTGGGCAAATCTCTCCTCTGGCTTCATTGCACTGGAGTTTGGGTGTGTGGGTTTGAGTGTCACTGTGTATTTATTCCACCAAGTGCCTGCCCATACAACTGGTTTCTGTATCTTCAGCTGTGAATGTTTCAGTGCTTGCTCTTCTCTCTTTTATATCCTTATACTGTACAAATCCAAGACAGTGCTCTGTCCTTTCCATTCTTATTCATTCTTGCAAAGAAAATCTCACACAAGAAATGGGAGAGACAATGGAAAAAGGAAGAGGGGAAAGCAAGCAAGCAAGCAAGCAAGATAGAAGCTGTATCCAGTTAATAAATGTTTTGTTGTGAGGAAATGATTTATCCATTTGTCTCAAAGTTATTTTCCCGTTTGTCCAACAATACTTAATTTGATGTTTCAAAAGTCCCAGAGAGGTCAATAATTTCACTGTAGCTGGAAACTAAGAACATGAATTTGAGGCATCCCTTCTAAACCAGAAGACAATTTTCATGGCGTAAGAGGTGACAGAATTTGACTGCGAGACTAAGCAATGTGCAGAGGGTCTGTCGCTGTTAGGCCAGATGTGACATGCACATGTGACCAAAGTCCAAGAAGAAAAAAAGTTTTTATTCTGCGCGTTCTCCAGTTTTTATATCCTTAACAAAGCATGATCTTAAGTCAATAACTACGTCACAGTAACTTACTATTTTCATTGGTGCAAAGCAATCAGCGTCAATATAATTGGCAAAAATTTTATAGAATTGAATAAGGCACGTATACACATCTACTTAGGCACGTAGTCTAGCTTGCAAAAATTCTTATGTATCTTTTCTATTTGGTTTCCATGCTGACAGCCTTGTCTTCTTCATTGCTACGGATACACTCGAAAATCATCACCTGTTATTTCTTCTATTGACTGAGCTTTGCTTGCAGGCCAGCTGTCAAGCCCCTCCAAAAGGGCCCAGGGCTTTGAACTTGCCAGTGTGTGAGTTTCAGATAAACCAGCTGAGAACAAACTCTTGTGCAAGAAGCAGGTTAAGAAATTCTTTATGTCCTTCTGGGACAGTTTCCTAAAGTGCACAACTCACCTTTACAACAGAGATGCTGCTTTGCTGAGCCTCAGGAAGCTGTTCTGAGTTACCCAGGTACTTGCACAGTGCCCACCCTGCCAACGAGGCATCCCAGGAAAGGGCTCCTGCAGCTGCCTTCCAATCTCCCAGAAGCAGATTGAGTCTTGTTTCTCTTTTCTGTGCTGCATGTTTTACTAGAAATTAGAAGTCAGAGAAGTGCACATCACCCTCTGAACAGAGAATGGGAGGCTACTGTGAATTCTTAATTCCTGTTGGATTGTGTTCTGCAGTTCAGGCTAAATGCACAGTATTCAAACACCCAAAAGCCTTTTCCCTCTCTTTTCTCTGAGGGGAGTGGAGCTGAGCTGCCCCATCTCAGACTACAGAAGTTCAAAGTATGGTATTAGCTCCCTGAAATGTGCCCTTAAGAGCTTGGTTTCTTTCACTTTAAAACAAACTTAGTGACTATTTTTGAAACAAACAGCATGGATTTGCTTGGGTGTTGGTCGTTCCCAATAGTTTGGAGACTTCTTCAATGCAGCGGCTGCTGCTTGCACAAGAGGAGTCTTTCTTGATGGGCCCTCAGCAGGACCCGAGGCTTTATTGTCCAAGACAGTTCAGGGGGAGTTATTAACTTAAACAAAAACTACATTTATTTCCAAAGCGTGTCCAACATAATCACGATGCAGGCAGAACACAGGACATTAACTGACAGGTCTC
This sequence comes from Fringilla coelebs, assembly GCF_963513975.1. Lineage (NCBI taxonomy): Eukaryota > Metazoa > Chordata > Aves > Passeriformes > Fringillidae > Fringilla > Fringilla coelebs. The sequence goes on along the minus strand of NC_140031.1, from coordinate 73,193,823 downwards.
TACGAGATTAGAAGCCCAAGAGGATTTTCTACTCCAGTAGGCATCAATGTTTTACTGAGAGGACACTGCATTTGAAGAGAGAAAAGGCTTCCTTCCTGTGGTGAGGAGCTGTGAATCACCAGATTGGGTATTTTGGCAGCAATTTGTCTGGATACAGGCTGAATTGTTTGATGGGGTGGGTTTTTTGGGTTGTTTTTTTTGTTCTGTTTTGGTTTTTTTCTTTTTGGTTTTGGTGGGGTTTTGGGTTTTGGGTTTTTTTAAACTAAATTTATTTACAAGCAAACTTTCCACAAAATAAACAACTTTCCATAGAGACTCTATTAATAGCCTCTTCTTTCTGTGTCCCACTGTTTGTTTTCCTGATTGGCAGATCCATCTTTCCTTACCATATTTGACAAAGAAAGATACTCCCAAGTTCATGCATTGGCACAGTTGTTATAATTTTGATCCAACTCCAGTCAAAGCAGGTCTTATAAGACCAGGTTTCTCAGGCCCTTCTCCAATCAAAATTGAGGCATTTTTACAAGGACCTGAGGTAAAATCAAGCCCTGAGTGCTGGAATTTAACCTTGGCGTACTTTTGTATAGAGAGGGTACATATTTCACAAAATAAAAAAGGTAATTTTCTGAGAGAGACAGTTGTGGTTACAAAGGCATTGGCAGTTTCTCTCCCAAAGTCAGAGTTTCATTTGTTGTGTTTTCACACCAGCTTTACAGACATCGTATCTGAATTCAGCAGATGGCAGGCCCCAACATGTGTCTCTGAATAATCTTCAGTAAAACACAAACCTGCCAAAAATGCTTGGAGAATTAGGTACTCCATGGTCTGTGCTTCTTCACTGTACGTCTCCATTCTGGAGTAACTTAATTTCCACTGATTATCTGTCCTGACAGCTTTGGGAGAATCCACCCCATCGGCCAGTTTATCCTACCTACAGGCTTAGGGTCAGCAACATCAGTGTCCCTTCCCATGACTTTGTTCTTCATGGCAAGCTAGGAATGCCATGTTGGTGGAAGCTAACATGGAAGCTAGGAATGACAGTGATTTTTAAATGGTGATGAAGAGTTACATTTTTTTTGTTCCGTTTCTAAGCCTCTGGGCGGCTGTGCCTACTTTCTCTTCAAATTTCTGCCTCAGTGTCCAGGACAGAAACCACATCTACAAATGGTCCTTTCAGCAAGCTGGTCCAGTTCAGACATCTGCTGTGGTTTGTATTTTGCAAACTTAATGCCAATATTATCATGCAGCACCTAATTGTGCTTTCTGGGTGGATCGTGTACCGCTCACATAAAGAGGTAATAAACAGTTAAATGTCCTCCTTTATAGGAGTCAAGTGTTTACCTTTTTGCTTTTTTAGAAAAGAAAATGTTGGGTTAGTTGTTTGGTTAAATGTAATAGGTGCACTGCATTCCCTTCGTGATGCAAGTTTCTTCCTTTGGTTATTTAGGGACATGCAAAACCACTATAAGATATTTTTAGAGGCACAAGTACCCCCAAAGTATGCTTATGCACGGTGGAAGTATGTACTCTTTTCCAGTGTAATTTTAATATCAGTGTTATTTCTGCACAGTATGGTCAATGTGATGGGTTTGCATACTAACAGTGACATCATCTACTACCATTCTTCATTCCATTTTCTAACTTGAAAAGGCTCCCATTCCTAAATGAAGTTAAAAAGATCATATGCATTCACCTTTTTATCTCTGTGTCCTCAAAATCTCTGTGAGGACCTGTAGTCCTGTGCTTGGAGTGCTGGATTGAAGGCGCTGGAAAGGCACACACCAGCAATTATCCATCTGGAAATACATTTATATACTTCTGAAGAGTTAAGAATGCAAGGGCTGCAGGGGATTATTTAAAGTGAATCTAAATGTCTGACACTGCTTTTTTTTCAAGAAGACTCCTACAGATTTTCTCTAATAGCCCGTGAGGCCATATCACAGATGATGACATTGAGAATAAAACATTTCTGAGAACTTCCTTCCTATATCAACTTCTAGCCAAAGCAGGAGCAACAGGACTCAAACTCTGACTTTGAGGAAGAAGACCCCCATTATGGCACCTTCTGGGTCTCAAGAGGGTCTTAGATAAGATATTAAATTAAAAATATTGTTAATCAGTATTAGATGCTTCTGTTGTGGTGGAGAAACTTTAATACATCATGGGGTTTGTCTCTCTGGTAGGATGGGAAAAATGGAATGTAAAGCAAGCACTGTAAAGCAGGGAAGGCTTTATGTCCATGTCATGTGCCACAGCTTCCTTCAGAAAAAAACCCCACAGATCAGGAAGGGCAGCATGGAGGAAAACAGAGGAACAGAAGCACAAGGCCTTTGACTGGACTGCACTGTCAGCTCCTTCAGAGGTTTCTCTGCTGACTGGCACCTGGCAGACTCCTAAGGTTTCCTACAAGCTGACCTTGGCATGCAGCTGCACAAGAGAGGCTCAAGGAGGAGGACAGTGCTGTGGAGAGAGAAATCAGGGTCTCACCTGTCCTTGTAAAGGCCAAAGGGTCACTGCAGCAGCCAAACAAACAGAGAAATGACGTCATTCTCCAGGCAAACACTGGGTCTCTCTGGTAAAAACGTGCCAACGTCCAAGGTTGCAGAGGTGATGTTCCTGAGGGTATGACGCTTGTCCAGCAGCCCCTGTGCTATACTTTCCTCCAGGAGTACTGGCCTTCAGGATGGGGAGAAAGAAATTAAAGCAAATAAACCTATAGGCCTAGACTTGGTGAATGACTGTAGTGTGGATTCATATAAACTGCAATGCTGATGCACCATCAGTATTTTTGACTAAAAAATTTTGCTAAGCAACTTAAACTATAAAACTTAGATCAAAGTTACAAGGTGCTTATTTAGCTTGAGTTATGAGATACCAATATAACTTGATGTATCCATATAACCTGCTATCAATATAGCCTAAATAATGACTTTTTATATATCTATATAACCTGATACCTATACAACCCAAATCACAGCTTTTTATAGCTATATAACCTGAGTCATAACTTTTGTATCTGTATAACCTGATACAAATGACTTTTTATATGATGTAATGGCTAGTATATGGTTAACTAGTTGTTTAATGCTGAATAGACACACACACAAAAAAAAAAAAAAAAGAAAAAAACACACACACACAAAAAAAAAAAAAAAAAAAAAAAACCAAAACCAAAAACAACCAAAACTCACCACGTGGATAGTTTCAGAGATAGACAAGTACAGTACTAATGAAAAAATGGCAACTGCAAAGCCAATTAGTCACAAAACAAAGAATTCAGGCCAGTTAAGACCAGACAGACCAAGGAAAAGCAAAACTGTGCATGCTCCAAAGACAAAGTAGAAAAGTTCAGATGGAAAGAAGACTTTGGAAGCCTTCATCAAAGACACCCGATGACCCCCGAATTGGGGAGGGGCAAGCACAGTGCAGAACAACTATTTAGCACGGTGAGATCACACTGCGTCAATTAGTTCCGGCAGGTATATGATGATGTTTCAGTGCCACAGTAACACTAAGCAATAGTTACTGTATAAATATACCACCGCACCTGGCACAGGCGGGTGAGTCAGGAGGAGAAACCCCCCTCACCTCCAGCACTGCCATACCTACTCTATAAACACTGCTCTACGTGCTTTTATTTCCAGCCTATCTTTTGGGCATCACAACAGAGAAGTGTGCATGTCATTGCAATATGGGGGCATCTGGAATTTTGGGGAGAAAATTTGGCTTGCAACTGGGCACCTCAGTGTGGGCATTTGGTCTGATAACCATGACATTCATATGTACATTGTGTTGCAGGACATCAGAACTAGCTCCTTCATTAAACCTGATACTGTGGCATCACATTTTGCCTTTCCGTATACCATCTGGAAAATATGTTTCCATGCTAGATTTTCCAGTGAGGAAAAGCGGTGTAACACTTAGGAAGTAACTGAAATGGCACCAGCTCTTGACAGAGCTCAAGATGCATTTGGATGATATTTTCGGGCACATGGGCACTTTTGGGAATGGTGCTGTGCAGGGCCAGGAGCGGGACTCTGGTCCTGATGGCTCCCTTACAATTCAGCATAATCTGTGGTTCTGCAAATTTTCAACTCCTGGGCATCGCTTACAGCTTGTTGTCTGCTTGATTAAATCTCCCTGCTTGTCCATTAGGCCTGAAAGCACACAAAGACCAAACATCAAAGAACGCCTTTCCCTAAGGAAATTTCCACACATTCCCTTTCCCAGCGAGGGGGCCGGCTTGAGGGGACGGACTACATTTCCCATGAGGCTCTGCGGGGCGCGGTAGAAATGCGTCACTCGTGGTGGCCGCGGGAAGGCGCCCGGCGCGCTCCCAGCATGGCGGCGGTGTGGGCGCTGAGGGCGGCGGCGCGGCGGCGGCCAGGGCTCGGCCCCGCGGGGCTCAGGGCGCTGTGGGGTGGCCGCAGGTACCCGCAGGGCGCAGGGTGGGGGTGGCTTCTGGACATCTCCGCATGCTGGGCCTGCACCGCGCCGTGGCTCTCTGGAGGTCATTTAGCCCGGCACCTTGAGCAAGGCCCTCAGAGTTTATCCATGGCTTTGGAATGTCCTTAGGGAAGGAGAGTCCACGGGTTCTCTGGGCAAGCAGCGCCCACCGAGGTGCACTGCTGGTGGGGGTGCAGTGGTGCAGGGTTGGAGCCTTTAGAGCTGTTACTGCTTTTGTTAGGAGAGGGAAGAGAGGGAGTTCGCGGCAGTGAAAAACAGTTCCTCTGTAACATTTTGCGTGAAACCACGCATGGGTTGTTGACTAGATTGGGGCATATGAGAAGGCAGATTTTTTTTACTTAAAAACTAGTAATGTGTTGGTTTTTTTACATAGGGGCACTGATTTTCTCCTCTAGTAGTGGTTATTTTCTGATATGCTTTTTATTCACAGCAAATTAGAAAATGGAGCTGTGACAGAAAACAAGTAACTAATCTTGTTAAAATGCTGTTTTCACTCAGACCATTTCACCAGAGAGAAGGTGGGTGGGTGATTGCTCTGCGGGGGCAGCCTGTGTGGGGAGCAGCACTTGGGGAAAGCCTGGGCACTTCTGGCTAACAGACCTGAGGAGTCCATGGGATGTGTGGAATGTTTGGATTGAGGGTTTAGAACACCACGAACACAAAAATGCTCTGATTGTGTCTTGAGTAGCCAGAGGCTGAAAATGTGTTCTGGTGCCAGCAGGAAGGAGGAAAGAGAAGTGGAAGCAGCCGGAGCAGTTCCTGAGAAGGAGGAGAGGAGCGAGCCCAGCCTGACCCACCCTCCGCCCCGCAGCCGGAGCTACGTCCCGCCCGAGGACCTGCAGAGCTGCCTGGAGTCCCATGTCAGGGAGGTGTTCGGGCCCGCTGTTCCCGAGGACTGGCAGCAGGCTCCCCTGCAGGAGAACCGGCTGAAGCACCGCCTGCTGGCCCGGCTGGCGGCGGAGCTGGGACACGCCGTGCCCAACTCGCAGCTGCACCGCATGCGCCGCGGCGGGGACGTGCTGGGTTTCTATCGCGCCCCCGTGAGGGACGGCACCAAGATCGATGAACTCGCGGCCACAGAGCTGCCCCCGAACCTGAAAATCATCTGGCAGCAGTGAGTCTCTTCACGCAGCCTCCCTGTGCCTGGCTGGTGCTGCAGGGCAGCAGCAGAGCCCACTGGTTGGGGTGAGATCTGTGAATTTCAGTAATAAAGGTTCAGTGAGCTGTGCTCAGGTTTGGCTGTTCCTGTTCTGCTCTTTGTTCCCTGCAGAGCAGTTCTTGCGAGGCACTGATGCAGCGTGGACACTGCCAGCTGCCCCTGCCCTTTCCCTGCTGCTGTGCACTGACAGGATCCGGTGGGGATCAATAAGGGGGCCATCTCCACAGTTTCTGCTCTGCACCTCTGTATTGGTTTTGGCTGGGGTAGAGTTAATTTTGTTCCCAGGGGCTGTTATTGGGCCATATTTTTGACCTGTGCTGAACTCAGGTCCGATAACACAGAGATGTTTTTGCTGTTGCTGAGCAGGGCTTGCACAAAGCCAAGTCCTTTCCTGTTATTCTTACTGCCACATAGGTGAGGGGAATGGGGGTACATGGGAGGGGACACAATCAGGACAGGTGACCCAAACTGACCCAAGGGATATTCCAGACTATATGGCATCAGGCTCAGTGTATAAAAAAATGGGGAAAGAAGGAAGCAGGGGACATGAGGAGTGATGGCATTTGTCCTTCACTGTGATGTGCAATGGCACCCTACTCTGCTGGAGGTGCTGAACACCAGCCCAGCCATGGGAAGCAGGGTATTAATTCTTTATTTTGCTTTGCTTGTGTGTGGAGCCTTTGCTTCCCCTATTACACTGTCCCTATCCCAACACATGAGTTTCCCAGCTTTTACCTTTCTGATTCTCAGGACCATGGAAGTGTGCTTCCTACTGCTCACACTGTGGCTCACAGAGATCTTCTGCTTTCCTTCTGTTTCACTGCTGTGAAAGCCAATGTCTGTATGGCCACTCTGGGGATGTGCTTGGCAAGCACTGGAGCACAAATGCCAAGCTTGGGAATGCTTTTTCCAGGACTTATGAATGGCACTGTAGCTGGATTTCTTCCAGCCTGCCTGGCTGGATTTCTTTGTACTGTACCTGGTTTGCCCAGATCTGGGTGTGAAAACATCTGAAGGAGTTGCCAACAGGACTGGTGTGAGGATTACTCTGTGCTGTACTTCAGGATGCTGTGATCTTTCCATTTCCCTTTCTCAAAAGGAAAAAACAAACCTGTTTCATATCTTACCATATGTCAACAAGAGCTCTCATGGAATGAAACACTCAACATAGTCAAAAGTTAGGATTTCTTTCCAGAATATGAAACTTGGTGGGTTTTATAACACACAATTCAGTTGAGTTTTACTCCTGCTTTTCCTAATACTTATTTTCACTTGAAAACATCAGAACACTCCATAAGTGCAGTACAGTGTTGTCTAAGTAATCCATGAATTTGTGGAACATGCCACCAGACTTTACAACTTTACATCCCTGCATTGTGGATCAGGGATACATTCTCCTTAAGCACCCAGTTTCTATTTAAAGGAAAAAGCAATAATTTAATTCTTGTCTTTGGAGATCAGCTGTATGCTTTTAGCTGTCTGCTGTTCTGGGTTTTTTTTTTCCCAAGAGTTCACAGAAATTCCTGTGCATGAAAGAGCAGTTTATATTGTAATCTTTCCTAAAGTACAGTCACAGAAAGCAAAACAAATCTTCATGAAATTCTGAAGCAGAAAAAGGTAGGTATTTCACATAGCATTTTCTATTTATGACTCTAATGATTGCATTCCTCTTTCTGGAGATTTCACATCCTTAGAGAAATACAGATCCCTGCAGAATAATTTATATATACACAATTGTGGGCTCTTTGGGGCTCATTTTACTTCTGTTGCCAAATAGAATAGTGAAATATCAGGAAGACGGAATTTACTAACTGATTCTTTAGGCAGTTACAGTATAAAGGAAAATATAGACAAAGGTCATAAATTCCTAATGGAAAGCTGGACAAGGACACCAAGCCTCACATCTTCATTTCCCTGTCTCCTGAAGCTGGAAGTTTGTCTTCTTTCTTCGTCTGCTAAGCTGGTGGCAAAATCTGCTCCAGATTCACTGACAGGATCTTTTCAGTTCACGGGTCTAGAATTGAGAGCAAGGCATAAAAGCCAAGGGTTCTTAAAAAAAAAAAAAAAACAACCAAAACCAAAAAGCCAGTAAAGAGTAGAAACAAATGGTCTTCATTTGCTACTAGATGTACCTGGAAAGGGGGAATGCTTGTTTTTTTTCAGCTGATAGAGGAATTGGGCCAAAATCAAAGTACTTTGGAGGATGCAGTTCAGCCTGTTTCCTGTTGTGTGTCCATTAAATGGACTTATCTGAGAGTACTGACCATGGCATTAGCAGGTAGATGAAAAAAAAGACAGACAGATAAAATTAATTTTACCCGAAATCTGTAACAATTATAGAGTCTCTAAAATTTACAGACCACAATAAAGGATGGAAATTTAATGAGCAAACATATAGTCTACAAGAGATGTAAGAGTCAGAGATCACAGGTAGTAAATATGATAGTAAAAATCTTTGTTCACAGTATGTGCACCTGATGGGGCTGTCTTCTGCTCTTTGGATTGTTTTTGTTTGGGTTTTTTTCTTTTTTCAAGATATCTGAACAGACAGCTGAACACAGATGGCTGGCTGAGAGAAATGAAAATGATCCTTCCTTCTTATTTTCGTACCTACAACAGACAGTGGGGGAAAAAGAAGCAAAAAAAAAAAAAAAAAAAAAAAAGGAAGAGCAAGAAATAGGCCCGATGAGGTTCTAGTATGTTAACGTCACGGAAACTGCAACAAGTGTTGACATTTTGGAATTCAGGACTTGCTTTTACAGGGGTCTAGGTGATGGAACGTGAACGTTCTTCACTTTCTTCTAGTGAAATATTCGCTATGAAGTGTGAATGAAGGCCAAAGAGTTTTTCGCTACATTAGCTTGCCAAAACGTCTCGATTTGTGTTTGAATAGGTTGGCAACACGGGTTAATCCTCCGGAGAAGAGAACTCTTTCCCAGCCAGACCGACCCCGCTGTTCCCCGACATGCCGCACAGTCCCAGAGCGGCACGTGACAACCGGAAGCACTCCTCACGGGAACAGGTCCTGGCAGCTGCACGGGCGTCCCAAAAAGCTTCCCCGCGGCAGGGAGGCACGGAAGGGGGTTCCGCCGAGCTCGGAGCAGAGTTTCTCTGCGTTTCGGTTCGGATTGCCGGCTCGGTGACGGGCGGAGTGCAGCGGGACCCGGCGGAGCGCGGCAGCGCACGAAGCTGCCAGGACTTAGCCAGGCGCTGCCGCGCATGCGCGGCCGGTGCCCCTGCGTCTCGTCCGCTTCATCTTTCTCCTCGTCCTTTTCCTGATCTTTTTCCTTCTTTTCCTCTTTTCCCTGCACCTCTGCCGTTGCGGCCATGGGGAAGCTGAACGTGGTGATGCTGCGATACCTGTCCCGGGAGCACTTCAGGGTGCTGACCGCGGTGAGTCACAGCCCGCGGCGGGAGGGCCCCGCCTGTGGCGCCGCTGCCTCCGCTGGGGCTCCGTGCTGGCCTGTTCCCGGGAGCGCCCGGCTCGGGCCGGTATCTCCTTCGGGCGCCCGGCTGGGGGGAATCGGGAGGCACAGGGAGTTCTTGGGGATGCTTGGGGGTTCCCTGGGGTTGCTGCCTCACCGTGATGGGTCTGCGACCAGCCGGGCATCCTCAGGGTCTCTGCTCTCTCCGCTCCCCGTAACTGGGACTGAAATCTAGCTAGTCGCTCGTATCGTGGCTGGCGCTGAAGAGCTTCCCTGGGTGGGTTGTACATAGGCTGCCAAGGAGCAGTGAAGCAAGTGGAAAGGTTTGTTAAGGCTTAGAACATAGAAAGTTATGTCTTAAAATCTGTAGTCTTTAAAAATTGCCTATTTGAAAAGGGATTTTACTCTTGAGCCAGATCTGTACTTCATTGAACTTCAACACAGTGCTGACAAATCTGTTTTTAATTACTCTTTAGGTGGAAATGGGCATGAAGAACCATGAAATAGTTCCTGCTAGCTTAATTGCTTCCATTGCCAGCCTTAAACACGGCGGCTGTAATAAAATTTTGAGAGAGTTGGCGAAGCACAAACTTCTGGCTTACGAACGAACTAAGAGTGAGTTTGAATTTTGTGTTGGACTCCCTTTCTTATCCTGTCCCCAGTCCCTCAAAGTGACACCTGCCCAACAGGTTGGGATGTAGGAGTGCCCAGAGTATTTGCTTTGCCTTCTCTGGGACTCAGCCTGGAAATGTGGATTTGTGCAGCACCAGATGCTGTGTCTGCTTGTATCTTTAGAAGTGAGAGACAGAAAAAAGATGAACAGTTAACTTTCTTTTTTTGTTCAGAATAAGGTAAAAAGAATCATCACTTGAAGCAGTGTTCAAGTGTGTGTAGGAGTGATATCCTCACAATTCTGGAACAGACTGCACAATCTTTGGACATTTCACTGCCTCAGGAACAGCTGCTAAAGCAGTATTAATTATCTGCCATATGACAAAGTTGTGCAGGCCTTTCCCCATTCCTTTCAGCCTTTTAGGTGGATCTGGCCCTGGGAACACAGTGGGGATGTCTGTGTTCTCCCTTTTGTCCCAGTTCTTCTGAGGATTGAGGCTTGCTCCAATCCAATTTAAACATCTTCACCATTCAGTCAAATGGGGCTGCTAAGAGCCAAGGGATGAAATACTTGGGTGCTATGTACTGCAAGAAACAGCACTAAATTGAGATTTATTTTAAAAGTGATGTATCCATAACAAGGAGTGAAATGTATTTTATTTTTACCCAGCTGTCCAGGGTTATCGGTTAACTAATGCAGGATATGATTACCTGGCTCTGAAAACTCTCTCTTCCCGACAAGTCATCAGTTCTGTGGGGAACCAGATGGGTGTTGGCAAAGAATCAGGTAAACTAAAATAACATTTTAAATAATTTTTTAAAGCAAACACGTCTGTAATACTGCAGATATTTTGCTAGAAACTAGGGGAGTTTTCCTGTGGGTAGGCAGATCAGTTAATCTGTCAAACACCAAGACGTATTTGCACATAGCACTTTCAAGTGCTCTGTGAGGCTTCTGGACACATTTGAGTATTGTTTTACAACAGTGTAATTGCATTTTGCCCAGTTTCTTCATTTCTTAGTTCATTATTTAAAAAGGTACTTGGCAGGCAGGTGCTGCTTGTGTTGTGCTTTGTGAAGAGTTTCAAACCATTTAACAAAATGATAATTTCAGCTTTTTCATCCCACTTAAAGATAAGGTAGTAAAGTAAAATAGGCTCAAAACTATCGGAACGCTGCTTTGACTCCTGTTATGTTCATGTAGTTTGGCGGAGAATGTGACTTTTGTAATTGGAGAAGGGGATTATTTGGGACAAATACTAGAAATTAAGTTTGGGGTATTTGTTAACATAAAATGAGGAGTCTGGTCCCTTGGGTTGTCTGTCCATTGATCGGGAAGGAGAAGCTCTTCCAGCATGGGGCTAAGAACACCAGGGCACTGAAAGATACTTCAGATCCCATCAGCATTCCTTCTACTGGAGTACCATGAACTCTTTAACAGTAATTTTTTCGTGTTCAGACTTCAGATACACACTGTGTAATTAGCTGCCTTTGCTAAAACTTGCGGGTCAGAAAGGGTGAGGAACAAACTTTCACTGCACTTTTTCATCTGGCTTGTTAGATATGATTAATTTCTTAGATCTGTGCTGTTACGTATTTTCTAGATATTTATATTGTTGCCAATGAAGAGGAGCAACAGTTTGCACTGAAATTGCACCGGCTGGGGAGAACCTCCTTTCGCAACCTGAAAAACAAACGTGACTACCACAAGCACAGGCACAAAATGTCCTGGCTGTACTTGTCCCGGATAGCAGCTATGAAGGAGTTTGCCTACATGAAGGTAGGTGGACACTCACACAGAGCCAGCAATGGTGGGACAGGCTGGAAGATGCTTCTCAGGCTGTCTTTTGATCACTTTGTGTTCACAGTACTGGTAGGATTTATACTTCATTTTTTTCTCTCCCCTCATGGACTTAAAGTATGCATTTCAGAAAGTTCCAATGCAACATGCTTTGTACACTTCCCAATGACAAAATTAAGCTTTGCCTTGAAATCACATGGAATGGATTCAGGTATCGTGAGTGAATTTCAAATTAATGATGTTATTTGTAGATAGATAATCTATATATATCACCAGTTCTGCAGTTTTTCCTTCAAAATTTATTGCATAAGCTAGGAAGCAGTTGTCATTTCTTAAAATTAGCCTGTTTTTTATTTTACCAAGCTTTCACTGGTTGCTGTGCTGTTGAGGGAAATCTTTCAGATCAAAACTGGTGTTTTGAGGTAAAAAGGCACACTTAGTTCTGTGCTGTGAGAAAAGATTTCATTATACTGCTAATCCTGAATTTTGTGGCTTTTTATCTGCTCCAAAAAACCACAAATATTGTATAGTGATGAAAGATGATAGCTGAAAATTAATTACTAATAAAAACCTAGTTTTTGTTTCTCCTTTTGTGTTATTCAAGAGTAATATTTACATGAAGTTATTTTCTTGTTCTTGTAAATAAAGAACCATCATCGATTGTCTCAGTGGCCTCCACAGAGAGAAAGAAACTAACCCCATCATTTAGAACCTCTGTCCAGGTGGTCCAGCTGGTAAAGACTTATGTGGTCAGAACTTGTAGGAATAACATTGTGGAGGTCAGGTTCCCTGAGCAGAGGATTGGGGGAGGTTTAATTGACTGCTGAAAAGCAGTAATACTTAGGTAACAAAAACTGTATTTATGTTGCTTTAACTGGGACTCTCTAGAAAAGTTCACTGGTAACAACAGAATGAGTAAAACCAGAATGAACCCATTAAAAAGTTGAGTAGATCCAGCGAATGACTAAATTTGTGCTAGAAAATGCAAACAGGAGAGCTTCAAAATATTATGACCTATCTTTGGTTAATCTCAAGTGTGGTATAAAGCTGATTATTACTGTTTAGGAATGACTTGTGTTCACATACACAAACAAATACATACTTGCGTTTATACAGCAACTGAGTAAAGGTTGGCTAATTAGACAGCAGTGTGTTGGCAGCAGCTTAGTGTGGAATTCTTTTCTGATGCCAAATACCCCATTTCCTATTTCTATTACTGATTCCACAGGCTAATGTACCAGGTAAGGTTCAGTCATTTCCCCAGTTTGTTGTGATTTTCTTCCAGATGCATGATAATTAAACTGCAGGCACTGCACTCGGTGTCTAAACTTCTGAGTTTTATTGTCTTTGCAGTGAGAGTTCCAATGACTGTGAGGCTGTTTGCCTTCCTAGGCATGTGATTTGGGCAATATATGCTGCTATCACAGTGATCTGTACTGCTTACCTTAGGTGTGGGTTTGTCAGTATGTGTAACATTTCCTTAACTATTTAATTTTAATTTTCCAATATGTGTTGTCTCTTTTCCAGGCTTTGCACGACAGAGAATTTCCTGTTCCAAAGCCCATAGACTACAACAGGCATGCAGTTGTTATGGAACTTGTTGATGGATATCCTTTGTAAGTAGTGAAAGCTTGAATTCTCTGTGTCACAGAGACTCTGACAACCTTAGGAAAAGTAACGGGGTCAGGGTTTTTCCTTGTTTTCTACACAGAAATTGCACTTTCTATATGTTTCTTTGTATATAGAGTATTAGTATCCCTTATGTTCTGAGCTCCACTTTGTGATCCTTGCTCTGTTAATACAGATGAGTTTGTAACTCAGTTCTGCACTGTTTATAACAGACTACCATGTATCATCTGCTTTTGCACCTTTGAGAGAGATTATTTTGCTTGAGCTTTTCAGCCTGTAGAAACATTAAATATTACTGAGGTTTGTAGGTGAAGGATTGGTTTGGTTTTGAATGCAAAAGGCCTGTCTCTTTCATACAATAACCCAGGTCTAATCCAGAGATTAAAAGTTTCTAGTTACAGAACAAACCGGTCCATTGTCTTGTATAGGATTCAAGATCTTAAGTTTAATCAAAAGGAAATTAATTCCAAAGTAAAACAGTTGAAGAATAGTGTGGAAAGACTTCCCACCCTAATTTGTTAAATAATTCCACATCCATTGTGTAAACAGAACACTTCAAGTTCCTTGTGGCAGTCTGCAGTAGAAGTTAAGTTTTTGTTCTTTTCCTAACATACTCTAGAAAATCTAATTTTGTAGAAGAAAATGCCACAAGCCATTTGAATTTCAGCATAAGATTTAGCTCCTACTGACACGATAAGATTACCTAAAACAGGAGAAACATAAAAGCTTGCTGGTCCATTATTTACCTAATGCATTATGACAGCAGTGCTCAATGGGAGACAGTGAGTGAGTTCAGGTGAGGTTTACCTGGATATAAGGAGGTATTTTCTCCTCTTGAGGACAGAGAGGCAGTGGCTTGGGAAGGTTTCGCTGTCTCTCTCCATTCCCAGAAGTCTTCCATCCCAACTAGACAGAGACCTGAGCAGTCTGGTCTGGTCTCAGATTTGACCCAGTTTTAGGAAGATGCTGGACCAGAGACCTGAGGGCCCTTTTAATTTGAATTACTCTGGCATTCTGTCAAATGTATTTTTAAATTGAAGTATTTCAAGGTTGAGATTATTTAATTTTACTTAACTTTCCAGGTGCCAGGTGCGTCAAATGGAAGATCCTGCTGCTGTCTACAGTGAATTAATGGACCTGATTGTAAAACTTGCCAATCATGGTCTGATCCATGGGGATTTCAATGAGTTTAATCTCATCTTGGATAATAACGATCATGCCACTTTGATTGATTTCCCTCAGATGATGTCAACATCACATGCAAATGCTGAATGGTAGGTTTAGATCCAAAGGTGTTTTCCAGGTGAATCTGACAAATGCCGCTGAAAGCAAACAGTCAACCATGATTCATTTCCATAAGATTTCTCCTGAATCTTTTTCTGCCACTGTTGTGATGCAGCACAAGTAATGTTCCAAACAAAGAACGAGTAGAAATGTCTCTGCAGAATCAATACATGATTAATTGCTTCTCAGAGATAATATTGTTTGGTTAAGTGACACTCAGAAATGAACTGTATCCAGTTTCCTTTCCTAGCCTCTTGGCTTGAGATCACTAATAGAAATAATTTTCAAATAAAACCATGCAGGGTAAATGCTTCTTATTGCAACAGACTTCACTGATTTTTTTTTTGTACAATTCTGTATTTTTTACAGGTATTTTAACAGAGATGTTAACTGTATTAAGGAGTTCTTCAAGAAACGCTTCAACTATGAGAGTGAGCTCTTCCCAACCTTCAAAGACATCAGGTAGAAATTACCAGATGAATTTGAGTTCTACTTATGGCACTAGTGTTGGTATTCTGAGAAAAGTGAATTCCTGTGAGAGATGCCTGTGGGAGAATTAAAAAAAAATAGGTCCAACTATATAATTTTAAGTTACATTTTCCTCATTTCTATTGTGTTTTCTTCAAAGTTACTGTAAGTGGTTTTCAAATGTGCTTTAAAATCCTCTGCTGCCTTCTTTGTCTTCTTGCAACCAAGGAAGAGAGGTCAACCTGAAAGCTGGTGAATGTCCAGGAAATTTTAACAGTGATGCAGAAGCAGCCTGTTTGGTTTTAATTAACAATTCTAATATATTGAAGATTAATTTGGGTTTCTGTTTCAAAATTATTTTTAAATGCTTGTAAATAGAGTGGCTGCCTCCTTAGGGATTATTACATTTTAACTTTTCTTCCTAGAGTCGTTTGCTCCTTCTGAAAAGTAAACTTACTTTTTGCTCATTTTAAGACCAAAACTTACACTGAAAGTGTGTAAAGAGACCGAAACTGTTACAATGAAAATGGTTTTCTTTCATTCTGAGCACTTTTCCTAAGGAGTTCCACACTTTGATCAGCCTTTGTATGTCAGACCCTTTATTATTCTGTTTGCTTACGCATGATTTGAACTTAAACCAAAATGTTATTCCTGCTAAAGCAGAACAATTTCCTGAAAAAAAAACCAAACCACTATAAATGCAGGTTATGGAGATGGAATCATCTTCTGGAGGAGTTTTCTTCTCTTGGATTACATTCCAAGTTAGTATTTCACCTAAAGCTCAGCAACATCATGTATTTTGTGTGTTTCAACAGTGTGTAATTTTACAATTTTCAATAGTGGGTAATTTTAGTGTAGCTTGGTTAGCATTTTAAACCCAAAATGTAGTATACTGGTAACTTGGCTTATTAAATTTAGCATATTAAAAGAAAACATTCCTTTTCCACAGGAGAGAGTGTTCTCTTGATAAAGAGATTGCTGCCAGTGGCTATGCAAAGGAGATGCAGGAAGATGGTGAACTGCTTTATCCCACAGGTTCTGACGAGGATGACAATGCAGAGGTGTTAGAACTTCCAGAGGATGCTGACAAAGAGCTCAACTTCTTCAGCAAAAATGAACAGGACAGTGAAGACTTCACATGTGAAGTGGGTGATTTCTCTGAAAGCAGAGCCTCTGACAGCACTGCAAGCAGCAGTGAGGAAGAGGCTGATACAGCTAAAAGCAGGGAAAATACACAAAGACTTAATATGGCAGAGTTGAGTTCAGCCTTGGAAGAAGATGAAGGGCCAGGTGTGCCTTGGAAGTCCAGTGAAGATGCAGAGAGTTCTGCATTTGCTTCTTTTAAGGGGAAAAGACTAACAGAAAATGCTGCTGAACTGGAAGGTCAGACAGGTCAAGGAGGGTGCTGTGAGGGTAAGGAGAATGAAGAAGAGTGCCCTGAGCTTGTCAACTCATCAGCTTTAAATGAGGAATTCAGTCGTTACAGGTAAAGATTCACATTTACTGTCTAGAAGTTGGTCCCTTTTCTTGGCCCCAAAAATGTAAATGTGTCATGTAGCTCAAGAAGGGCTGCTGAAGAGCTGCCCTTTTTTAAACTGAAGACTACAAATTAAATTTATTTTGAAAATATACCAGTAAATACCCATCCTATTGGTGGTGTGGCTGTCCACTTCTGTTGTATTTATCTAAGGAGAAAACAGGTTTTGCACTTCAAAGACCAAACTATTTTCTGTGGTGGATTTTTTCCCCTTTTTCTTTATTTCAGCTAATATTGATAATGAAGAAGTTCTTGATGTTAAAATAGTGCTTCTAAATAACTTCCCTGAGGAAGTTTATAATTCAAATACTTTGTGTCAAAGGCAAATGTTCTGCTGCTTACTCAGCTGGAGTTACAAAGAACAAGCTGCTTGGAGTGTTTAATTCAAATATATTGTCCTGTATGTTGTTCCAGCTTTTAATTCCTTTCCTGACACACTTAGAAATTCCTGCTTGCCTTCAGACTAAACCCTTGTGTGTGAAATTATATTTCTTGAGTTTGCCAGCCCCCCGTGTATGTGGATGCAGAGATTATACTCCTCCTCATTTGCTTTTGCTTTTCAGTTAAACACTGTCAAAACGTTGTGCAGGATCTGAAGTGTTTCAGTGCCCTGAGGTTTCTCTTCTTGTGCTCGATACTTACATGGCTGCTGTGCAACAAATTCTTTGACAAAGTGCCTGTCTTGAACAACCAGTGTTAATGTTTAAAATGGTTGTTTAAACATGTAAGGTTTAAAACGTGCATGTTTTGTTGCACGTTTTCAAGTTGTAGCCCAGAAAGTGAAGACTCAAACAGGGTGCTTGTAAAACCAAAGGTGTGTTTCTCTTGCTTGTGGGATAATACATTGATTTATGTGTTTCAGTAATGAAGAGTGTATTGTTCCCATTGCTGGGCACAGAACAAGGACTAAGAGCATCACATCAGTAAGAAGTATTGGAAGCTGTTCAACCATTCCTCCGGTGAATATTATTTTGTTATGTTGTCATCTAGTTTACCCTCAGACCACCTTAAATTGCACATAGCCGTTAGACCCCGTTTCTGAAATTCTTCTCTGGCATGAGTCATGTTTAAAAACAGTTACTATCTACCTCTCCAGTGTGTTTCTCCATTCCCACAGAAAAATAGAACTGATACTGCTGTAACTGCTTACAGGGAGTGCTTTCCAGCACTCTCCTTCATATTTTGCTTTTTCGTCTCTCACTGAAGCTCCATATCAACACTAACAACTCTCATTTACCCAGTAACTAATTTATATTAATATATGTTAATGCACGAACAGCATCAGTTTGTCCATTTCTGTTGCTAGCCACAATTAATATTTTTTATTTTGAACGTGGATACTTGAGTCTAGATTTAATTTGTCCTTTCTCACCTCTCTTCTTAGCGATTTCTTCACATTCTTTTCTGAAAAATTTCTGTGAACTCGCCTTCAATAGAGATCTCTTTGGCAATTTGAATTTGACCTTCTGAATTGCGCAAATCAGGATCTTTTCAGCAGAATTTAATGTGCTTTTCTTCAACCCCAGAGCAGGCAGTAGGTGATACGTCTACTTGGTATCAGGAGTTTTGGAACACATATAGGATGTGATGGTGGAAAGACTGATGAGTCTTTACACCAAGTGCTGCAGTTCAGCAATAGAATTTGGTGAACTTACATTAGATTACATGTCATAATAGTATCTGCCTTGCAGAATTTATTCTAGCAGGTTTCCAGCAAGATATGACTCCACTATGATGAAATCAATGAAAATAATTTGATTTCTCTTTTCTGTCCAAGAAAAAATACACAAGTGTGCGCTTGGCATCAGTGTGGCAACTTGAGCTGGGACCATGCCACAATCTGCACAATCATGGCTTTGTTTTTGTTGTGGGCAGATACTGCCATCACAATGGAGAGCAGAGCTCAGAATGACCAGAGGTGCAAGTAATAGAGATGAGATTTCATAGAACTACTCAGTTTGTTGGAATGAGAAAACCTGGAGGATGAATTATAAATCACTAATCCCTTCTCTCTTAGCCACGCTTGTGTTAGAGTTGTTGTTTTCTGTTAGAATCAGTCGTGTTTTTGTAAACTAAACTTCAGAATAACCAGGGTGCTAAAAAAACAAGCACAAACCAAACAATTACTGCTGGACATGGAATGTTCTGCAGTATTATCAGCTTTTACATTTTTGTGTAAGGCCTGTGTTCTGCACTGAGAGGTGTGGATCCTTTAGCATCTCAGTAGGGAACACACTTGAAGATTAACTTCAAAATTATAAAAATATTTAAAATGCTATTGATTATAATGAAGACTATCAGAGCACACACACAGCACTCCGTGCAGACCTTGTCCATAGCAGAGAACTCCTTTTTCAGTCAGCTGAACTGTTTTATGATTTTCTTACAAGGAAAGATCTCTGCTCATTTCTACAGTCAAAGTGAACATCATGAATCATGACTGTTCATGCTGGTCCTGAAAAAATTCTGACATCATGTCATGTCATACTGGTAAATTATTTAAAGAAGTTTTGATGACAAATTGTGTGTTTGTTTGTAGGAGCTGGTGAAACAGAAGATAAAGCGTCAGCTGACCAAGCAGCAGAAATCTGCTCTGAAGCAACGTCTGCAAAAAGGGGAGGCAAATATTTACACCAAACAACGTCGAGAAAATATGCACAACATTAAGTCAAGCTTGGATGCAGCCAATTTCTGGGGATAATTTATTAAAGCTCCTGTGGAACATGAGGAATGTATACAGCTAAAAGGATCATTCTAATTTACCAATAATCCTTTTATGTAAAGGAGCGATTTCTGCTATGCAAACCAGATATTTTTCTGGGAGTTAATAAATCTCATTCTCATTCCTGTGACTTTGATTGGGAGGTTGTGTTTTGTGTTTCTAGTCACAAGTGTTGACTGTAATTTACATTATATCAGTAGTATTGATTAAGATTATAAGAGGAATTTCCAGTAGTGTTTTGTCATAACTGAATTGTGGTGTCTTTGTTGTGCAGAGGCACAAACAGCCTTTTTCTTCAATTGTTGATGCACAATTATTTGCATAAATGCAAAATGGAAATAACTTTTGCTAAGTTAGTGAGAGGTGGCATTACTTTCTTTTAAGTTTTCTTCCAAAACTTGAGGAGTTAGATGTAACAAAACCTCATTTCACTGGCTGCAATAATCATTTAGTGCATGATGTGCCTTGTTTGCTGGAGCTCAGAAACATAAATAGTAGAAATCATTAAAATATTTATTGGCATAAGCACATTTTGAAGTGCTGTTCTACAAAACAATACTGAAGCACAAAAACCTACTGCCATCCAACTACTTTATTCTGAAAGTAAAAGTAGCTTACAGTAGGTATAAAAAGTTTATCATAAAATAATAATGAAATACAACTGACAGATATCTTTACAAGCAGTATTCAGCAGTCATTTAGAAAATTTTCAATATTTTGCTTGGTAGAGTGTTCATCCCTCATACATCACTGTCATTTGCACAGAGTGCTATCTCAACATGATTCCATTTATATTTCTGTTGTAATCATCAGTACTGGCAGAGCTGACCAACACAAATTTAGTCTCGTTTGTGCATTCATTCTGATTAGTTTTGGAGTTGTTTGGTTGATGGTTGTTGCCTTTTTTTTTTTTTTTTTTTTTTTTTTTAATATTCAGTGTCTTCACATGACCTGGACAGTTCTCAGTAGGCAAGAAACCTCAAAACATTAAAAAACCCTAGAATACAATCCCTGTAGACACAGTGCTCATTCTTAACGCCAGGAGCCCTTCACAAACACCAGAACATTTATCTTCCTAGTCACCATAAGCAGACACTGATGCTGTTTTACCACAACAGGAAGTGATGTAACTGGCAGTTTGGGGTGTTAAATGTGAAAATCCCAACTTCTGATTTTCACTGGCACTCACTGGCACTGGATATTCTCACCTCCGGCTCCGAGTTCCCTTCACTCTACCCGCGACCAGGGTGCAGCAGCGGCGGAAGCCTTTCCCGGTCAGGAGCCGAGCCGTGCCCCGCCCCGGCTGCGCGCCCGCCGCCTCTTCCCGCCGGGATGGCCGCAGGAAGGGGTGGCGGCGGTGGCTCTGGGTTGCCTGGCGGGGCCACAGCAGCCTCATCCTCGCTGGCGCTCCGCGCTCCGGGAGGAGCGGAGGGCACCTTCGCCGCCGCCGCGCACCGGCAGCGCCGCCGGCCGGTTCTGCCGGCTGTCGGGGTAGGGACGAGCCGCGCTCGCAGCCTGAAACTCCTCCCCTGCCTCCTTTTCTGTCCCCCGGGCATCTCCTCACCCAGAGCACCTTCCCCGCTGCCCCCCGCCCCCTCCCGCACCCCTCCCGCCTGCCCCCTCCCGCACCGGGGGTCTTCCCCCGCTCCTTTGTATGGCTGAGGAGGGATGTTTGACAAGACATAATACTGGCAGTGAATCCTCTATTTTCTTCCTTGCTCAGAAGTTACATCCTCAGGCTCGTTTGCTCCGTAATTCCTCTCAAAGAGGCAGTGTTCTAACGATCTCTATTTTCTGGAGGTTCTGAATGCAAGGAAGGGAGGGGTGAGAAGTTTGTAAACGATAGGTAGGCATAGATGACAGATATTTGTCTTTCCATACAGTGGAAAGCAAAGTGCTAGCAGAACTCTAAAATAGCTTTATTTGTTACTATGTGATTTAATTGTAAGAGATATTAGATTATTAGATCAATATTAAATACATTCCTAGTACAGCTGTGACTTTTCATGTTCTATTGAAGATAAAAAGATAACCATGCTGTTTCTAAGGAAATACCTCCTTCACAACGCTGATTTCAAAAGTCAGTTGCTGACCTTTTAATTAGATGCCCCTTTATAGGGAAGATTTTTTTTTCTTATTTAACCACTACCTTAAATTATCCACTAATATCTTATGAAGGAATCTTTCAGGTGTCTTTTTCTATGGCCATAAATCTCTGGCTTCAGAGAAGCAATTCCTTTCTAAAAACATCCATCTCTCTGCTGTCACATCATGGAGCCCTGTAGCCTGCATTTTCCTCTCAGTGCTGCACTCCCTCCCGAGAAATCCTGTCATGTTGGGCTGAGATAGAGAGGAACCTGCTCCTGTTATCCTCACTCTACCTTGCGTGCAAGTGTGTATTTCCAGAGTGCATCATCCCCCAAGCTCTGTGTTATTCTGAATCTGAAGTTTTCTTCATAGGACTGACAGTAAGTGACTTTTTTGAGTGAGCTAGAATTTTGCCTTTCATCTGCTTTAAGACTTTTGAGTTGTGCCTCCTCTTTGCATTGGAAATATAAAACCTGTTATATTTTGCTAGGCATAAACAGACTTTTGAGTTTGTTTCACCCTTCATGCTTCCTAACATAAATGACAGAAAGAATATAAAATAATATCCTTGTTTTGTTTTCTTTTTTTTTTTACCTCATTTTAGTTAAACTTATGGATCATATTTTAATGTGACTTTTTAGATATCATACTACCAGAAGTGTCATTTACCTAACTCAGCAATCTGAAGCCCATAAAGTTTCCTGGCTTCTGAAGATTTCCAGGATGTGATATCCACGGTACATTGAAAGTTTAAGGGAGGCCTCCCAGCTAAGCCAAGGAGACCAGAAAACAACAAAAGGTAACAATAGAAGAGACAGATGCTTTCTAGTATTGAAATTGTATCATCATATCAGAAACTGTAGCATATTTTCTTTCTTGAAAAACTTTTTTTTTTTAAACCTGGCTGATTGAAAGCTGGAGATCATGATCATAAAATTAGTTCTCAGATGATGCAATTTAGAATTTAGTCCCAGCTTTACAAAGTGAAGAATTCCTTTCATTATTTGACTGCTGTGAGCACATATGACAGGCAAACTTAGGCATGTGTGTGAAAAGATGCTCCCTCTCCATGTTAGAGTTAAGTATAATGCATCATAAGCAGAGCAAAGCTATCTTTTTATCTCCTTTTAAAAAAACAGCGTGAGTGTGGCACTAAGAATACGTGGATTTTGTTGTTCTTTCTATTGTTCTTTCTGCCTCAGAATAATTTCACTTAATTTCTATTAACATATCTTAGCTAGTGAAAACTTTTGTAATGTTATTATCTTACAATATAAAGCAATACAAGTGTTTTTTAAACTACAGATTTTCACACTAGTTAAACAGAAATAACTTTATTCTATTTTCTGAAACAGTAACTTTTAAAGGAGTAATTTTCCTCTGCTGTAATTGTAATTTTTTTTTTCTTTTTAATATTAATAGCCTTTCACCCCAAAGATATATTTTTATTCCTGAATAGTGTTATGTTTTTGCAATACCCTTCTGGCTGCATTGCCAGTCCTCTACCTGAAGTTACTCTGCTCATTGTCTAAATCAAACCTATAACTGACCCAAAGCCATAGTGACGTGTGATACAAGCCTATTTCTAAAATACAACACAATAATAACAAGCAATATTTTTTTCAGTACTTTCTGTTAAGATTTTGTTGGTACTTTAAAAATGCAACTCTTTGATGTCTTTCACTCTGTCTCCTCTCACACTTTACACTTCCAGAATTTAAAAAAAGGAAATTATAGGAAGATGAATAGAATACTGGGAGAGAAAGGGGTCAGAGCTGCCTCTGAAAGAAGCAAAAGAAAACTAACATGGACACTTGTAACAAATCCAGTTTTATTGATATCTCATGGAACAATGTCTATTTATATCAGATGGATTAACTAAGGTCTCCCATGGAGGAAAGGAAAAGCTCCTGAATGTATGGGACATACATGGCTTTTTGCTTCAATATTTTATTTTTATAAACTGCAGGGGTTTGCTATAGCTTGGTAAAATCTTGGAGCAAGATTTTAGAAAAAAAGCAATACAGCAGTGTCACATGGGGGCAAGAACTCTGCAACAACCAGCTGAGGAGGGAATTATGCTGAACAGAAAAATTTGGACTGAGGTACTCACTACTCATCTGCAAGGAAATATAAAATCTTGTATTAATATAAATCTAATATTTCTGTGTAAAACTGGTCCTGGTTGAGAAAAGCTGGGTGGAGAGTTTATTTCCAACAGAAGGGGAAAAGGAGGGTTGGTCTGTGAGTTGTATGTAGACAGAAGCTGCAACAATGCTAGAAAGCATGACTGCACGGAGGGAAACTGTGCGAGACAAAATAAAGGATCTCAGGCAGGGGCAGACGGGGATGCTAAAAAAAAATTGGCAAGTGAGAACTACTAGGAATTCAATAAATAGTTGTTTTGTCACATTCAATGCCTAATGACAGGCTAATTCTATACCACTTCCTGCCTGCTTTTACTTCTGTTAAAACAGCCTCACAGCACTTTATATCACCAGATCTCTTTTGCAACAGCACTGAAAAGTAAATAGAAAACCAGTACTAGAGTGCAATATTTGTATCTGCAGTCAGTTTTTGCATGTGGCAGCAGTCCTGGGCAATGGAAAGAGAAATGACACTGAAATGCTGGGCACGCAGGAGCCATAAGCAATTCAACAGGAAGGCAGGCCCTTGCAGAGAGGCGTCTGCACAAAAATGACAGTGAAGCCCAGAGTGGTTGTGGAGACTACATTCTTGGAGGGCTACAAGACCGGACAAAGACCTGAGTGACCTGGCCTGCCCTTTGGCTCATCCTGCTCTAAGGAGAAGATTGAAATAAGTCACCTTCTGAGGTCTATCCCAACCCTGATTTTCCTAAGATTCTTCCCATCGAGTTCCGATTTCCACATTTCCCTTCCCCTGACTTCTCTCCAAGGCAGAAACTAATGTTACTCAAATTATACATAATCATATCCCAATCCACCATATAATTCCCTAAGAAATTAATTTTAAAATTTAGTTTAAATTATGCATGTGGTGTAATACATCTTGAGAAAAGACTTGGAACTATTAGAAGACATTATAACTGCTCACAACATAAATTACGAATACAGTGTATATTCCAGAAAAACCCCAATGGTTTGTTTGTTTGGGTTTTTTACCCTTTTTCCTTGTCCAAACAAAAATAGAAAGTCAGTAAAGTTATGACAGAGAACCAGGACACACAGAATGAGAGCATGGATATAAGGAAATGTGCTCATCAGACTAAGAACTTGCAGAGGGAGCCAAAACAGAGGAATAGATGAGAAGCAGGACACAGTCTTCAAAATTTGAGAGGAAAAGGTGAATACTAACAAAGGCATGCCTAGAACACTTAAGGCAACAAAACGATCTCAGGAGACAGAATTCTAAGAGCATTGCAGAACTACACAAAATGCATTTAAAAAAAACCAATTAACTTGCAGAATTGCAGTATCTTTTTTGAGGAACCACCAGCACTCTGCCTTCAGGAGAGATTTCATTCCCTTCTCCATACCCACATTCAGCTGCTGCCTAGAAGTGCTCAAAGACAAGGGATCCACAGAAAAGGGTGGAGAGAGCTTGCTGTTACATCCCATTTGTCTGCCAATACTCCCTCCAATTTTTATGACAGCACAAAACAGCTTTGAAAAAATGAACATAATATCCCTTACCTTAACACTATAAATACAATTGTTTACATTTGTGTAACTTAGAAATAACACTATTTTTCTTCAATGACAAAAATACTTTGATTCAGTTCTATTAGGAAAAGGTCACCGCTGAAGACTTACTGTTTGTATCAGTGAGTTTATTTCATATCCTAAGACTGTCAGAAAATTCACTTTCGTATTTACTTTGCCCTGGTTAATAATAAAAAGTATTTGGTATTTTAGAAAAATCAACATCCTTGTGGAATATTTGTAAAGAGAATGACCTTATTAAGTAACTTCTGAGTTTGTTATGGAGGAAGATGGATCAGTTAAGGGATCTAACCAGGCTGACTGCTGGCTAAAGCTCCACAGCATTTTCTCAACAAACTGGACTAAGTTTGGGTGAATGGAACAAGGAAAAAGGCACAGACAGAACATTTTATCATCAGCATCCACACACTGGTAAAATACATAAAAAATTGAAGGCAGAGTAGGTCCTCAAATTGCGCTGTAATGAACAGCAGGTACATTTTCTTCAGTGACACACTGCTCCAGACTAATCCATGACCATGCATATTCCCATAAACACCTCAGATGATCATAACTCTCTCACACAGTAGCAACTTTTAGCAGGTCAGAGCAAGCAGCTCCCCAACAATAAACACAAGATGTTAGGTTTTAATTTAAGAAACAGAGAAAACCATAATCAACTGGAAAACTTTTATTTAAGCAACAAGGTAAAATTAAAACCTATTTTACCTATTTTTGTTTGACCCTTTGTGCAGGAAGAGTCAAACAGCCAGTGAGATAAATAGCAGAAGTAAGGAGCAAAAACAGTAGGAAGTGACAGCCTTCTCCAAACTTGCTGCTACTTTGTGTAAGTAACTGCAAAACCAGCACCCAAAAAACCCCTCAGTAATATGCTGATGTCCACTGCACAGCCATTTTTGTTAATAAAAGTAATTCCCCAAGACTCAAAGTGCATGTTAGATGTCATGTATCTCTCACACCTACCTGGTACGCTTGCACAGAAGCACCAATACTAGCCTACATCAAGAGAACAATTTCACTATTAACGCCTTGGAGGCAAAAGCCATAGTCTGTGGAACTATCATCATGGACTTCTGACACTGGTGAGGTGCTGTCCTCTGAATTATTTATTTATCTTCTTTGGTTTCTTGTCTCTTACCACAAGAGCTACAGCACATGCACTCAGCAGGGACTGTGATGTACAAATGTAGGAAAGGAAGACCTCTTTGCTTTCCAGGTGGGAAACCTGGAAGGAAAACCTGGGCCCAGAGGTGTCTACATCTTCCCCTCCCTAGTCTGTCTGAGTCCCTGGGAGACCTTCACAGATAATATTTTACAGTGAACAGCACAGCACTCTATGTCTGCCTTACAACTCTCATGAACACAGATGCACAGAAGCTGCACAATCAAGAGTGGGCACATTCCCAATTTCAGAGACATAAACAGTGTGGTTTACTGATCGTTGTGACAGAATAAGGGTCATAAACTGTCCTTGACAAATACACTGATATGAGAAAGCACAGCCAGTAGAATCCCCTTGGAATAAAAGTTACTTGACAGGCACGCTATTGTATTTGCTGAGACACTCGTGGCAGGAAAGAATGATGACTCTGAGTCCATGTTCTCAGAAGGCAAATTTATTATTTTATGATGCTATATTACATTAAAGAATGCTATACTATACTAAAGAGTACAGAAAGGATGCTTACAGAAGGCTGAAAAGATGATGAAAACTCATGACTCTCTCCAGAGTCTCGACACAGCTTGGCACTCATTGGCCATTGAGTCAAAACACTCACACCATAAATCCAGTGAAACAATCCCCTGTGGTAAACAATCTCCAAACACATTCCACATGAGCAAAACGGAGGAAAAGCAAATGAGGTAAGAATTTGTTTTCCTTTTTCTCTGAGGCTTCTCAGCTTCCCAGGAGAAAAATCCTGGATTAAGGGATTTTTCAGAAAAGGTGAATGCTGCAGCACCCCTGTGGAGAAGTAGCAGGGTACAGCCCATCAGCCATCCCAGGATACACAGGGCAAGTCTCCTCTGACCCCCTCCCCTCCAATGCTGTATTTATAGTTTTCTTTGGGAGTGGGGAAAAGACACATTTCCAGCTGATGTAATTTATGATTGCATGGAGACTGAGTGATTTTAGTTCACACATGTAAAGCATGTAGAGGTTTTACTTTATTAGCATATGCAGGTATGAAAAGTTTTTTGTATTTTCAAGCCAATAAAACAAAATTCATGTTTTGGTGTTGAGCCCTTCCTTGGCTTAGCTTCCATTGGCTGCATTGCTTTAAACAGGGCACGGCCACAACACCTCTGTGCCACTCCATCCTTTGTGTCCTGCTTCTCTCAGGGCAGCACACCAGGCTCCCTCAGTGTCCCTGCTCCTGGGGCTGCAGACTTCTCATTTCTATTGATCTACTGCCACCATGGACTTCTCTTTGTTCAGACTTGTCTTTTAATATTTCTCCACAAGGACTGAAATAAAATGTTAGCTTATGGCACGTGTACTCTAAAGCTACAGAAAATGTAAGTGAAGACTGCACCACAACTAGATGGCATAGTTGTATGGGCAGTGACAACAGTCAAAAAGCATCTTCTGTTTGCAGTGGTGAGAGAATACCTCCACCAGATGTATACATGCAAAGTGTCTTACCTGGAGAGTTCTCTAAGAATGTACACTATCCAACATAAACATAATCCAAAAAAAAGAGAAAATAACTAGTTCTCTTCTGACCAGAAAGCACAGAACAGCCTACAGTCATGCTAGGAGGCACCAAAATTTCCCTCCATTTTATAAGAGAATAGTCTCTATCCAAAAGAATCACATTAGCAATATACTGGAGGTCTTTAAAAGCCTCTGGACACAGCCTTGAGTAATGTGCTCTAGAGGATTCTGCTTAAAGCAGGGAGGCTGGACTTGATGACATCCAGTGATCCCTTCCAACCTCACCCATTCTGTGATTCTGTGATAATAAACGGCAAGTCCAAATCCCTTCTCACAGTTCCTGTTACATTATTTTCCTGTTGGCTTTAAAACCATATTGTTAACATTGCTCTCGTGCTCACAAGTGCATGAGAAAGAGGGGGGAAGACACAGCAAAACACAAAAAGCAACTTTTTTAGGTATCTCCTCAATATTTATTTGTATTAATTTGCATAATCTCAAATGCTTTCTGTATGCTTGTCCGGGCTCGCTGTTATTTGTCTCTGCCCAGACAAGGGTGAGATGGGCTCACTTCCTGGGCTCCAAGACAAGGCTGGACTCTCAGGTTCGGTCTTCAAGGTTGTTTATTATTTCTTATCTACAAAAATTTTCTTTCTGCCCAGCCGGGGTCTGACCAGCAAGGCAGCCAAAGGCACTCTGACTGCCCACAGGGCGGTCGTATCTTTTTATAACAAAGTCTACGTAAACTATATTTATCTTTTGTCCCCAATACTTATCATTTTTATTACTAAGTGTACCTTTACTATAAACCTATCAGAAATACCTACGTCACACAGAAAATGGAAGACAAGAAGAAGGAGGAAGAACCATGTGGCAGGCCCTAACTCCCTCCATCTTGTTTTTCCAACCCCCCTGTACCAAAATCTTAAAAACTGTACTTTGACCTATAAATGTTCTATTTCTATATCCTTTACACACCAGTGATTCTTATATCCCCACATATAGGTGGTACATCTCTTGCAGGGTCAAAGTTGAGCCACCAGGTACTTTTAGCAACATCCCAAGGCTCCCGAGCCCCCCAAGGGTTCTCTCGGTAGCTCTGGGCATCAGGAGAGGTGCGCTGAGTTCCCACATCTCCCCCTTCTGTTTGCACAAAAAGCACCTGTTTTGTGACTGAACTTATGACACATCGTACACACAAAAGAATACAAGGTGTAACAAACATGAGGACTACAAGAACCACTAAAACCATGAACCCTATTCTCAAAACTTCTCTCCATAAAGGAGAAAGATCGAAAAATTTTGCCATGTCATCAATCCATGACCCTGTGTCTTCGCCAAGTTTTTTAATACTATCTTCTATTCTTTTGATGTTCTCGTGAATAGATTTTGAATGATCCGAGAGATTCATACAGCACATTCCTTCAAATTCTTTGCATCCATGCCCATGAGTGAGCAATAGATAATCGATTGCTGCTCTGTTTTGAAGTGCTGCCTGTCTTACACTGCTCATGTCTTCCAACATGTCACTCAGTGCAAGAGAGACTGAATGGGCATGTTTGCTCAACCAACAACCCATGTGGTCTAATTGAGTCAAGGCCACCCCTGATGCTGTTTGAGGTGAAAAAATTGCTACTGCAATTCTTTTTGCCTTGTCCCAAGTGTACACTTTGTCATCGCAATTTGTACCATATTGTTGCAAAGATCTTTTTTCTTTATGTTTTTGTTTTCCCATCAATTTTGAATCTGGTGACAACATTGAAATTTCTCTGATGCTGCATGGACCTCCCTTGGTATTCGCAGGAATACCATACCAAATTCTGTCCCCACAAATCAAGAAAAGTCCCCTTGGCAATTGCACAGGTACTTGGAGTGATCTTTTGTCTATTGTGATTGTATTTTTGCACCATGTTGATGCATTTCTATAAAATTCTTGATTCGGAGTGACATCGATGGTTTTGTTTGTTTTTGCCACATCCTGAATCTGAAACTGTATGCAAATCTCCATTGTCATGGACCCAAAAATTTTCAATTCCTGAGGTTCGGTAGAAGCCACAGGAAGAAGATGTGTCCAAGCGCACCACTCATTCACAGGATCTTTAATGACCTGTGAGATTTTAACCTGAGTGTGTCCTGGAATCGGCCATGCATTCACTGGCAATCCAACCATACAAACTGAAAATGGCTTTCCTGGTTTGGAATGTGTTAGACAGATACTATCTAAATTTGCCGCCTGGGCTAAAGCTTCCCAAACGTTCTTCTTTGGTTGGTTAACCGGTAAATTTGTTTTTTCATTTGATACAATGCATAATGATATGAAACATATAAGCATTATAAAATTCACGACCTTCCCTTTGTGGTGAAACATTGTTGTAAAGTTCCCAACCAAAAAATCCCCAAAGTTTTTATTCTTTTGTTTCTTCTGGACCATTGTTTGCAGCTTGAGCCTCCTCCTCTGTCTGAGTGCTCGTCTCTCTGCTCCTGGGATCAGTGCTCTCTTCTTGCGTTTGAAATGGTTTCACGTGCCGTGCTGACACCCACTTCAAACCTCGCCCTGTGGAAACACAAGCAAAACCCTTGCCCCAGGTGATTAGTCTGAAGGGACCCTCTATTTGTCTCGACTCTGGGTTTCTGATCAGGACTAAAGGATTCTCCCTTAGTCTCGCCTGAGAACTGTTGGAAAAATGTCTCAGGATTGGTGGATTGGGTTCTGAGGATGAGCTGTTAAGAAAATTCAACACATACAATGCTTTGTTTAACTTCATGTGTGGTGTTGCCTCTGGTTCCCCTCTTTTCTGTCTGTCTAGAATGGATTTCAGGGTGTGATGTGTTCTCTCAATGATTGCCTGACCTGTGGGTGAATGCAGAATACTGAATGTCTGTTTGACACCCCATCTTTTCAGGAATCTGTCAAGCACCCTGCCTGTATACGTTGGATCGTTATCTGTTTTTATTTCTTGAGGCACACCTAACGATGCAAATGCTTGCAGGAAATGTCGACAAGCATGATCTGCTGTTTCCCCTGCATGTGCTGATGCGAAGACTGCTCCTGAGAATGTGTCTACAGAAACGTGAACATTTTTGAATCTTCCAAATGATGGATACTTTGTGACATCAGTTTGCCACAGTTGAAGACTTTGCAGTCCCTGTGGATTGATTGCCCCTGTGGAAGCTGGTGGCCGCACAAGCTGACAATCTGGACAAGTACTAATGATTTCCCTCGCCTGCGTTTTTGTGAGACAAAAGGATTCCATCAGCGCTTGCGCATTCTGATGAAAAAATGCATGACTCAGCATTGCCTGCTCAAAAATGTCTGGAAGTGTTTGTGAAATGGGCATTGTCAACCTGTCTGCTCGAGCGTTTCCTTCTGCTAGAAATCCTGGAAGTGTCGTGTGAGCTCTGATGTGTGTGATGAAGTATTTGTGCTCTCTGTTCTCTAGCAATGTTTTCATGCTCTTTAAATATGAATATAAAATTTAGCTTCTTTCAAAAGTGAACCTTCCAATCTTCTGACCACACCCGCGACGTATGCGGAATCTGTGACCAAATTGAGAGGTTGCTTGAACAGTTGAAATGCTCGAACGACTGCTGCGAATTCCACAATCTGTGGAGAGCCTTGGACTGTCTTCACATTTGAATCCTAATTCCCTGTTGTTGAGTTTTTCCATGTGATCACTGACTTGTGTGTCTTCCCCGAGCCATCAGTGAACACTGTGGTCCCGTCCAGAGGTTCTTCACTTATCTTTGGTTTCGCTCTATAACATATTCGTGATTGCAACATCCTGTGCTGCGGGAAATGAATTGTACAAGCTCTTGGAAAAGCTAACAACGCAATTAACAAGTCTTCTGACTTCTGCATTGCCCACTCGAAGTAGTCTTTCTTCAGCAGTAGATGAATGATTGAAAATTCTCTTCCTGCTTTTGTCAGCAACCTTGTTCTTCCCTTCATGATGATCTGTGTCGCCATCTCCAAATCTGTGAGAATTGTCTTTGAAGGCCTGCACGGTAGAAAAATCCATTCTATGATTATCAATGGATCCTTTTGAGATGAATCTCACTGAAAGATCAAACCGTGGAACTGTGGTTTTTTTTCCCAACACTGCCAATTCAAAAGGCAACGATTCAACAAATCGATGCGCTTGTCTTTTTTGAATGGCATCTGTGATTTTTTCCAATTCCCTTTTTGCCTCTCGCGTGAGTGTCCTGGGAGACCGAATGTCTGTGTCTCCTCTCAAGAGATCGAGCAAAGCTGGAATGTCGCTTTTTGTGATTCCTAAAATTGGTCTCATCCATTTGATTTCTCCTAATAGTTGTTGTAGATCATGTAAATTGTTGACTCTTGTGCTGACCTCCAACTTCTGGGGTCTTATCGTTTTTTCTGAGATCTTCCACCCTAGATATCTCCAAGGTGCGACCTCCTGGATCTTTGAGATGCTGATTTCCAAACCTGCCTTCTGCACTTCTGCGATCACACAATCACAAGCCTCTTGCAGCTTCTGTTGTGTCGAAGCTGCGATAAGCAAATCATCCATGTAATGAATGATCTTCACTTTCGGGAACTTTTTCCTTGCTGGTAACAAAGCTCGTGCCATGTACCATTTGACAGATTGTCGGGGAGTTTTTGAGACCCTGAGGAAGCACGATCCAATGGTACCGCTGCAGAAGTGTTTCCTTGTTGACGCTTGGAATGGAAAAGGCAAGTCTTTTCGCATCATCTGGATGAAGCGGAATGCTGAAAAAACAATCCTTGAGATCAATGACCACGAGCGGCCAATCTCTGGGAATCATTGAAACTGATGGAAGTCCCAACTGAAGAGGTCCCATGTCTTCAATGACCTCATTGATCTTCCTGAGATCGTGCAACAGTCTCCATTTGCCTGATAACTTCTTCTTGATGACGAACACTGGAGAATTCCAAGGGCTGTTTGTCAGCTTGATGTGTCCCTTTTGCAATTGTTCTTTGACCAGGTCTCTCAATGCACTCAACTTTTCTCTCTCAAGGGGCCACTGATCCACCCAAACTGGATCATCCATTCTCCAAGTCAGCTTCAGTGTGGCAAGTGCCGCAGTGACCCCGATTAAAAATCCACTTCAATCTTCATGCCCCATTGTGCCAAAAGATCCCTTCCCCAAACCGTGATTGGCTTTTGCACAACAAAAGGACGAATGATCGCTGTCTTGTTTCCTGGTCCTGTCACGATGATGGAATTTTCACTCTGCAGACACAGAGAAGCTCCCTCTATGCCTGAAAGAGTACCCAAGGGCGCAATCAAGCTCCAGTCACGAGGCCAGAAAATGTATGATATAACTGTGACATCTGCCCCCGTGTCAAGCATCCCTCTGACCGCTATTGTTCTCTCTCCACAAGTCAATTGACAAGTGAGTGTGGGTCGGTCTCGGCCTATGTGCTTTATCTATGTGGCATGTATCTCGGCATGTTCCTTTAACGGAAGTCCTTCTTCATCGAAGATTGACATGACCTGCTTCATGGCGTGTGGTGGCAAGGCGAATGCCCTCGCGATTTGGGTGTTCTCTGCCACTGTCAATGGTGGACGGAGTGCTTTTGCCCAAACTGTCAATTCCATATTTTTATCTGCTAAAATGACAGATGGAAAAACGATGAGTCCGAGAATGCTACATCTGTCCTGTCCTATTATCAAGAATTCTTGTTTCTTGTGTGAATTTCCGTGGACACCCATTGGTATCTCTGCATGATTCTCGTCCAAGAAGCATACAATTCTGGAAGCTGCCAATGTGCACTGTGCTCCTGGTGGGAGGAAATCTGGGTCGCTGGGAAATCAACTGAGGACTTTGCTGAGGGTATCTGCCTGATGTTCTCCAACGACTGTCCTGCCTGTTCTTGTGTCATCGTCATAATTTCTTTTGTTGCGCACTGACAATGCGCGCTGAACTTTCGGTTTCCCGGACACGGTAGCGGAATTCCTTGCACATCAGTCTGGGAATAACATTCTCTTGCAGTGTATCGTCATCTCCCGCATCGCGCGCAAAGTGGCTTTTGCAGTTGTGGTGCTGGCGTTTGCACTTGTATGTTTGCATGTGGACAATTCTTCTTGAAGTGTCCATGTTCCCCACACTTGTAGCATTGTCCCTTGGATGGATGGTTCTTCTTCTTTTGGACGGCTGCCAGAACTTTGTCTATCGTTTTGCTCTGCTGTTGTATTATTCTTTCCAGCTTATCTTCCGATCGTTTTTCCGATTGTTCTTTCATTTGCTGTTCCCATTCTTCTCTCAGTTGGTCCTTCATGATCGATGCGACATGCTGAGGTGTTCCCACCCTGCTGCATGCCTCCACCATCTCTGCCAAGGATGGACGACCTGGCATTGCGGTGATGACCTGTTGGCAATCTGGGTTGGCATTGTTGAAAGCTAAACTTTCCATGAGAGTTTGTTTTGCCTCCTCTATCGTCACCTGTCGATCCACAGCTTGTGACAGTCGATCTACGAATGACGAGAACGGTTCCATGGGACTTTGTCTAATTCCTGAGAAAGGAGTATCTGGAACTCCTGCCAGAGCAATCTGCAAGATTGCCCTTCGTGCTGCTTCTTTGATGTCGTTCAGCACTCATCTCGGGAGTCGTGCTGCTTGCTCTGCTGGATTGTCATCTGGAGGATCTCCTGCTAATTGTGCTACAGTGAGGTTTGCATTTGGTCCACCTTGATAGCTGTTTCTTAATTCTGTAAGATATCTTCGCCGTCTTCTCTCCCAGATGAGATTCTGTGTGTCCGTAAGAATCATCAACACAAGGCTTCGAATGTCATATGGCGTGAGGTCATACATGTTAAATGTCTCTCTCAAAAGTTGTTTAAAATACTGTGAATTCAGTCCATTGCTTTGGATGGCTTTTGCTAAATCTTTGATTACTTCATGACCCATTCTTTCCCATCTGGGTTTTGTCCCTGTGCATCATATGTCACTGGCATTGTCAGATCTCCTGTTCCTTGGAATAAATCTTTTTCATCGGACAATTTTTCTCTGATGTACTTCCAATCCATCGTCTTCACCGGCTGATGTTGTTCCTCTTCTGGGATTCCCATTGGCAAATGCATCCACAGTGGAGTTGTGGAAGTGCTTGGAGATTCTTCCGTCCATGCTTTTCACCTTGAAGTCTTTGGCCTTGCTCCTTGCAATTGTGTCTTCATCGCTGCGTCAACTGAATGTAAAAGATTTTTTGCTGTCTCAACTGCCGTGAACATCCACCCTGGAATTCCTTTTGAAGCTGTGATTTTTATTGTTTCTTCTTCCAATTGTTCTTCCCGCGGTATTTCTTCGATTTCCTGAAGCTCCAATGTTGCCGGGTGACTCATCTGTTGCGTTGTTGTTGTTTTCTTTGATTTAGCTTTCTTTTTATAAGTTGTTGGAAAGTATTGTTGTAATGTTGTGATTTCGCCACTAGATGGCGCTGTGGCTCCGCCGACCAGGTCTGGTACGTCCTGCAGTGGGATCATCCCCCCATAAGGTGGCGCTGTCTTCTGCCTGACTGACTCTGATGAGGTCACAGACTCGGCCAGCTCGTCTGCTGTGTGTGCTAAGTGTAGTTTCTGTGGCTTTTGGAGTCGAGTTTGAGTGGATTTCTGATATACTAGCGATGGAGTTTGGACATCTGAGCATCTTTTTGTGGTGTGGGTACTTTGAATCATTGGGATAGGGACTGGAGGAGCTGCACTCGGAGAGGGGGCGTGGTTTTGCCGTGCCGAACCCCGGGCATGGCCCCACCTCACCCCAGACGTCACGGGAGATCAGGCCCGCCCCCAACGCGTTTTGACTGTTTTTCAGGCATGTGCAGTCCCTGGGAGGTACTCTGTGTCCCCTAAGCTGATGTCACTGTCTCCCTCCTGCTCCGTCTCAGAAGTCTCTTCCCTAATGTCTGTCCCCCACTCTGCCTCTTCTTCTGATGTTGTGTCTGCCCCTCCTGCCCGCGCGTCCTTTCCCCGTCCCGCCTGCGCCTTCATCCGCTCCCTTATTCGAGCTGAACGCCGCGGCTGTATTTCCGGGTCTGAAGTCATTACTCTGCGCCCTCTACGTTTCCTTACCGGGGCTTCAGAGAGGTCTGGGTTGCCCCCGTCTCTGTTGCCCAGGTCGGAGATGTAGGAACTGACATCGGAACCCTTACCAGAGCTGATTATTTTCGGCGCGGCGGCACCGGAGACCCCTGTTTCGCACGGTAACTCGCTTGCAGAAATCTCCCCAGAACCCGTCTCCCCCATTGTCCCCACGGGCCTTGCAGCCGCCCCTTCAGGCTCCGCCGACCCACGGTTCCCTGGTCCGCTGTTTTTTGCGGTCCTAATCCCGCCGCTACCTGCGGCTTTGCTCACCCCCCCGCTGCCGCTAGTATTTGCGGCACGGCTGCGGCTGCGGCTCCCCCCCCTCGCTTGGTGCTCGCCGCCGCGCAGCTGCAGGAGAGCAAGGCTCCGCCCCCATTCCCCGTGTTTTCGACTCCGCTGCCTGAGTCAGAGATTGAGCTGAGGTTTAAATCACTTTCTGATTCTGAGGTTTCAGGGCTCTTCGGGAGTCCCTCACACAGCTGGGGTGGTGGGACTGGAGGTTGTATTTCTCCCTACTTTCCCTCTTCAGGAAGTGTCTCCCCTTGGCCGACAGGGTTTAGAGGCAGCCTCTGTCTCGAGCCTTTGTCCCCTCCCCCGGCCCCTGTGGGTGTATCAGGTGTTTGTTTGGCTACTTTGTTTGACTTAGCCGTGACTGCTTCTAACATAGTATATGCTGGAGACAGCAATCTAAAGGCTGTCTCATCCTTTTTTATTGCTAATAGATACAAATATCTGTTCACTTCTTGCCAGAAGCCCACTTCAAATAACAACCGGGTCTCTGCTGAAGGATAATTGCAACGAACCCATAAAAGTAGCTGTTTAAGGTCTGGCTTTGATATTCCTAATGTGTATGTATCTGCTACCCTTTTTAAACCTGATAAAATTTGTATTTGGTCCTTTGAATATGAAACTCCCATTTTGTATGTATTTTTAAGAATTCTCTCACCGAAATTGTCGTCAGGAAAGCCGGAAATGTCCTGAATACTGACCCCCAGTTTTCAGGAGATGGAATCAGAGGCGCCTTTCTGGTTCCGTTTCGGGCTGTCTTGATACGAGGTGTTTTCGGCAGAGAGTGGAGTGAGGTGGATTATCAGTGGCTGCCGCTGCTTCAAACTCCTGGCTGGCTTCTGAAGGTATTATCTGTGTTGACCTTGGCACACATCCCAGGCCGGGAAATCTCCGCTTCTTTCAGGCTATCAGTTGTGAGCCCTGTCTCAGGAGTCCCGAGCCGTCTTCTGAGAGTCCTCTTCCGAGCCTTCTTCTGAGAGCTCCTGGGCCCTCTTCCGAGAGTCCTGGAGCTCACTGTGAGCCCTGGAGCCCACCCAGGGATGCCAGTTGTCCGGGCTCGCTGTTATTTGTCTCTGCCCAGACAAGGGTGAGATGGGCTCGCTTCCCGGGCTCCAAAAGACAAGGCTGGACTCTCAGGTTCGGTCTTCAAGGTTGTTTATTATTTCTTATCTACAAAAATTTTCTTTCTGCCCAGCCGGGGTCCGACTAGCAAGGCAGCCAAAGGCACTCTGACTGCCCACAGGGCGGTTGCATCTTTTTATAACAAAGTCTACGTAAACTATTATTATCTTTTGTCTCCAATACTTATCATTTTTATTACTAAGGGTACCTTTACTATAAACCTATCAGAAATACCTACGTCACACAGAAAATGGAAGACAAGAAGAAGGAGGAAGAACCATGTGGCAGGCCCTAACTCCCTCCATCTTGTTTTTCCAATCCCCTGTACCAAAATCTTAAATACTGTACTTTGACCTATAAATGTTCTATTTCTATATCCTTTACACACCAGTGATTCTTATATCCCCACATATAGGTGGTACATCTCTTGCAGGGTCAAAGTTGAGCCACCAGGTACTTTTAGCAACATTCCAAGGCTCCCGAGCCCCCCAAGGGTTCTCTCGGTAGCTCTGGCCCTCAGGAGAGGTGCGCCGAGTTCCCACATATGCTGAGATTAGTTTATTCACAATGCAAATGAAGAAACTCCTTCTGCAGGTATTTCCATGATAAAGCTATTCCTAACAATCCTAAAAAGTACCTACTTGATACTCTGTAGGACTCACTAATTCTAAGGTCTTCAGCTGAGCAAGGAGGTCAAGGATCTCACAGGGGTTTTTTAGCATCACTGCGCCTTCAGCTGCACTAGCAACTCTGGGGTTTTCCAAACAGCACAAGAAGTACTTAGCTCAAGCAGCAACTTACTTTACAAGGTTTCTCATAATGTTCACAGAAGACCCCGTGTACCCCGAACCAAAGTGGTTCCAATGGTTCATGGAGTGGAACAGCTGATAAAGTTTCAGGCATTTCTCAAACCCTGTGGCTCTGGGGATTTTACTGTGATAAGCAGAATAAAAAGAACTCCTGAACATACCAAACATCCCAGCTATTGCAAGATCTTACTCTGAACGGCCTAGAAAGAAGCTGGATCAAAGATATTTGGACCAGAATCATCCTCAGCTACATTTCCTCCACAGAGATCCCCATGCAAGAGAGAAGGAATGATTTCTACACCACAGAAAACTGGGTATCTTCATGTTCCAGATTGCAAGGCAAGATGTATTCTATTGACATCTGTATGGCAGTTGTCTGGTGTCAAGTGGGCAATGCTCCTTATCTCTCTTCCTGAGTGATCATAATTAACAGGGGACATCTGCTGATAAGGGGCTATTGAATGGCAGCCCATGACTGATAAGAACTATAGCAACCCATTGTGAGATGCTCCGCCCAGAGGGAGGAGCCAAGCAGTGCCATGCAGATATAACCTGCAAGGTTCTGACACCAAGACAGCCTTTGCTCCACTGGACTCCCCAGAGGAACAGCAGCTGCTTCTACTTCCACGGATCTGCGGAGGAAGAATACACCCCTTTCCTACAGGACTCCCCTGCTCCAACAGAACCACGCCTGACACTCCAGGAGGACTGCAGCCCCTTTTCCAACTGGACTGCTACCAACACCCTGACCCACAGGGTGTCAGTTCGTGTTCTGACTCTGACAGTGTTGTTCTGGTGTATTGCATTGTTGTATTTTATAATTTTATATTTTTTCCTTTCCCTATTAAAGAACTGTTATTTCCTGCTCCCATATTTTTGCCTGAGACCCCCTTATTTAAAATTCATAGCAATTTGGAGGGGTGGGGAGGGTTTGCATTCTCCATTTCAGGGGAGGCTCCTGTCTCCTTTAGCAGGCACCTGTCTTTCCAAACCAAGACACAGTTCTACAACCTTGATGGGTTTAGGCACTCTTACTGTCTGTGTTTTCAGGATGGCTCCAAAACTTACCATTTCTCCCAGAAACATTCTTCTGGTCAGCCAGATATAAAAAAAAAAGCATTAGTCTCTATAAGCATCAGTCACAGGTAAAATAAAATAAAATTTAAAATAAATAAGAAGTTTGGAGCAAATATTTATTGATGCACATGATACAGAAATAATTGGACCATCAGGCTTGATGATAATTTTACAGTTGCAGAAATTTCAATTTGTAAAACAAAATGAAAATCAACTTAGGTTTGTTATATAGGAGTGATTAATTCATGCTGTTAGTAAATATATGTATGTATAAAGTATTACATTGATCCACCACATGTCCTTGAACACTCCGGCCGGGAGCAGGGTCTCATTTCTATTCAAGCAGTTCCCGGAACATGCTAAAGATAACATCAAGTCTTTGGCTTATGAAAGGAGCCTCCTGGGCCATGAGCGCCGATTCTCCCGGCCATTCACGAGGGCGACGCCAGGAGCTGATTAC
The DNA here is from genome assembly GCF_963513975.1 of Fringilla coelebs. NCBI lineage: Eukaryota > Metazoa > Chordata > Aves > Passeriformes > Fringillidae > Fringilla > Fringilla coelebs. Next base: position 73,154,451 of record NC_140031.1, on the reverse strand, counting down.
ATCGGGCTTCCTGAAACACCAGCACCACCTGAATACATGTGAAAGACAGCTATACAGACATCGAGGCACACCTTTTACATCTGTATGGACTCGGCCATCCATGTGAAAAGAACATCCAGGTAGGACCGAGAGGACTGTAGAAGCACCGGAGTGAATCTTTGCATTCCTATGTTCTAACTCTACATATGAACAAACACAAGAGACATCCTGTGTTATGCAGGCCTCGGGGAGAATATAGGGTATATAAGCAGGCAGTACAAAGCAATCGGGATGAACCTCCGGGGAAACGCTGGCAGTCTGTCAGTCAGATCCAGGTTCACCAGCGCCAATTTCCGGAGTTGACGCTGTCTTGGCTGTGGTGGATTTTTTCAATTTAATTAAGAAATCTTTGTCAATTTTTTTAAATTTGGCAGAGTCAATTCATTTATAACAGGTTCTAGCATTCTCTCTAACTTAGAAACTCTGTTAACTGTTGGAGTGCAAACTGCATACACACAAAACATGTGCAATATTGTATTAATACAACAAATGTCTAGGAAGCCATGGACAATATACACCATCAGCTGGCAAGCTAGGACAATGGCGCTGACATTCACAGACACCATGACTGTCCAGACCAGGAAATAGAGTCAAGCTTCAAAAACAGCTCTATTTGCAGCCACAGAATCACAGAAACATGCAATCGTTAAGGCTGAAAAAGCCCTCTAAGATCCCTGAGTCTAACCACTAACCCAGCAATGCCCTGGGCACTCCGTCAGTTCCTGACAACCCTGTGTATGAAGAAATTTTGTCCAACATCCAATCTAACATCTCCCCTGACACAGCTTGAGTTTGCTTCTTCTCACTTGTTCCCTGGGAGCAGAGCCTGACCCTGCACCCTCCTATCAGGGGTGGTGCAGAGCCACAATTCCCTCCTGAGCCCCTCCTTTTCTCCAGGCTGAGCCCCTTTCCCAGCTCCCTCAGTCATTCCTGGTGCTCCAGCCCCGTTCCCAGGTCCGTTCCCTTCTCTTGACATACCCCAGCTCCTCAATGCCTTTCTTGTCACAAGACGCCCAAAAATTGCTCCCAGTATTCAGGGTGGGGCCACATCAGTGCCCAGCACAGGGGACAGTCACGGACCTGGTCCTGCTGCCACTGCTGGACTGGTGCAACCCAGGGATGCCGCTCCCGATGGCGGCGCCCGCTCAGCCCTGGCACCCCCGATCCCCACCCTGCCACAGCTCCCGCTCGCAGCTGCTCCTCACCAACACCCGGCTGCGGTCCGTGTCGTAGCTCCGATGCAGCCACTGTCTGAGGGCCCGGCCGGTCACAGCACCGCAGTGCCCCGAGCTCGCCTCAGGGCGTCCTCCATGGCACCGCTGTGAGGGGAGCCATGGGCGGGAAAAGAATTAAAGACATGGGGAAAGGCAGGGAGAGAAGGGGGGGACAAGGGGCAGCTAGAGTGGAGAAAGGGCATTTGAGGAGGGCAAAGGAAGTCAGAAGGGGGTCAAAGGGCAGCTGAAGTCAGTGAAAGAGCTGCAGAAGTGGCTGGGGAAGCTAAAGTGTTATGAGTAAAAAAAGAGCACTTATTTGTTAAAAGTTGCAGAGTTTAAGTTAAGCTGGGAGCTGATCACTGGCTGGGAGAGTTCTTTTGTTAGCTGCATGTTGTAATCACCTGTTAAGAGTCGTTGTTCACCTTCTATTGTGGAGGTATCACCCTTACCTGCTGCCAGGAGGATGACATCCCCCCAGATGGTGGGAAGGGAGCAGACCTCAGGAGACATGTAAATGAACCCCGGACCCAGGATGCAATGGGGTAAAGCCGCCAAACTCATCAAATAAACCCCTAAAAGCAACGAGCCAAACCAAAATTGGGAGATTGGGGTGGTGTCTGGATATCAGGGACAGTCCCGAGCCTGCAGAGATGCTGAAAACCTCTGTTGCCCCTCGCCCCGGCCTAAAGGGACGTCAGTCAGAGTGAGGACCCCTGGACTGGCAAACCAAAGTGAACACGGGGTAGACCCCCCTTGCTCTCCTGAGGACGGGACCCCCAGCTCTGCCCCCTAGGGAACAGAGCTGCTGCACTTTCCTCCTCCTCCTCCGAGTCACTCCTGGGAGCGGCGGCAGGGAACTGCGGACGTGTCAATCCCTCCATCCTGAGCTGATCATCTTTAATAAAGGCATTAAAAGGAGAAAGATCTCCAGCACTATTTATTTTATAAAGGAGCTGGGCTGATGATCTCGGGCTGTCAAAGGGCTCTCTCACTGCTCATATGCAGATTCAGTTCACATATTCAGTTTTTTCTTGTGCTCATGACAGAATCAATTACAAATTCGGAGAGCGTTCTGAGTTGGAAGGGACCACACGGTTCATTGAGTCCAACTCCTGCCCCTACACAGGACACTCCAACAATAACATCATGTGCCTGAGAGTGTTGTTGTCCAAATGTGCACCTTGAACTCTGTCATGTTGGTGCTGTGACTGCTTCCCTCTTCCAGTGCGCAAACACCTTCTGGGGGAAGAAGCTTTTCCAAATATACAACCTAAACCTCCCCTGATACAATTTCAGGTCCCCTTGGGTCCTGCCACTTGGCACCACAGAGTAGAGATCAGTGTCTGTCCCTTCACTTCCTGCAGAAAGCTGAATACAGCAATGAGGTCTCTCTCCTCCGACTAATTGGGAAAGAGCTCTGAGATCATCAAGTCCAGCCTGTGAGCAGACACCACTTTGTCAAGCAGATCATGGCATTGGTGTGCCACATTCCTTACAAACTTCCAGGGACACTGACTCCAGCACCTCCTTGGGCAGCCCCTTCCAGTGTTTAATCACTCTTTCTGGAAAGAAATACCTCATAATGTCCAACCTAAACCTCTGCTTGTGCAGCTTAAGACTGTATCGTCTCATCTTGTCCCTTGTTCCTGGGGAGCAGAGCCTGACTCCCACCTGGCTGCACCTCCTGTCAGGAGTTGTGCAGAGCCAGAAAGTCCCCCTGAGCCTCCTTTTCTCCAGGCTAAGCCTCCCAGCTCCCTCAGCTGCTCCTCATCGAGCAGCTGTGCTCCAGCCCTTCCCTGACCTGTTGAGTTGGTGGGTTTCTTGGGTTGGTGGTCATGAGTTGGTGATCACAATTTCCCCTGCCTCAATTACACTTTACCCAGTTTGATGAGTTGCCCTTATTTTGTTCCTCATAATCTGGACTTGTCTTGGCTGTTTGGCCATGTGTCCTTGATTTGAAGATGTCAGCATTGTGTTATGTTTGGTTTTAGTTTACCTCAATTTGCTTGCTTTTATTATTTTTCTGTAACTTCTGCAAATGCTGAGACATGTTAAACCTAATTTATCTATCTGGAAGCATGATGGTTCATCACAATCAAGTACTTGATTTCTGCCCTGAGATTGACTTTAATTAGTCTGATCCCAAGGAGGGAGCTCCTCTGCTATGGAGACAGGCGGTGAGAGCTGGGGGACTCAGCCTGGAGTAGGGAACACTTCAGGGACACCTTTGAGCCCCTTTCAGAGCCTAGAGGGACTCCAAGAGATCTAGAGGGAGACTTCAGACAAAGTCTGGGGTGACTGGACAAGGGGTTATGTCTTCAGGCTGGAAGAGGGCAGGGTTCAATTGCATATTGGGAAGAAATTCTTCCCTATGAGGGTGGTGAGGCCCTGGAATAGGGTGCCCAGAGAACCTGTGGCTGCCTTATCCCTGGAAGTGTCCAAGGCCAAGCTGGACACAGCTTGAAGCAATCTGGCGTAGTGGCAGCTGTCCCTGCCCATGGCAGGGGATGGAATGGCATGGTGTTTAATCCCCTTTCAACCCAAACTATTCATGGATTCAATGAAAGCAAAGATCCACAGAGAGATCTGCCTGGCACTGCCATTCCATGTGTCTTTGAAAGCTCTCAGGCATTGCAAGTCTTTTCATTTTGTGTTTTGAGGATGTGTCCCACTCCATCCTTCCATGGTGGTGAGGATGGAGCAGCAAGAGTGGGTGATGGGAGCAGTAATTGGCAATAATGATGTGGTCTTAAGAAAAGAAACCATCAATAAAAGTTTTTTTAAAGTTTTTAAAAAAGATTCATGCTTTATGCAAATGAGATATATACCTTCTGCAAATTAGGTACAACCTTCTGTTCATACTCATTTACCTCCCATTATATTTTTCCACAGTATTGCTGAAACTGGCAGAAGTTTCAGATTCTCAAAGTTTATGCTTTCAAAACACAAGATGTTCAAGCCTATTTTGATTATTCAAACAAGTGATGCCGTTAGGCTGTATCCCATCATTGAGCAGAACTGCATGGCAGAAAGACCAAAGCCAGGTTTCTGCTGGAACCCAGGACATTCCTCTGGCTGCACTGGAGGACTCAAGACACTGGCAGGGGGCTGAGAGACCTTGGAACGGAGTCAAAAACAGCTGTGCCTTTGACCTTAGCCCATGGAAACAATTACCAACTTCTTGTGAGGATTTACAAGCCACAAGGGTTTGAGTAGAATGTTAGTTATTAATCACAGGGTGAAAATGTAGAATTTTGGGGATTTAGAATGGGGGTTAAAGAGGCAAGATGGAGGAATCTGGGCGTGTCCTGTCTTTCTTCCTCTTCTCATCCTCTATCTTCTGCTGTGATGGTAACACTTCTGGATTGAAATAGAGACAGACTGTCTAACATAGGTGGTAGGTATTGGAAAATTATTGTAAATAAAGTAAACGTAGATTTTAACATAAAAAGATAACACCATCCCAAGGGTGGTCAGTGTGCCTCAACTGGACCTGCTGGCCAGACCTCTGCAGGTCAGAAAAAGAATGTATTAGATAAGAGAAAATAAACAACCTTGAAAACCAGAGCCAAGGAATCCCAACTTCTTCGGTTGCAGGGCTGGGAAAAAAGACTCTTTAATACCTCGGGAATCATTTCAGCAACAACAAACCTGAGAGGTTTCCTGTGGATCATGTGGAATGCCTTGAACTGGAGTCAGTTCTCTGCACTGGCTTGATGGTGGAGAAAAAAGAGCAGAGAGATGCTGTTTGATCACTGCTAGATACCAGCATGAGGATTTACAGCAGCCAGAATCAAGGATTAGTGAGATCTTGTGTGGAGCTCACCTGTCTACAGCACCTGCAGCATTGAAGTGGTGATGAAGTGGAATCCTGATGGAATAGCACTGGATTTCCTGCACCTTCTGATGCAGCAGACTTACTCAAATGGGCCAGAACAAATCCCCTCCTCTTCACCAGCACATCTTTCCTGTTTCTCTGCCTGCACATGGCAGCAGCACTCTTGCACACTTTATCAGCCACCCCAGCCAGCATGTCACCACAGGCAATGTTTGTGTGTCTGTGTGAGCAGGTCAGGTCTACAGGGCAGGCAGTAACACCATCAGAAGCCCTGCTTCAGTGGGCTCCCAGCATTTGCTGAACAGCAATGTCCACGCCAGGTACACAAGAGAGATGCAGATTCACAGTACTGTTTTGCAGCACACAGGCTGTTGTGGACACTCACAAGGCTTCAGAAATGCTCAGTGCAAGTGGAGGAAAGCCTCCCATTAAAGCCCTGTCAGGTCCAACGATGAACTGCCGTGCTGGACCTCTGCAGCAGCACTGACTTCCAGCTGCAGTGTAGGCACAGCCTATAACCCAGAGGTGCAGGCAAGTACAGGTCAGTTCTGTGAAAGAGGGGTGAAGAAAATAATCCATCAACCGTGCTGGGTCGCAGTGACACAGGGCCAGGGCTATGAATGGGCACACACACAGAGGCGCTGTCTCCCAAGGGGCAGCTCATGTCAGACCCAGGCACGTGCCTTAGATACAGGGCACAGAACTGCCAGAATGGATCCCAGTATGGAGGACTGCCTGTTTTCTGGAAGAGAAACATTTTCTGGTTCACAATGACACACAACAGGGTAATTTGATGCTGGAGATGAAGTTGGCTAGCCATACTACCAAAATCTTGTCAAAAGCACAAAAAAAATAGATTTGAAAACATAATGCTTCCCTTTTCACTTGGCAACATTTAAAAATGACACAATCAGACACTCAAAGATTTGGCTCAGTTTTGATCAAATAATCTGTGCTTTCACAGGATAAAGTAAGCATTGATTTACATTAAAATAAACCAAAAAGCTGCATGAAATGAAAGTTTCTGCTATTTGGTAATCACAATAGACATGTCATCTTTGTTATATATATGGCACCCAGGGCAAAAATCTTTCAATAAATATTTCAGGTAAAAAATACCTTCTTTTCCTCTCTCTTTAAAAAAACCTTGATAATAGCATATAAATAGATACTAACACGTTTAAGTTACAATCTTGTCCAAAACCTAGATATGTTTCATTTTTGTAAAACAGGAACTACTCGATTGTAAAATAGGAACTACTAGATTTGTAAAATAGGAACTACTAGATTGTTGAATAATCTTATCTTCCACAATGGAAGTAGCAATTTTATAGGAAAAACATACAGCTACAAGCAAATGCTTTTAGCCATCACTGCGATGGGGGCTGAAGTTGCAGAGGTGAGTTTCTGCCTCTTTAACCCTCCGAAACAAGGTAATTTCTTGTTCTTTTCTGCAAATTTCTAGTTCTTCTACCACTCCAGCAAATAGTTTGCATTAACAAGACAGAAAACAGACTTATCCTAAAGTATTTCAATTTCCTACAATATTTTTCTTAAAATGTGCAGAACTTCACAGGAGAATTACTGTGCCTCCAGTGTCTACTGATAAATTTATGTAAATGCACAAAACCTAAGCCTTGAAAAAGACAAGAAAAAAGCAGATTGAAATATGGTATAAGCAATAACAACAAAAGTAGATACAATACTGAAACTTTATTACTAAAGTTTGACACGAATTTACATAATCCTAAATAATTAGGTTACAATTCAATAATGGCATACCTAATCTTACAGGTATTAATCCTAAATTTTAAGTAAATAGCTACCCTTGATAGACTGGCTGGCTGAAGCAGACGACTGGTGCCAGAGCTCCACTTCCCAATTGTCCAGTTCCTGTATTAATCTCTTCATGTGGACAGCTTGTTGTGGAGATACTGGCATCTCTTCTTCACCTCAGAGTAGCTGTGGCCAAACTATAAAGGAGGGATAAAATTAGGGCATGCAAACATTTCTGCAGAGTTCAGAATTTCATGTTTTTGCTTTAAAGTAGCCTTGAGCAAGATTCAGAGTTTACTGCCTCCCAGAGACTGTTTTGTCTTCTCATATTCTAACAGTTTTCTAAGAAGCATCTTCAGGACAAAAAAACCTTATGAAGTAAATATGAAGAACATTTCTGAGCTACCAGAAAATGTAAATTTATGTTAAACAATAAAAATACACTAATTTTGACACAAGGTATTTTCTTCTCTGTGAGCCACCATTCTCCTGCCTTGCAGAAACAAACCTCAATCCCCTTTGTCACCCAAGATCTGCAGTTAAACCTGTGAATAGGCATTAAAAACAGCTCATACTTGAAGACTTTCTTTGAGGTGTTTCTCCTGCTGCTGCACATCCACAGACAGCTCAATAAGGTGAAATCTGAGGACTGAACAATTTTTTGGCTCATTTTTGCAAAAGTCTGAGACAGCCCATGCAGCATCTGAGGGTATCTGACAATTCCACAAGGTTTCCCTTTGTCTGCTGGAGCCAAGCCAGGGACTCTGCCTTGAACAGCTGCAGACCTGAGAGTGCAGCTGTGGCATGGGGCTGGCAATGCAAATAAGGCAAAAAAAGAGTATTGCATTTCTAAAGTTGGGAAGAATGGTGTGATGGCATATTCCAGGTGGAGCTGGTACTCAGGAACACCCACCACTCCAGGGTGCTCAGAGACCGTGAGACCAGCAGAGTCCTTTGCAGAATTTTCTCTTCTCTGCTTTGAAGTAACTGGTCTTAAAACTAATGTCTATGTTAAAAATACAGCCCCCAGAATCCTGTGGATCCTCAGGTGATCGAAGGCTCCAGGCCTGTGCATCTCTTTTATTGTCTGCTGCTAGTGTTACATGTGTGGCACATTTACCTACAGGGTGCTCACTAAGGAGCTGACATTGCTATGTGCCAATTGTTAGTTTTGTTCTTGCTGTGAACCAAAAGGTATGGCTAATTATATTCTTGGGTTTTTTTACAGACTAGTCTAAAAGAAGGAAAACGTGTTCTATTTAAACCTTTTAAAAAAACTTTTTTGGAGGATTATTAATATCCAGAAACATGTTTTTTCATTTTTTTCACAGTCTGCACTGTGTCTCAAACTTGTGTTTAGGACACCAATAATCACATTTTGATATTTGTTCATCATCTTTTATGAAGTGACCAAATGCCATCCCTGCATTTTGGCATGAAGAGGAGTCACATCACCAGGGACAGGCAAGAAGTACCTTTTATTTCTAGTTCTGCTGAAGAGACCAGACCATGACTGAACATTTTGAGAAGGGATAATAAAGAAGGTTCTGATCGCTAAATCTGCAAGTACTCAGCTGGCCCTTGGTGCCACTGGAGTGCTTGGATAGTGCAGTTCCATAACTACAAAAATTAAGGACAAGCCCAGCTTGCTGAGGGTGCTCTCTGTCCCAGCTTCCAGGTCATTCACCAGGGCATTAAATGATGTTTTGGCCCCAGTATTGACCAACTGGCGCTCTATAAGAATTGGTGAATAGGAAAACTTTGTGCATATTTGATTTTTTTTTTTTTTTAAGATTAGTAGATGGTTCAATTTTTATTCCCCTGGAGGAACAGTGGAAAATATTTATAAATAAATCATGCTAAAAAGCACAAGGAAAACCACTGCAAATTAGTGAAAACCACAAGCAAGAGTTTCTGAGATTGAACCACTGGCAATACTTACAAAACTTGCCATGAGAATTTTCTTTATTACATTTCAGAACAAATTGTGATATTTGATATTGGACACCTTCTCTCTGAATTGCCTCAAGTCAATAAAGAATCTTCAAACTTGTCTAATGAAACTGATTGATTCTCATTACCTTTTTAAAAGGTCTGAGCTAATTGTAGCTTTTAGATGTCTGGGGAAAAAAACTGGGAAGGAGTTTACAGTTACTTTAAGAGAAAAGAGAGAGAATCTATGTTTAAGCATCTGGTGATTTTCCCAAACTCAACTCCCAAACCTTTTTACTGGGTAAGCAAAGCAGAACAGTCACACAGTCCCAGAAAGTAGCAAAAAGTGTCCTTGTGCCATCACCATTGATCCAGCAGGGTTCTAGAGATGACAGACTCTGACTTCAAAAAATCCCGGGAAAATCTGGTGTGGGCCTGAAAAGCCTCGATGTGATGGCCTGTGCCAGCGGGGCAGAGGAGAAGCCCCGTGAATAGAGACAAGGGGCTGTCACTCGAGCAGGTGTTACTTGAAGCTGTCACTTGAGCAGAGCCAGTGCCTGTGCCCACCCCCCCAGCAATCCCATCTTGCACCATCCAGCCCTCAAAGCTAACAAATCTCTTCTAAATGTGAAAAGGAGTGGTCGAAGTGCTAATGACTCAAATGTGCTGACAACAGCTCGAGTTAAGAAGGGATGATGGGACAGTGGGACCAACAATGGTGATGGTTCCTGGGCACTCTGGAGTCATGGGTAAAGGGCCCTTCTACCCTATTCAGGAAGGCAGCAACTCCAGCTCCTTCCTGTGGCTGTGAGACCAAGTACCATTGCTGGTTTGAGGAGGACCAACACACTGGCTTCCAGAAACATGGGGACTTGGGAAGTGGAGAGGGACCTGGCACTGTGGGCAAGTGCCAGTGGGAGTGGATGGGGTTGGAGTAAAACATTCCTTTCTGCTTCTCCCTGAAGCAGGAAATCAACCCTCAGGGGTGGGAGACTACTCACCCAGGGCTAACCACCGACCACCCAAATCCTGCTAATCCCATAACTGAACGCGGAAAGGCAGTGAAGGACAGCTGCCGACACTCTATATGTCAGAAGCAGTGATTTATTAAAAAATATGGATATCTAGTACCAATATCCAACTGTGACAGACAAAAACTCTCTAACAGTTTAAAGTTAGAAAGTGTATGTTTATTGGGACACCAGGCAGCATGCGAGATAACTCCCAAATTACACACCACAATTTACAAGTGATTACAGAGTCCTTTTATCCATACAAGGGTTGAAAACCTAAAATACAAATACAGATTCATAACTTTGGTACATCGCATTCCCCGCTTCGTATGGTAATTAGTTCAAAAGCTACTAAGCATTTGTAGTTTGTTCATTGAAAGGGTCGGTGGTCCCTTTCAATGGGAGGGGTCCCAAAATGAGGAAGTAAATTAAGTCTTCCTCATACTGACCTTTCTAACTTTTCAATGCAAATATGACAAATGAACCCTTGGTAGAAGTCCCATTCCCCGTCTTCAATTGGTTTCAGAACAGAGGACGCCTACGATTGTCTCATGTTCTTAAAAGCTATTTATCAGTTTCTATATTCTTCATTATAAACCCAGCTAACCAAACATTGTGTTGACAAGCAATCAATGATTAGTTAACTACTAACTCTTAACTTCATCAAGGCCTACCTATTTATTTTAATTAACTCCAATACAGCTTATCTCTAACTAAAATCTTAGCTCCTCTAAAGTCTCTGAATTCCTTTAAGTTTATGTCTCAGCAGGGTCAAGACATACAGCCATGGACATGTGACACAGGTGATCAAGGGAGAGCAACATGGAAATGTAGAAGTTCAAAACAAGAAAATCCTACTTCCTTTTACCTCCTGGCACTGTGCACCTGCAGGGGACAGCATCCTGTCTCACATCCTGATGACATCACAAGGATTGTGATTGTGACCTCACCAGAGGATTCTGACATCATGTATCTCACTGCTGATATTTGGGCACCAGCAGAGCCTGGGCCAGTCTGGTTCAAACCTTGACTCCTGCCAAACATTTCTACAAGTGGGAGCAGCTCATGGTCCTCATCTCTGCCCAGCCCTCTGCAGAGCACAGAAATGGCCACAGGGACAGAGTGGAGCTGCCCCATCTGCCAGGACACTCAGAATGATGTGGCTTCTGCTCTGCCCTGTGACCACCAATTCTGTTTGGACTGCATCCTGCGGTGCACAAGGAGAAGTCCAGTGTGCCCACTCTGCAGCAGGCCAGTAGAGACTGTGAGGTTTCCTGGCCATGAAGAAGATGACTACATAGACATGGTCATCAGAGCCTGTGAAGAGTCACCAGAAACCAACAGCCAGGCAGGGAGAGCTGCCTTCCTCCTGGATGAAACCAGCCCCAGTCATGCAGCCGTGCCACCTGTGTCTTCTCCACAGGGAACACTGTCCCCATCTGAGCAGGTGGCTGCAGGGCCAGAGCCTGTGGGTGGCCTCCTGCCCGAGGTGTGGGCAGGACTGTTCCGACAACAGCAGCATCTCCTGGACCCCGTGCAGCCGTGCCTGCGCCAGAGGCTGGAGGGAATATACTGGGACCGGTGGTGGCTGGTGGAGGACATAGAGAGCTGCATCCTGTACAGCCTTTGCATCTACGGTCCAGATGTGGAAATGCTGGTCCAGGTGCTGCAGCCTCTCCTCAGTGAGCACACACGGCCACTGATCCACAGCATCAGCAGTGTCATTGTGGGCCAGTGCAGTGAAGAGGCCCAGAGGCTGCTGTGTTCTGCTCCTGTCAGGGATGAGGACATCAGCCCTATGGCCAGCTCCAGCTCCAGCTCCATGGCCAGCTCCAGCTCCAGCTCCCACTCCAGCTCCAGCTCCAGGAGCTCCAGCAACTGCAGAAGATCTAGATCCAGATCCAGATCCAGCAACTCTCGGTCCTGTAGTTCCTGGGAGGGGACCCCTACCAGCAACCCTGCAGCCTCCAAGGTGCAGAAAAAACTTGGTATATCAGCATCCACTTCCACTGGGAGCCCCAGCTGCTCCTCACCTGCACCCAACCCCTCAGAGTGGGACCAGAGCCAGGAGAGACTGCAGCAGCCAGTGGTGGCAGGTCCCTCTGCCCAGGGCTGCAGCCACAGCCCCTCTGCTCTCAGCCAGGGCAGGAAGCTCTTGCGCAAGGGGTCCCGGCACCCCCCAAAGAAGAGGGTCCCTAGCACCAAGGATTCTCCTCCTCCCAGCAGGAGCCTGCCCTGACACCAACGCTAGCAGGACTCCTGCAACCCTTTAGTCAGGAAATATTAAACGGAAATAAATTGCTGTTTTACTCACACAGTCTCTTGGATTCTCTTCCTACTAATGCCTTTACCCTTCCCCTTGTGCCCCACTATTGGTGGCACCTGCATGCTGAGGGGTACAGCCATGTGCCCTGGAGCCTCAGGGCCTTATCAGTAGTGCCTCCTCCCACAGAAAACCCTGCTGCAGCCATGCATCCAGAGGGCAGCAGATGACAAAGGTGGAGTGCGCGGGAAGGGCAAATTATCTTGTCACAGGTACACTGAGGATGCAATTGGGCATCATCACCCCTGGCTTCTGCTGGCAGCTCCTTGTTGCCCCACTTGGCCCCAGTGCCCGGAGGCCATCCTGAGCTCTGCCCACCCAAAAGGAGTATCCCTGTAAACCTGGGCACCACCCTAGGGTGTCAGCATGGGGATCATAAGGAGATGTCCCCCCAGACCAGGTGTGCCTGAGAGACCTGGCAGACGCTTCCTCTCGCAGCTGGGCACAGTGGCCTACATGCCTGCAGCAGGAGGGGATCCCTCCTCTCACCCAGGGCTGGTCACTCCAACCCAAATACTCCAAATCCTGACATTGCACAGGGAAAGACAGTGAGGGAAGGAGGCATCATCCAGCCACAGGCAGTCCATGCTGATTGCTCCCACCACATTCCTGCTCATTGGGACACCTTGGCAATGTGTCAGGAGCAGGGACAAGACACACAGACATGGATGCATGACACAGATGACCAAGGGAGAGCCACATGAAAAAAGTAGAAGTTCAAAACAAGAAACTTTTTTTTTCTTTCCTGGCACTGTGCACATCCCATTGTGACATCACCAGGCTCTGGAAGGTGACATCCCAAGTAGCAGATTGTGACAACATATCTACTGCTAATTTTATTTGGGCACCAGCAGTAACTGGGCCAATCTGGCCCAAGCCTTGACTTGTGCTGAGGAAGACTCTGGGATCTGCAGAGTCAAACCAGGCTTTTCCCAGCACTGGGGATGTGCTGAGGGCTGCCATCAACATCTGTCCTAGAGTGCCCATCCTAGAGCAAGCACTCCTGTTTCCCTGGCCTGCCTGGTTGGGGCAGCCGGGTACTGCAGGTGCAGCACTGAGGGTGAGCTGTGCAAAAAAAAATGTCCCACTGGGGTGGCCATAGGGTGAGTGATGGGACTAAGGGAGGCGGGAGAGTGCTCTTCTTCAGGAGTCTGGCCATTCCTTCCCTCCCTGGGGCAGTCAGTGACTACAGCTTCTCCTGCAGTGTGTGACGTCAATGAAGGGGAGCAGCTCCTGATCCTCAGCTCTCCCCGAAATGCTGCCAAGCACAAAAATGGCCAGAGAAGATTACAGTAACTGCCTCATCTGCCAAGACACTCCAAAGGATGTGGCTTCTGCTCTGCCCTGTCACCACCAGTTCTGCCTGGGCTGCATCATACGGTGGACACAAACAAATCCATCATGCCCACTCTGCAGGACACTGATAGAGACTGTCAGGTTTTCGGAGCGGGGTGAACAGGACTATCTGCTGTTTGCTGTCATCTCCCCTGAAGAGTCACCAGAGACCAGCAGCCACATAGGGGCAGCTCCCATCCTGGATGAAAACAGCCCCCATGGCCCTCTGGTGTCTCCTGCACCTTCTCCACAGAGAACACTGTCCCCAGCTGAGCAGGGGGTGGCTGGACCAGAGCCTGGGGGTGGCCTCCTGCCTGAGGTGTGGGCAAGACTGTTCCAACAACGACAGCACCTCCTGGATCCTGTGCGGCCCTGGCTCTGTGAGAAGCTGGAGGGAATATTCCAGGACCAGTGGTGGCTGGTACAAGTTGCACAGAGCAACATCCTGCATGATCTCTGCCTCCATGGTCTGAATGTGGAGAACTTGGTCCGGACACTGCAGAACTGCCTTGGGGAACACACAGCACCGCTGGTCCATGGCCTCATCACTGTCATTGTGGCCAAGTGCAATGATGAGGCCCAGAGGCTGGTTTTCAGCACTGGCAGGGAGCAGACTGACAGCCTTGTGGCCAGGGCCTGCTCCAGCTCCAGCTCCATGTCCAGCAGCTCCAGTTCAAGCAGCTCCTGGGAGAGGATTTCTGCCAGTGTCCCAGCAGAATTAAACATGGAAGAGGAAGCAGGAGCAGCAGAGGCCACCCTCCAAGAGGGTCCCAGGCACCACCCACCTGTGCCCATTCCCACAGAAGAGAGGGACAAGTCCCAGGAGGAACCAGAGCAGGCAGTGGTGGCAGGTCCATCTGCCCAGGACAGGATCTGCAGCCAGGTGCAGGGCTGGGACCAGCCTCACAGGTGTGCCCGAAAGAGGAGAGCCCCCAGCCCCCAGGATTCTCCCCCACCCAGCAAGAGGGCAAGGCAGGCACCTGTGCAAGCCTGCAGTCCTGAGGGGCTCTTATCAGAGGAAGAGATGAAACCTGGACCAAGCAATCCTACAGCAATTTTGGGAAACAACTGCATCTTCCCAGGTCTTGCTTCCATGCAGTGCCTGGCGAAGTCCCTGCTGGGGCAGTCCTCTGGTGCTGGGAGGTCGAAGATCTCTCAGTAAGAGACAGAACATGACACACTGAAATGTGAGCACATTTGGAAATGTAGTTCCAGACACAGCAGTGGTGCTGTAATGAAGGAGTTAACTTTAATAAATGAACCTTTTATACCCTTATACAGTAGCTGATAGTTTTGTTCTATTACACTGTAATTATTGAACTGCAAGGAGTTCATTCAGGGGGGAACAATGCACAAGGAGTATGTGGAAAACTTGCTTTTCTAAATGAGTGCTTTCTTTGTCTAGCTTACAAAGCATAGATTTAATAATGGTATATACAAAGCAAAATACAAATGTTGACAAAGAGTCTAATACTGTTCTATATATGTTCTATGGTTGGGAAAAATTCTTCTGCTATTTTTTTCAGTCCCACAATAAAAAAGAATGCTACAAAGCAAATTACAATTGAATATTTCAGATAATGAAACAAAAAAAACCAAAATAGCAGAAACAGTTAGATTTGAGCTGCATTTTAAAAGCAGGTGGTTTGCTTTATTGCTTAAGTTAGAGAGGAGAAATGGGAGGATCTGCATGTTGAAAAAAAACCATACTAGAACTGTGTAAATGCATTCTGTTCCTCTCCCAAATGAATATTCTCATATTCAAAATATCATTGAAGGCTGAAGCAAAAATTTCAAGTATATTTATTTCTATCAACAGTATTGAAACATTAATAAGAGCATTATTGGTCTGGATTAACAACTGTCTGAATGAATTGTAAATTTTGCACATTCTGATACCACAACTATCTCAAAATGTTGCTTCCATCAATAAGTCAGATTCTTTAAAGAATTCAACATAGGTTGAATTAGGTTTGAGTCTGGGTTTTTTTTTTTTCTCTCTAAAAAAACAGGCCAAAAAAGCTCACATCTTTGCATTCTCAGTTCAAGGCAAACAGGCTCTGAGGGATCACTCAGCTACTATCCATGCAAAGTCAGAGACCTTGGATTCTGAGCACTTCCAAAAAGATGTCCTTGATTTTCAGACTTTTAGGACAGGAAAAACTGTCATCAAATCAAAAATGCAATCAGTTGAATTTGGACACTGCTTTGCTGTCCATTAAACCACAAACCTAAATGCCATCCTTTTCATTAGTACAAACACAGAAACACTGAAAGCCTTATTTGCAGAAAAAAGGAAAGGAAAACTGTACCAGTCACCTCATCATGATGACAGCAGTCAGTGCTGGCTGTGCTGTGCTGCATTTAAATCTCCAGCCATTGCTTTGCCTTGCTGCACTCAGATTCTACATCTCTGCCACCCAGGCAAGGCGCTCCTGTCCCTCTCTCTGAGCTGTGAGTTATTTAACACATGAGCCTGACCTTCATAGCTTCCTTGGAGCTGAAGATGTAACAGTTACAAGCAAAATGCAACTCTGTTAATGGTCTTTTTGACTCCTTGCATTGCCCTCATATTCCCCATTCTCAGTGAACAAAGCTCAGACCTCTCTAAGGCTGAATGTGGGGAACCAGAGTAATTTCTGCCAAGCCTGATACCAACAAGACAATTATCTACTGGGAAGATGAGGAAATTTCTTCTGCTGTTGCTCTTCAGGTAGTGAGAAACAGCTACTGCTTCCAACAAGAGGTTTACCACAAACAAATGCTTCTTATAAAAATTCTTAAAGGGTGTTGTGAGTTTGTGTGCATGTGTGTGTGTGCATGTGCATGTGTGTGTGTGTGTGTGTGTGTGTGGGGACATGTGTGTGCTGGGGAGGTGCTGAGAGCTGTACAAGGAAAACTTCTGTACATTTTCTGTACAAATAAACTTTTCTTAAGGCACAAGTTCACACAAATACAGTATTGGCAAAATTGCCACAGGATGATTAGGTGGTTTAGTTCATCTGCTCTGAGTCAAGTTATTGCCACAAACTGGTAAAATAAAAGTCCTTAACTCCAATTAAGAATTAAGAAGCAGGGATTCTTTATTTAGCCAGATGCACAAGGGGATATCTCCTCTGAAACAGCATGCATGCTGATATAGAAAAATTTCTGTTAATATATTATAATTTATGTACATTGATTTTCCTGGAATAAACATACATCTCATAATCATTTTTCCCAAATCATTAATGTGATTCCTCCACTCTGTCCATGAGATCTTCTGTCCCAAGGGTCACTTTGGTGGTCCCTGGTGGTCAGTGACCCCCAAGTCATAAGTGACCACCCAAAAATCAGGTACTTCTTTCCAAAGTAGCAGAAAAGTTGGCATAACTGGGCTGTTTACTCTCCTGTTCTTCTTGGTTAAAGTTCAACATGGTCCTAGAAAAAGCATTGTGCAGCTCCACAGGCCAGTGATTTTTGAAGAATAAGCATTGTATCAGCCCACCAGCTGTGCAAACAGCTCTTCATCTGCTAGAAAGGTCGATCATGTTGTGATAACTCTTGCTAGAAAATACTAGTCTAATTTTTTTGTAATGCCACAATTCAATCAGAGCATTGGTTTGGTTTGACGTTGGCTGGGGTTTTGTTGGTTTCAGTTTGTTTTTTTATTTTAAGATGGGAAATTAGTGTTCAGCAGGCCAGACATTTTTGGCAGCTAACCAGATTCTGGGAGTTCCTTTGCAGACCTAGAGAAGCTGTGCACTCTCCTTGCTTTGAGTTTTCAAAAGAAATTGGACAAAGCCCTGAGCAATCTGCCATGGCTGATGCAGTGCTGAGGAGGAGGCTGGGATAAAGACTTCCTGAGGTCCTTTCCCACCTCATTATGTGCTTCCAGTGCACGACTTCAGTTTGAGTGTTCCTAGCACAGTGGCAGACTCTGCTAAGTCTGGTCTCACAGCAGCCAGTTCCATTCCCCTGGATTGCCCTTTGGAGTCCTTAACTACCCATGAGAGTAAGGGAGCTCCATGCAGGGAGTCAGGCTTGCAGGAGGATGCTCCTTGGCAATCAAGGACCAACCACATGGCTCAGAATGATATCAGCACATTGTGAGATGCTCTGCCCAAGGGAGAGGAGGTAAGCATTCCCACCTGAATATCATCTGGGGTTTGGGACAGAAGAAGCTGCCCTTACCCACTGGTTTCCAGAACCACAACAGCTACCAGATCTTTTCTACGGGATCACCACTTCAACAAGACCATTTCATCTGGACTGCCAGCACCATAACTAGCAGGGTGTCAGGTTGTATTCTGACTCTGTCAGTGGTTTTTCTTTTGTATTATTGCATGTATTTTTTCTCCTTTTCCTAATAAATTGTATTTTTGAGTTGGAGTCTTTCACTGGTTTTGCTTTCAAACCAGAACAAAATGACATCAGCTTTTTAGCATTTTACAGTAAAAGAGTTATCTTCTGGTCCATCAACATGTAGCTCACATTTATTTACTTAACTGAATCTTGGGGGTTAGAGTTACCAGTTGGTCACAAATACTGCACTGAGAACTAAATTTGGCTTTTTCCTTTCAGTTTCTGAATTCCTGTAGTAATGATAAAAATGTTCTGCAGGTACCGAGAGTTTTGCTTGCTGGTTTTTTTTTTTTTAATACAACCTTTTTATCTCTGAAATCAACATAACAAATAAGCTAATAAACAGAAAGCAGGAAGAATGGTGGACCTTCAGTGTAGTGAATGTGAACACAGATTTCAAATATGTGGTCACTTTACAAAGTGAATTTGATATTAATTGTTTGGGATTAGGGGAGTAGAAAAATACAACAGGAAAAAACAGTCTTATGGAACCAAAATAAAAATGTGTGAGAAGTATTGAAAGTGGTCACTATTAACCAAGTTCAAAGTATGACACAGTGCTGCTGAAATGGTGAGTGTAGAGCTGCAATGAGATTCCAGTGGAAAAGCAGTGTGGAATCTCATTTGGAAAGTCCTTCAAGCAAAGACAAAGAAAACCACAGAGAAAGGAAAAAAACCTTCAAAAAGAAAGGTTGCTAATCTTACAGTGACAGGACAGGGGGCAAAAATTACTCCCCAATCACATTCACTTGCCAATTTAAAATATACTGGAATTAAACCCTTAGGATTTAAAAATGGCAAAGTCACAGATGCTAGAACTGGTTGCAATATAATAATAGATTTCTTTGTTGTGAGTGTATATAACATTTGGAAATTATTCACCAGGAACTGTGTCATCAGCTGTTTTCCAATGAAAAAACCCTGCTCTCTTCAGCAATAGTTGAGAGATTCTATCTTTTAAAATGAACATTTAGACATTTAATTAGAAAGAAGATAAAAATGACTGTTTTGAGGAAAATATTCATGAAAATGTTTATTTTACACATCTGAAGCAGAATGTCAGTAGTTAACAAATCCTAATGAAAATGAAAATCATCTGGAATAAGCCAGTCCAGACATAAGTAAATAACCAAATAGCCAGCCAACCAACCAAAGAACCTACTAACAGACAAACTGAAGACACTGAGCTATCTGAAGCTGTTTTCAGGGCATTGCCAGCTGTCCCTGCCTAACTGGTGGCTTCTGGTGACCTTTCCAGGCCTGTCTCCATGGCTACAGCTGCTCCTGGGGCAGGTCCTGCTTTTGAGAATGAATTTTGATTCCTTATTTTAATCAGGATTTCTGCTTATAGATCTACTTAGTCAGTTTGATTTCTGATTTGTCCTAATCCATTTCTCTCTCATTGAGGGGAAGGATTTTGGGGGGGAACTGTGTCAAAAGCCTTACGGAAATCCAGGTAAGTCAACAGACAGCTCTGACACATCTTCCAGGATAACCATGTGGTGCACAGCACCCAATTTCTCAGAAGCTCTTCCACCATCACAGCTGCAGAAGATTTCCTGTGTGAGGAGGTGTTGCCAAAATGGTCCTGGGGCTCCAGAGGCTCTCAGCTGATGGTGGGCTTGGGGGGTCAGGCAAAGACATTAGAAGGAGGAGGGAGCAGGAACTTTGTCAGAGAAAAAGAATTTATTTACTTTTTCTTGGCTAAAGGGTTCCTGGAATCTTGCTAGTGCCACCATCAGGGCAGCCTCTTGCTGGGCTAAGGAGAATCCTGAGATTTGGAGGCTCTTCTCTTTTGGGCATGCTGGGAATGCCTGAGAGAGTGGTTCCTGGCCTGGCCAGGAGCAGAGGGGCTGCAGATGCTGCCCTGGGCAGAGGGACCGGCCACTGCTGGTTGCTCTGGGTCCTCCTGGGGCTGGTCCCACTCTGCAGGGTCAGGCACGGGTCGGGGACAGCTGTGACTCCCTTGGAGGCTGGCCTGTGACATTCCAGCTTCCTTCTCCGTGTTGAAGCTTGCGGGGCCAGTGGCAGGAGTTCTCTCCTGAAAGCTAGTGCAGCTGGAGCTGCTGGAGCTGGTGCTGGCCGCAGGCCTGTTGTCCTCTCTGGTGTGACGGAAGCGCAGCAGCCTCTGGGCCTCCTCGCTGCACTGGCCCACAATGGCGCTGATGATGCCATGGACCAGGGGTGCTGTGTGCCCGCTGAGGAGAGGCTGCAGCACCTCCACCAAGGCCTCTGCATTTGGACCGTGGGCACAAAGGCTGTGCAGGATGGAGGCTTCTGCAGCCTCTGCCCTCCACCACTGGTCCCCATAGATTTCTGCCAGCCTCTGGCAAAGCCAGGGCTGCACAGGATCCAGGAGGTGCTCTTGTTGTTGGAACAGTCCTGCCCACACCTGGGGCAGAAGGCTACCTACAGGCTCTGGCTCTGCAGCCTCTTGCTCAGCTCGGGACAGTGCTCCCTGTGGGAACATGAAGGAGACATGAAAGGGCCATGAGGGCTATGGAGGGGACATAAAAAGGCCATGGAGGCTATTGTCAGCAAGATGGAGGGGAGCTCTCCCTGCCTGTCTGTTGGTCTCTGGTGACTCTCCAGGAGTTCTCCCTGCCTGTCTGTTGGTCTCCAGCAACTCTCCAGGAGCTCTCCCTGCCTGTCTGTTGGTCTCCAGCAACTCTCCAGGAGCTCTCCCTGCCTGTCTGTTGGTCGCCAGCAACTCTCCAGGAGCTCTCCCTGCCTGTCTGCTGGTCTCTGGTGACTCTTCAGGATAGCTGATGGCAAATTGTATGTAATCCTGTCCACCCCGCTCAGAAAACCTGACAGTTTCTAGTGGACTGCTGCAGAGCGGGCACGCTGGATTTCTTTTTGCCCACCGCAGGATACAGCCCAGGCAGAACTGGTGGTGACAGGGCAGAGCAGAAGCCACGTCATTCTGAGTGTCCCAGCAGATGGGGCAACTCCACTCTGTCTCCGTGGCCATGTCTGCCTGTCGCAGCAGGAGGGGACTGAAGAGGACCAGGCATGCTTGGCAGGAGTCAAGGATCAAGCCAGACTGAACCCAAGCTCGGCTGGCACCAAAATTCAAGTAGGGAAGGATGAGACTTCACATCCATCCCCCAGTGATGTCACAATCCACTACCCAATGGTGGATGCCACAGAGGGGCATCTAGCACCTGAATATAAACAGAAAGGAGTGCAAGGTCACAAACCACTCCCATGTGGCATCGTGATCCACCACCAGTGATGTTATCCTCCACCATCCAGTGACATCGCAATGGGGCGTCATGGCACACCTTCATTCCCTCACACCTCAGCACACGGGTCTGGGACTACTGGCAGACATTGCCATGGGGACAGACATGGGAGGGTCACCAGAGGCCAGCAGCCAGGCTGGGTCAGTGCCCTGAAAACAGCCCCCATTGCCCAGTGCTCCTGGGTGGCCTCATGCCCAGGGGCTGGGCAGGACTAATCCACTGAAAATGGCATCTTCCAGACTCTCTGTGGCCCTGGCTGAGACAAAGGCAGGATGGAATACACTGTGGCTGGTAGTGGCTGGCAGGGGCCGTGGAGAGCAGCATCCTGCACAGTACGGTGGCAGAGACGCAGGAAGAAGCCAGCACACGGGAGGCCACCCCCACCAGGGCTCCCAGCAAACGCCCTTCTGTGCCTGTTTGTCACTGCAGAGCAGGACCAGCCCCAGGAGGAGAGGATTTTCTCCAGTTTCAAGATCATCTAGATTCTCTTGCCTGTTGACTACAGGGAACTGATATAAAAACAAATAAAAGGAAAGCAAGGTATAAACCAAGTTGGGTTCTACTAATGAGGCTTTGATTACACTCCTCCAATCTCCAATTTCCAGTGTCGTTAAAAACCCACTTCTTTCATGCCATCAAGTCAGTTATTTCCATATCTAACTAGCTCAATAACCACTTAACCACTTACCTACTTAACAGCTCTCAGAACAAAATCATATTCAATTAAGTTTGGATATCAAAGTTAATCATAGTCAAAGGCTTCAGCTACTTTTCACATTACACAGGAAACCATGTGTCTTTGTACTGTTAAAATCTGCTCGAAGCTGCAACTTTGGATTTAGCACCTGCCCGATTTATCTGATGCATACTGGATAAATTCAATAGCCAATAAAAAGAAAAGATATGTATGGAATAAACCTGACTAAAAGATGCATTGAATCAGATATATATCACTAATACTTTCTGAAAGACTAAATTTGGTCTGCAATAATTCTGAAGTTCATCAGCTGCCTACATTTTTCGGTTCTTAAAATGTAAAATTGTACTGCTCTCAAAAGTAAGAACCTTCCTCCGGCTTTTAAGTAAAAAGTTGTTTGCAACATATTACTTTAAACAAGAAGTGTTTCTCAAATATTTTACAAAACTTAAAGAAAAATATTCTCTTATGAAAAATTCACATTCCTGTACAGATCCAAGCCAATTGTGCCTAAGCAATCATAATCACTCACACTATTACTGTAACTCTCTACACTACAAAGTGCATATTATTTACTGTCAGTAACTTCACTTTATAAGCTATATTAAAAGTTTAAGACTTTCCATTAGGAATCAAACTGCATCTGACAGTATTTCAGAGACTAAAATGTGTAAAAATACTACAAATATATAAAATACATAAAATATATTCAGCATGTAAACATAGTAAAATATTGTGATCATGACAGTCATATTTTTCCACTCTAATCTTTTCTTTCCCAAGATTTGCATGGGTACCAGGTAACTGGGCTGGGCTTGGCGTATCCCTGTGGGGCCCCAGGAGCTCTTCTCCCAGTCAGCTGAATGTCAGCACAAGGGCACCAGCCCTGGGCAGGAGCCAGTGCAGGGCCCCTTCTGCAGGAGAAGGGATCAGGCCCTGCTTGGTAACTTTCATTTTGGGGACTTCTGTTGAGCAGGTAAGACAGGTCAAAATGAAACATTTTCCAGCTGTTTTTCTCTGCTTTATCCTTTCTAAGCACCAAAGCTCTGTGCTGCAGGTGTCCTGGGTGTGTGCAGAGCAATGCAGCACCGCACAAAACCCCTTGGTTTCCCTACAAGTTTTCCTGCCTTGTTCCCAGGTGTGCTCTGGCAGGAGAAAGAGCCCGCAGCTCAGTGGGCACTGTGCCCTGTAGTTGCATTTCTCTTCAGAGAGAAAAGCAAGGCACAACTTCCCAAAGACATTTCTGGGATACACATTCTCTGAACCTCAGAGAAAGAAAAAACAATTCTTATCTCAATTGCTGCTCCTCTTGTTGTTCAGAAGTGGAATGCATTGTAGAAGATTATTTACCTGAAGGAATTTGCTTGACTGGATTCTGGTTTGAGTGTTTTGATTCAGTGACCAATTGAATCCAGGTGTGTGTGTCAGGACTGTTGGCAGACAGTCACAAGATGGTGTGCAGTTGGGTGCTTGTGCAGATTCAGTTTAGACGTAGTGTAATATAGTATAGAATAATATAGTATAATAAAGTAATTAATTAGCTTTCTGATATCAGTGGAATCAGATGTATCATTTCTCCCCCTCATCAGTGTTGCCTTGATTTACTATAGTGCCCTGCCCAGCCGGGGCTCTCTGGCACAGAGCAGCAGCAGCAGCGCCAGCACCGTTCAACCCGCTCCTGCCTTGGCTTCCCCCGGGACACAGAAGCCTCTGGAAATCGGCACCGCCAGTGGCGTTCCCAGCGGCTGGCGGGCTGCTGCTGGCGGGCAGCTGCTGCCAGTTTGACTGTTTCCAAAGGGGCAGAGGTGCAGACTAACATGAGCAGGACTCTTGGGAATGCCCAATAAATATGCAAAAATGAGGGAGGATTTGTTAGGAATCATTGCAGCTGTGAAACCAATACTGCCTTTTCTCCTGGTTCTGTCCTACGCCTTGGGCCCTTCTCTGACCCCAGCAGTCACCCCTGGCTGCATTCCCTGGTTGCTGTCAGTTGCACCTCAAAGGGTTTTGTGGGCTCCAAGTTGCAGCTTTCAGGCTGGAGCACCAAGCTGTGTTGTTCTTCATGAGTGACTGTTCTGTCTCCATGTCACTGTGCTTGGAGCAACCACATTTGCTACAAAGTAGGACAAAGAAAGCAGAGAATAAAAATGGCTTGGAAACTCTTTGGTGGGAAACTGGATTGGTAGAGCTTTCAATTCCTTTCTTTTGAAGAAACAGCTTTATTTTCTGAATGGAGGAAGTGTGTTTCGCAGGGCTTTGGAGAGTGTTTTTTGTGTTTGAAACTGATTCCTGATCCTCGATCTAGAAGAAAACATGGTCGCCCTCTGAAAAGTTAAATTTTGGAGATGCTGACATTAATAAGCAAGAAAAGTGCTGCCTGTAATTTCAGAGAAAGTGGTTGTTCCAGGCATCTAGTCAAGCATTTCTTGTGAACTGTCCTGCCTTTCAGTCTGATGCCCACAGAGGATTTGCATTAGGACAATGTGCGGGCTCCCAGATTCCACAGCCTGAGTTTGGCCAGCTGCTCCCTCCACTGCACTTTGTGGGCTCTGGCACTGGTGTTGGGGGTTAATGCTGGCCTAACGTCAGTGCACCCACAAAAAAAATCATTCACTCCTGGCTTTGGCCGCAGCTGGGATGAGCCCGGCAGCAGGGCCCGGCGGCCCTGATGGGAAAGAGCCCCCGACCCCGCCGGGAAGGGGCTCAGCTGTCCCCGCAGCCCCCCTTGGAGGGCAGAAAGAAAGAAAGAGAGCTTCCTGCACCTTTTTTTCTTCTCTTGAATATGTTGTCCCAGAGGCGTCACCAGCTTTCCTAATTGGCTTAGCACTGGGCCTATTTTCAGAGCCAGTCAGTGATTGGTTTTGCCAGGACAGAGAAAGCTTCTAGCAGCTCCTCAGAGAAATGCCACTTTGGTGGCTGCCTTCTTTCCTCCTCTCCAAAAATTAAAACCATGCAAAACCAACAAAACCGGCCAGCGGTGGTCCTGAGGCTGGGGAACCTGGAGCCTTAGAGAAAACTTGAAAAACTTGTGTAGAGCCATTCAAAAATCTCATGTGGCTTCATATCCAGACACACAGCTAAAGCTCAGATATTTCTGCATTCTTTTTCTTTGCAACTGGGAAAGGAAGTCACAGGTGATGTGGTCTCTATTCCACATCTATTGGAATAGATAGCTATCTCTTTTAAATGCTGCAGTGCTTAAGATTGTCAAATCAGTACTTCTATGAGCATTCATTTTGCAAAACTCAATTTTGAGTAACAGTTGTAGACTAAAACAATAACATGTCTCTCTATAAATAAATCCTATTTTAAGGAAATGAGTAGCCTAGGAGATAATCTACAAAAGAAACCAACAAGCATTGTTGAAATGAAATGCAAAATGTTACTGCTACTCCTGCTGTCTGAAATACCTTTGAAATAAATTTAACAAGAGCCTTAGAATGTACAAGTCAAGTTTCAGAAAAATCAAATCATGTCCAAGGAAATGCTGTAAAGCAATGAAAAGCTCATGTGCTTGCGTCTCAAGCTGCGTCAAGGGAAATACAGGTTGGATATTAGGAAAAAGGTTTTTACAGAAAGGGTGATAAAGTTCTGGATTAGTCTGCCCAGGGAGGTGCTGGAGTCACCATCTCTGGATGTGTTTAAAACAAGACTGGATGTGGCACTCGGTGCCACGGTTTAGTTGAGGTGTTAGGGCATGGGTTGGACTCGATGATCTTTAAGGTCTCTTCCCCCTTAGTAATTCTGTGAATTCTGTGCATTTTCCTTAAAACCTTGGGATTTTACTCCTTAAAAATGGCAAAGTTTCTAGATCAGTCTATTTGCAAGGTGTTTATCCTAATAAGTTTAGATACATTTCCCCTTTGCTTACAAATAAAGCATTGCACTTTCAAGGCATAGATTCTTGAACCACAGTGTCGGGTATGCACAGGTGACATTGCGCTCATTGCCTCAAACAAGGTGAGCGCAAACATAGAAATCCCCCCAGGCATGTCAACATGCAAGCTGTTATCCAGCTGCACAAACACCTTCTCTCCTAAACCAAATTAGTGCCTCTATGTTTGCTTTCAGGAGCTTTGAATGCTCTTTTTAGGACTTCTAAAACAAGCAGTGTCGTTGGATTTTTCAAATGTCACCAATATTAAAGTCTACGTGGCAGCGAAGTTGCCTTGTGTCTGATGTAGGGAGCTAGCAGGAGGCTTCCACACAGGGATTGGCAATACCATGTATAGAAGCCCATGCCTTGGGTTTTCCTCTGCATGGAATATTTTTTCGTTGAAAGATTTATGATTTGTCAGAGTTAGTCAGCAACAAGAAAAAGGAAGGTGCTAATTGATATGGGCTAATCAACAATTCCAATTCATTTAAACATGTTTTTGAGATAATGATGCGTCTTCAATGAATAGGTTTTCTTTTGGGAAGGGTATCAGGACGTGACCTCAAGGCTGCAGGAGACAAACTGGTTTTTTGTTAGTCAGAAATTCCTGTTATTTCCTTCCTATGCATAGTTTTTAACCTTTCTGTAATCTCAAATGTTCTCAGTTCTGTGATTATTGCTATTTGCATACGAGCTGCAAAAACCCAACATTGAAAGCCATGATTGTATTTTGGTTCAAAAATAAGAAAGCATGCAAATTAGTATTTCAGTGATAGCACTGGCAGACCTTTTAGGTTTAATCCTATTCCTGCTCTATTCAGAAACCTGCTCTTGACTTCAGAGGAGTTGGCATGAGTGCTTAACCATAAATAAATATGGAAGGTAATTGTTAGTGATTTTCAGCATGAAAATGATGTTATAGACACTGTAAACAGAAGTGACAGGTGGCAAATACTCAGTCAAGAAACTCTGCACCTGAAACGTGCTAATGAAACACTTCTCTTTCTACAGACCTAGCCTTCAAACACCTCTCTAAGATCTGTGGAGTTCATGGGAACCTCTAGTACCTTTATTTATAGTACCATTAGTACCTTTATTTTTCAAGATAAATTTTAATTTAAAGCTGTGAACACAGAGGGAATATTTAACCACAGGCAGTGTCTTTAGGCATTCTAATCAATTTTTTCTTTTGCTCTACCCTACTTCAGTGTATTTGAGAAAATAATAGTTATGCAAACCTGTGTGTCAGTGTAGTTAATCACAGTGGTATTGTGTGGATGGATGTATGTACAAAGCCTTGAGATAGAAAATATAAGTTCAGACTTTGTTAATTCTTACTAATAGATTAGGAGTGCTTTGGTTGATCTGATTTTGTGGGGTTGCAGTATCTCTTCTTTTAAGGCAGTCTGTAAGATGTAACTCTCTACCCCACACATAAGGTATTCTGTCAAACAAAACAAAACTCCTTGAGACAATTCTAAGTTTTTTGAGAATTATAGCCATGCTTTGTTTATGTATAGTGACTGTTTATTGCATTAGCACTCCCAAAAGGCAGATTTGCATGCAGCAGTGGGGAACAAAGGGACAGAGACTCCCTCATGCATGCAAAGGAAATCCCTTTATTGTAAAAATCGCAGCCTTTTTATGCCTTTAATCTCAACCTGACATAACTGGAACCAAACCCAGGCCTAACAGAACTGAGCGGAAAGAAGGCTCCCATTGGCTGGCTCAGCTGCAGTGCTGCTGTCCACACCTCCTACCATCCAATCAGCTTCCTGCTCATACGCAGTCCACACGCTCCTCCAGCCAATCACAATCCCACTTCCAGGCGTCCCTCAGCTGACTCTCTCCTCACTCCTGACCGCCTCTCGCCCCTCAGGCGATTTCTGCCTGTCCAGCCTGCAGCTGGGCCTTTCCCATGGGAATTCTGGGTGGCATCAGCCTTAGCCACTCTAATCATTATAACCCCCTACCCTACATCTCCCCCCTCTTTTTTTCTAAAGCAACAGAAAACTATCAGGAAAAACCTAAACAACTCCTAAGACATTAATAACAGTGACAACAATAATAACTAGAAGAACTTTTCAAAAACTGAAACATAGGCTTATAATGAATTAACTATATACACATTGATTCAGGACCTGCGACAGAAGGCCACACACACCACGACAGCGTCCACTTCCCATGATGGCCTGTGGAGATGCAGGCATAGCCTCTTCTCTGTCAGCAAGTCCTGTGGTCCTTTCCATTCTGCAGTCACTAAGTCCTTTACCATCACAGGAGGTTTTATTCTTTGTGTGTTAATACTGCCTTTCACACACACTTTTTCCTGTCTCATTGCAATTAAAAAGCTGAAGACATATAAGGGTTTAGCTCATGAGGACACCCCACCTCCCCCTCTTTATATTTTTAAATACCAAGGCAGTGCCTGTCATCCCTTTCATCATGGTCAATTGGTTTTGGTTTTTTTTTTTCCCCTTTGTGCAGCATCAGTTTGTAACATCAACCAAGCCTGCATCCAGCCTGATGCCACTGATGTTGCCACTGAAGAAGCTGAAGGTGGAGGAGACAAGATGGAGTGCAAAGCATTCAGGAGACCATTTTCTCCAAGACCAGTTCAGAGTAGGATTGTAGAGTAGGACTGCAAATAATAAGACTTCTGAAACCTCAACTCCTTGAGAAGATTCCTCTCCTTCTGACCCTGTGAGAAAGCTCAACATTTCCTTCTGAATTGTCAGTTTTTTCTTAAAGATGCAAAGTGACATTTATGGTCTCTCTGGAATATGGCCCACTGGCTAATTTTTGCCCATGCGTGGTGTTTCTAGTTGAGGTAGAAAGGGCAATGGCATTTGCAGGAAAAGCCAAAGGAGGAGTGGGGCAGCCAAGACAGCCTGTGTGGATTCAGGCCTTCAGTCTTGACTCAAGAGCATTTGCTGGATTCCTGCCACTTGGATTGGTATCCCTAAGTGCAATGTCACTGGTGGAAGGAGAGCCTTGCTGAAGTGAGAGAGCAGAAAGATCAGAGAGGGTGCTCGGGAAGGTCTCCTGTGGTGCAGAGCTGTCAGCGCCTGTGAGGGGAGAGCGGGCCCGGCCTAGCCCGGGGCGGAGCCGCAGCAGAGCCCCGGCAGAGGCCGGAGCAGCCCGAGCCTGGGCAGAGGCAGGCTGGAAGGAGGCCCTTGTAGCTGCGAGAGGCAGCAGGCGGGCCCTGGGTGCCTCTTGCTGGGAGCGGGCGAATCCTGCGCTCCCAGAGCCCGGGGGCAGCTGGCTGCTGCCGAGGGGAAGCGCAGCCGTGCTGGGCACAGCCCGCACTGGAGGCATCGGCCGTCTGGAGTGTGCCCGGGAGCAGAGAAAGGCCAAGGGCAGCCGAGGGCCGCTGGGCTGTCTGAGGATTGCTCCTCTTCTGCTGGCTGCCCTGTAAGTGCTGGGCAAGGTCAGCAGCGTGTGCTCACTCTGGGCACCGGGGCAGGGAGCCCGGCTGCTCGGCAGGCTGGAGCACAGGGCAGCCTCCTTCAGGCACGGCACTTCTGCCCGGGGAAGTGAGGCCAGCGGGAGGCAGGGACAGCTTGGCCGGTCACATCTGCAGGAGCCAGCGCCTCACGCAGCTCTGGGAGGAAGCGCCTGCAATCCTGCACTTGTGCACTGAGCCACAGCAAAGGGGGGAGATGCAGAGTGTTTTGCAGAAATATTCAGGGCCATCAGGCCAGGCTGCTTTGTGCTGTCTGTGCACAGCAAGCGCTGTGCAATGCAGCTGTGAGCTGCTGGCAGAGAGGGAATCGGGGATGTGCCTGACGGTTTTGCTTGAGCTGATTTGGAAGGAAGCAGAATAATTTCAGTAGGAAATCTGTGTTTTCTTCATTAATTTAAGAAAGAAAATTGCAATGTGTCTTCACTCAGCAAAAGCACTTGCGGAACTTTTTGGCGAAATGCTTGTGCTTGATTCCCAGAAAAGAAAGGAGAGGCTTTGGGAAAATGTTCAAGTGTAACAAATGGGGCTTAATCTTGTGAATTCCTTTAGCTTTAACAGGCAGTGCTGAACCCTGTATTCCCCCATTGCAGTGCTTAATATGTGCAAGTGGCTATCTTAACCTTGAGAATAAAGAGAATGGTGCTTCTAAGAAGGTAGCTGGAATGCATTCAAGGGAAAGAAAGTGTTTTTAGGATGCTTTTGACTAGTAAAGGAGAATTTGAGGAATGGAGTATTTCTCAAACAACTGTGTGCAAGGTCCTGCCATATCTGCTCCATGTCTGAGCAGGTTGACAATGCAATGAAGATAAGTATCTTGTTTAACAGGTGGCAACTTGACCCTTTGTCCTGACTGAGGGCAAATTTGGGAGAGAAGCCCCGAAGGGGTTCCTCTAGAAAGTAGATTCAATCAGCCCCTCTCTCAACCGGTTTGGGAAAAATACCTCCTTGGAGAAAAGTGGAAAAAACTGTTGATTAAGTAATAAAACCTAAAAAATATGAAACAATAAAACCTCTTGCTGCTCCAAAAGAGAGACAAACTCATAAAGTCTCCTCCGTGGGCTGTAGCTCAGTGCAGTCAGTCTCATCAGTCCCTGCGGCGCTGGAAATGCCGCGGCCCAGGCCCAGCCCGGTGGGTCACAGGTGTGAGCTGCTGGTGTTCTTCTGGTGTTCAGTCTGGAGAAGGTCTAAACAGGTCCAAAGAAAAGGGAAAAAAAACCCCACAGTCCAGGGAACTTCTTTGCCTCAGCTAGCTAAAAGAAACTAAAAGCAAAGGAGAGCTCTGTCCTGCTGTCTGTCCATCCGCAGACAGCACAGTCCAGGGGCAGAAGTGTGGAGGAGCGAGTGCAGATTCTGAAAAGAAACTCCATGCTTCTTCTCTCCTCCTTCAGTCTTGGAACACGTCTTAAAGGTGCAGCACTAATTATTCAGCAAAATCAGAGCAGATGACTGGGGATACAAGCATCATATAGTCAAGCCAGGACAGCCTTGAGAGAGAAACAATGTATTGGTCCATCGGTGGGCAGGAAAGCTTGGAAAGGGGAACAATGCATAATGGAGCCCTTGGTGGCAGCGAGTGGGTATGGTGAGCCATCCTGGCCTCATCTCCCATGCTGGCCATGTGTGAGCTGATGCTGTAAGTGGGAAAATTCCACTCCTGAGCAGGAGATAGAGTGCCTGGTTCTGGGGTGGAGGGGTGAGAAGGATGAGATGCACACCGTTTTGATCCAGGAGATGTCCTGAAAGAGCACTGCCTACCTGCCCCTGCTGCTGAGCAGCACGCTCCATCTCCTTCTCCTGCTCAGCAGATTTTTGGGAATCCAGGGCTTGGTATGTATTACTTGCTTTGCAGGCCCAATTGTGTCTTAGGTTCTTTTGTGCATGGGTCTCCTCCTGAACCGGTGACAATGACCACCAGGGAGCTACAGGATGCTCCTACTCTGATGTCAGTAAATTCTGAGAAGTGATTTAAATATGTCAGACAAATTGGGGTAATGTTTAGCCTGTGTATTTCAGCAAAGTATTGAATATGTCTTAATTCCATGTATACAAACGAGTAAGGGAGATTGCTGGGTGTGCATGTGTTAGAGAAGTGATTCCCTATGCACCGAGTACTAAAATGCAGTATTACCTTCTTTCTATCGCTGAGCTGGCAGCAGGGATTTGGCCCTGCTTGGTAACTTTCATTTTGGCGACTTCTGTTGAGCAGGTAAGACAGGTCAAAATGAAACATATTCAGCTGTTTCCCTCTGGTTCACCTTTTTGGGAGCCAAGGTGTCCTGGGTGCAGCCCCACAAACCCCTTGGTTTCCCCACCAGTTGTCCTGCCTTGTTCCCAGGTGTGCCCAGCTCTGGCAGGAGAAAGAGCCCGCAGCGCAGTGGGCGCCGTGCCCTGCCCAGCCGGGGCTCTCTGGCACAGAGCAGCAGCAGCAGCGTCAGCACCGTTCAACCCGCTCCTGCCTTGGCTTCCCCCGGGACACAGAAGCCTCTGGAAATCGGCACTGCCAGTGGCATTCCCAGCCTGGAGCGGCTGCTGCTGGCAGGCAGCTGCTGCCAGTTTGACTGCTTCCAAGGGGGAATAAAGGCAGAGATGTACATGCACCGGAGCCCTGGGCATGTCCAAGAAACGTGCAAATACATGGGAGATTTGTTAAGAATGGTTTCGGCTGTTATGCCAACAGTGGCTTCTTTCCTGGTTCTGTGCAATGCTTTGGGCCATTTTCTTGGTCTGCTTTCCTTTGCTTGTGTCCCATCTGAGTGCTCAGTTGGGGGACAGGCTGTAGGTGGTTGGGGCACTCTTGGAGTTACTCTTGGATTCCCTTTAATAACAGGGTTTGGCCCATGAGAGGAATTTGTACTGCTTTGTGATAGAGGAGAACTTCCCAGACTGTTTTGTGTTTGCTGTAGGAAAGGTTGGTTAATGCTTTGCATAAATTCATGGAGCAGCATAGAGCCTTTGCTTTGTGATGTCAGGGCATGGTTGCCATGTCATCGTGGTGACATCAGAAGGTTGTCTTGGTACACAGAAGGCTTGAGTGTCAGAGCAGCCCTAAAGTTTGCTCAGAGTAGGAGCATCATCCTGATCGAGGCATTTGTCAGTGGGCACTGAGAAGAGGCTTACTTTTTCTACTTTTAGAGCACAGCCGGCAAACTGCAGAGCAGTGCTAACACAATGGAAGGACTGGCTGGTGCACTTTTTGGTGCTTATGCAGTTTGTTATTCCGGGTATTATTTGTCCCACCTGGCACGTAAGTAGAGGTTTTCCCTGGGTGTGACCTAACCTGGCTTTTGTATGTTTTCCTGGTCTTTCCTAGTGACTGAATTTCTGATTAAGAAACAGAGCATTAGGATGCCACTGGTTTGGTGAAGCTTCTGTCAGGATGTTAAGCTAAAAAGGGGGTGTTTGTAGCCACAGGGGCAACATTTGCAAGGGAACGTGCAGGGATTCTCTTCCGTCCATGGGAGAGTCTGTGGCAGCAGAGTCTGTCATTCTCTCAGTTTGCTGGGACAGCAAGAATGCTTTGAAAATGGAGACTAGGAGACCTTATTGGAGGGCCTTCTAAAAACTCTGCAGTTGTTCCCAGGATTCAGGAAAAGCTTCTTTCTTTCTAAATTTTATCATGAAGGTATTTGACTGTCTAACTTCATCTTTTACTGAGTGCTAAAATAGTGATTCCCTTTGCAAGGAGGTGCAAACTCCAAAGCAGTGAGTGTCTGCTCCTGAGCCCTGGAGCTGCTGCTGTGTTGTTTCACAAGAGAACTCCCACAGCTCAGGGGGATTTTGGGGAAGCTTTTCTGGGCAAATGTTTTTAGCAAGTTAATGAGAATTAGTGCACAGAACTGATTTTAAAAAAAGAAGTACCTGAGTGAGAGGATAAAAAAAGCTGCTTTATGTGTTTGGTAGAACAGGAGCATTGAATGTTAAAGAACAGCTTGCATTTTTTTGATCATGTTTGTATTCATTCACTGGCAAAACGGCCAAAGTGTAGGCACAACCAAGAATATTGTCCTGATCTCTTGTTGGCTGTGTGAATGAAATGTGTCTCCTGGAAGGATTTTGTGAAATGAAAATCATCTCTGTTTGGGGTGACTTGTTCTGTGGGATTCAGCAGCCCAGGCAGTTTTCTGACAGCATCTGGTTTGTTTTCCCTTGCCCACTACAGGTCACATGAAGCGAATATGCAGCGGTACTAAACATGAGGTGAGTGAGAAAGGAACATTGCACGTTCCTGGTGTTTCAGAATTGTGGAGCAAGCCGTGGGCTTGGCCAATGGCAGTAGAGTGTAGAGGGCTAGCTAGATACACCAAAAAAATTCCATTGTGATGACAGAAGCAGCAAAAAGAAGGCATCACTGGCAAATTCCCGCTTTTTCATTTAAGAAACTTAAAAAAAATAAAAGCTTTATTTTACAGAGAGAATCTTGCTACCTGATAATAGTCAGGGTGGAATTTTCAAATCAGAGCAATATGAAGTACATTTGAAGTACCCAATTATAATTCAGTCAGTGTGACTTAGAATCCCATTCAAATCAATATTTTGAATCCTCCTTACAAGACATGGTGGTAGATCTGAAAAGAAATTTTGTTCTAAATGATAGGAAAAGCCTGTCCCTCATGATTCTCTCTTGCCACAGACGACAGAACCAGCAGCCGTCTCTCCCCTGGCTCCCGCTGCTCCTGGTGAAGAAGGCCAAGAGGGTGAAACTGAGGTGGATGACCGCCAGCCCCCATCAGGGGTCAGCCCAGAGCCTGGATATCCTGAGCCTGTAAGTGCCAGTTGTGTGTGGTGCTGTCTTTGGTTCAAGGCAGAGCTGCAATTTTGGAGCAGGCCGTGCTTCCTGTTAGTGGCTGAGGATGCTGAGTGCTGGAGTCCTGCCAGGATGGTGGGATTTCCTCCAGGCAGCAAGAGCAGCACTTGGCCTTTGAGCTGGGATGGATAAGCACCTAAGGGCTGGTGCCTATTGTTGAGCACCTGGCTGCTTGGCTGAGGGAAACTGTGTCTCTTGGCTTCTGCAGTGCTATGGCCAAGGGCACAGGTGGTGGTGCTGGCGGTCACAGGGCTTGGTTTGTTTGTTGTCCCTTTTTGGAAAGGTGTGTTTGGCTTGTGAAAGTGGCCTGTAGTTTTCTTGAGTAATTCTTCAGTTCTACAAAGTCTTTTTTGGGCCAGGTGTCTTTGGCTTTTGATAAGCTGCCAGGAGATGGTTGTGTTGTCCATGAAGCTGTGGGGGGCCATTGTTGTGGTGTGCGGCCAAAGAAACCAAGCGAGTAGTTCTGAAGCCTCCTTGTGAGGCAAACAGCAGAAGGGGCAAGTTTCTCTGGATGCATTTTTTGATGACCCTGCAGCTTTGGCATGTGCCTTGGAGCTTGGAGTGAAGCTGCAAGTCCTTGACTGTTGTTATTTAGAGGAGGAAGGCCATCTAGAATAGGTGGAATGTGTATTTGAAATCAAAGGGGCCAATATGTGGCTCGGGAGCTGCGTGGGTCAAAATGAGCCAGGGGTGCCGTAGAGGATCAGCTGAGCAAGATCCAGCCTGGGACCAGGTGTCCAAGAAGGGCAAGGGCATCGTGGCCTGTGTCAGCAGCAGAGGGGCAGCAGGAGCAGGGCAGTGAGCGTCGCCCTGTGCTGGGCAGCGCTGCGGCCACAGCTGGAGTGCTGTGTGCAGCTGTGGGCCCTGTGACACAGAAAGGGATTGAGGGGCTGGAGCGTGTGCAGAGAAGGCCATGGGAGCTGGATAAGGGGCTGATGCAGAATGCCAGTGAGGAGGTGCTGAGGGAGCTTTAGCCTGGACAATGGGAGGCTCTTGAGGGACCTTTGGGCAGACTTTCATCAATTCCTGCATGACAGTGCTCAGCACAAGGGCTGTTCCCTTAGCAAACGTCTCCCTCACTGCATCCATGTGCTTTAGACACTGAAGCAGGTGACACCTCCATCTTGTGGCTCGTTGGCTTGTTGGCTTGTTGGTTGTCTAGGAGAGGTTTTCCCTGTTCATTTTGTCCTTTTCCAGGAAGCCAAGCTGCTTCTGCACAATGTTTCCTGCCCTTTTCATGCACTGGATGAGATTGTGATCCAGGTTGAGTTTCCCACGTCTGCAGCAGCAGTAGCACAGGCCTTGCTGTCTCTTCCCTCCTTTTCCATTTCAGAGCTTGCAAGAACTAAAAGCTCCGTTTCAGAGAGACAAGGTTGCTTGCTGATAGCAGCCAGGGAGCAATATCAAGATTCTATCCATCTAGAGTTGTGTTGTAGTGGCCCATTATAATTTTGTTGGTGGGACTTGGAATCCCTGTGTGGCTAGGAAATGTTGTGAATTCTCCTTAGAAGACGTGGTGGTAGATCTGAAAAGAAATTTTGTTCTAAATGATAGGAAAAGCCTGTCCCTCATGATTCTCTCTTGCCACAGACGACAGAACCAGCAGCCGTCTCCCTCCTGGCTCCCGCTGCTCCTGGTGAAGAAGGCCAAGAGGGTGAAACTGAGGTGGATGACCGCCAGCCCCCATCAGGGGTCAGCCCAGAGCCTGGATATCCTGAGCCTGTAAGTGCCAGTTGTGTGTGGTGCTGTCTTTGGTTCAAGGCAGAGCTGCAATTTTGGAGCAGGCCGTGCTTCCTGTTAGTGGCTGAGGATGCTGAGTGCTGGAGTCCTGCCAGGATGGTGGGATTTCCTCCAGGCAGCAAGAGCAGCACTTGGCCTTTGAGCTGGGATGGATGAGCACCTAAGGGCTGGTGCCTGCGGTTGAGCACCTGGCTGCTTGGCTGAGGGAAACTGTGTCTCTTGGCTTCTGCAGTGCTATGGCCAAGGGCACAGGTGGTGGTGCTGGCGGTCACAGGGCTTGGTTTGTTTGTTGTCCCTTTTTGGAAAGGTGTGTTTGGCTTGTGAAAGTGGCCTGTAGTTTTCTTGAGTAATTCTTCAGTTCTACAAAGTCTTTTTTGGGCCAGGTGTCTTTGGCTTTTGATAAGCTGCCAGGAGATGGTTGTGTTGTCCATGAAGCCGTGGGGGGCCATTGTTGTGGTGTGCGGCCAAAGAAACCAAGCGAGTAGTTCTGAAGCCTCCTTGTGAGGCAAACAGCAGAAGGGGCAAGTTTCTCTGGATGCATTTTTTGATGACCCTGCAGCTTTGGCATGTGCCTTGGAGCTTGGAGTGAAGCTGCAAGTCCTTGACTGTTGTTATTTAGAGGAGGAAGGCCATCTAGAATAGGTGGAATGTGTATTTGAAATCAAAGGGGCCAATACGTGGCTCGGGAGCTGCGTGGGTCAAAATGAGCCAGGGGTGCCGTAGAGGATCCGCTGAGCAAGATCCAGCCTGGGACCAGGTGTCCAAGAAGGGCAAGGGCATCGTGGCCTGTGTCAGCAGCAGAGGGGCAGCAGGAGCAGGGCAGTGAGCGTCGCCCTGTGCTGGGCAGCGCTGCGGCCACAGCTGGAGTGCTGTGTGCAGCTGTGGGCCCTGTGACGCAGAAAGGGATTGAGGGGCTGGAGCGTGTGCAGAGAAGGCCATGGGAGCTGGGTAAGGGGGTGATGCAGAATGCCAGTGAGGAGGTGCTGAGGGAGCTTTAGCCTGGACAATGGGAGGCTCTTGAGGGACCTTCAGGCGGACTTTCATCAATTCCTGCATGACAGTGCTCAGCACAAGGGCTGTTCCCTTAGCAAACGTCTCCCTCACTGCATCCATGTGCTTTAGACACTGAAGCAGGTGACACCTCCATCTTGTGGCTCGTTGGCTTGTTGGCTTGTTGGTTGTCTAGGAGAGGTTTTCCCTGTTCATTTTGTCCTTTTCCAGGAAGCCAAGCTGCTTCTGCACAATGTTTCCTGCCCTTTTCATGCACTGGATGAGATTGTGATCCAGGTTGAGTTTCCCACGTCTGCAGCAGCAGTAGCACAGGCCTTGCTGTCTCTTCCCTCCTTTTCCATTTCAGAGCTTGCAAGAACTAAAAGCTCCGTTTCAGAGAGACAAGGTTGCTTGCTGATAGCAGCCAGGGAGCAATATCAAGTTTCTATCCATCTAGAGTTGTGTTGTAGTGGCCCATTATAATTTTGTTGGTGGGACTTGGAATCCCTGTGTGGCTAGGAAATGTTGTGAATTCTCCTTAGAAGATGTGGTGGTAGATCTGAATAGAAATTTTGTTCTAAATGATAGGTAATGGTGTGTGCCTCATTCTTTTCTCCTGCCACAGATGACAGAACACGCAGCCGTCTCTCCCCTGGCTCCCGCTGCTCTTGGTGAAGAAGGCCAAGAGGGTGAAACTGAGGTGGATGACCGCCAGCCCCCATCAGTGGTCAGCCCAGAGCCTGGATATCCTGAGCCTGTAAGTGCCAGTTGTGTGTGGTGCTGTCTTTGGTTCAAGGCAGAGCTGCAATTTTGGAGCAGGCCGTGCTTCCTGTTAGTGGCTGAGGATGCTGAGTGCTGGAGTCCTGCCAGGATGGTGGGATTTCCTCCAGTCAGCAAGAGCAGCACTTGGCCTTTGAGCTGGGATGGATGAGCACCTAAGGGCTGGTGCCTGCGGTTGAGCACCTGGCTGCTTGGCTGAGGGAAACTGTGTCTCTTGGCTTCTGCAGTGCTATGGCCAAGGGCACAGGTGGTGGTGCTGGCGATCACAGGGCTTGGTTTGTTTGTTGTCCCTTTTTGGAAAGGTGTGTTTGGCTTGTGAAAGTGGCCTGTAGTTTTCTTGAGTAATTCTTCAGTTCTACAAAGTCTTTTTTGGGCCAGGTGTCTTTGGCTTTTGATAAGCTGCCAGGAGATGGTTGTGTTGTCCATGAAGCTGTGGGGGGCCATTGTTGTGGCGTGCGGCCAAAGAAACCAAGCGAGTAGTTCTGAAGCCTCCTTGTGAGGCAAACAGCAGAAGGGGCAAGTTTCTCTGGATGCATTTTTTGATGACCCTGCAGCTTTGGCATGTGCCTTGGAGCTTGGAGTGAAGCTGCAAGTCCTTGACTGTTGTTATTTAGAGGAGGAAGGCCATCTAGAATAGGTGGAATGTGTATTTGAAATCAAAGGGGCCAATACGTGGCTCGGGAGCTGCGTGGGTCAAAATGAGCCAGGGGTGCCGTAGAGGATCCGCTGAGCAAGATCCAGCCTGGGACCAGGTGTCCAAGAAGGGCAAGGGCATCGTGGCCTGTGTCAGCAGCAGAGGGGCAGCAGGAGCAGGGCAGTGAGCGTCGCCCTGTGCTGGGCAGCGCTGCGGCCACAGCTGGAGTGCTGTGTGCAGCTGTGGGCCCTGTGACGCAGAAAGGGATTGAGGGGCTGGAGCGTGTGCAGAGAAGGCCACGGGAGCTGGGTAAGGGGGTGATGCAGAATGCCAGTGAGGAGGTGCTGAGGGAGCTTTAGCCTGGACAATGGGAGGCTCTTGAGGGACCTTCAGGCGGACTTTCATCAATTCCTGCATGACAGTGCTCAGCACAAGGGCTGTTTCCTTAGCAAACGTCTCCCTCACTGCATCCATGTGCTTTAGACACTGAAGCAGGTGACACCTCCATCTTGTGGCTCGTTGGCTTGTTGGCTTGTTGGTTGTCTAGGAGAGGTTTTCCCTGTTCATTTTGTCATTTTCCAGGAAGCCAAGCTGCTTCTGCACAATGTTTCCTGCCCTTTTCATGCACTGGATGAGATTGTGATCCAGGTTGAGTTTCCCACGTCTGCAGCAGCAGTAGCACAGGCCTTGCTGTCTCTTCCCTCCTTTTCCATTTCAGAGCTTGCAAGAACTAAAAGCTCCGTTTCAGAGAGACAAGGTTGCTTGCTGATAGCAGCCAGGGAGCAATATCAAGATTCTATCCATCTAGAGTTGTGTTGTAGTGGCCCATTATAATTTTGTTGGTGGAACTTGGAATCCCTGTGTGGCTAGGAAATGTTGTGAATTCTCCTTAGAAGATGTGGTGGTAGATCTGAAAAGAAATTTTGTTCTAAATGATAGGTAATGGTGTGTGCCTCATTCTTTTCTCCTGCCACAGATGACAGAACACGCAGCCGTCTCTCCCCTGGCTCCCGCTGCTCTTGGTGAAGAAGGCCAAGAGGGTGAAACTGAGGTGGATGACCACCAGCCCCCATCAGTGGTCAGCCCAGAGCCTGGATATCCTGAGCCTGTAAGTGCCAGTTGTGTGTGGTGCTGTCTTTGGTTCAAGGCAGAGCTGCAATTTTGGAGCAGGCCGTGCTTCCTGTTAGTGGCTGAGGATGCTGAGTGCTGGAGTCCTGCCAGGATGGTGGGATTTCCTCCAGGCAGCAAGAGCAGCACTTGGCCTTTGAGCTGGGATGGATAAGCACCTAAGGGCTGGTGCCTGCGGTTGAGCACCTGGCTGCTTGGCTGAAGGAAACTGTGTCTCTTGGCTTCTGCAGTGCTATGGCCAAGGGCACAGGTGGTGGTGCTGGCGATCACAGGGCTTGGTTTGTTTGTTGTCCCTTTTTGGAAAGGTGTGTTTGGCTTGTGAAAGTGGCCTGTAGTTTTCTTGAGTAATTCTTCAGTTCTACAAAGTCTTTTTTGTGCCAGGTGTCTTTGGCTTTTGATAAGCTGCCAGGAGATGGTTGTGTTGTCCATGAAGCTGTGGGGGGCCATTGTTGTGGCGTGCGGCCAAAGAAACCAAGCGAGTAGTTCTGAAGCCTCCTTGTGAGGCAAACAGCAGAAGGGGCAAGTTTCTCTGGATGCATTTTTTGATGACCCTGCAGCTTTGGCATGTGCCTTGGAGCTTGGAGTGAAGCTGCAAGTCCTTGACTGTTGTTATTTAGAGGAGGAAGGCCATCTAGAATAGGTGGAATGTGTATTTGAAATCAAAGGGGCCAATACGTGGCTCGGGAGCTGCGTGGGTCAAAATGAGCCAGGGGTGCCGTAGAGGATCCGCTGAGCAAGATCCAGCCTGGGACCAGGTGTCCAAGAAGGGCAAGGGCATCGTGGCCTGTGTCAGCAGCAGAGGGGCAGCAGGAGCAGGGCAGTGAGCGTCGCCCTGTGCTGGGCAGCGCTGCGGCCACAGCTGGAGTGCTGTGTGCAGCTGTGGGCCCTGTGACGCAGAAAGGGATTGAGGGGCTGGAGCGTGTGCAGAGAAGGCCACGGGAGCTGGGTAAGGGGGTGATGCAGAATGCCAGTGAGGAGGTGCTGAGGGAGCTTTAGCCTGGACAATGGGAGGCTCTTGAGGGACCTTCAGGCGGACTTTCATCAATTCCTGCATGACAGTGCTCAGCACAAGGGCTGTTTCCTTAGCAAACGTCTCCCTCACTGCATCCATGTGCTTTAGACACTGAAGCAGGTGACACCTCCATCTTGTGGCTCGTTGGCTTGTTGGCTTGTTGGTTGTCTAGGAGAGGTTTTCCCTGTTCATTTTGTCATTTTCCAGGAAGCCAAGCTGCTTCTGCACAATGTTTCCTGCCCTTTTCATGCACTGGATGAGATTGTGATCCAGGTTGAGTTTCCCACGTCTGCAGCAGCAGTAGCACAGGCCTTGCTGTCTCTTCCCTCCTTTTCCATTTCAGAGCTTGCAAGAACTAAAAGCTCCGTTTCAGAGAGACAAGGTTGCTTGCTGATAGCAGCCAGGGAGCAATATCAAGATTCTATCCATCTAGAGTTGTGTTGTAGTGGCCCATTATAATTTTGTTGGTGGAACTTGGAATCCCTGTGTGGCTAGGAAATGTTGTGAATTCTCCTTAGAAGATGTGGTGGTAGATCTGAAAAGAAATTTTGTTCTAAATGATAGGTAATGGTGTGTGCCTCATTCTTTTCTCCTGCCACAGATGACAGAACACGCAGCCGTCTCTCCCCTGGCTCCCGCTGCTCTTGGTGAAGAAGGCCAAGAGGGTGAAACTGAGGTGGATGACCACCAGCCCCCATCAGTGGTCAGCCCAGAGCCTGGATATCCTGAGCCTGTAAGTGCCAGTTGTGTGTGGTGCTGTCTTTGGTTCAAGGCAGAGCTGCAATTTTGGAGCAGGCCGTGCTTCCTGTTAGTGGCTGAGGATGCTGAGTGCTGGAGTCCTGCCAGGATGGTGGGATTTCCTCCAGGCAGCAAGAGCAGCACTTGGCCTTTGAGCTGGGATGGATAAGCACCTAAGGGCTGGTGCCTGCGGTTGAGCACCTGGCTGCTTGGCTGAAGGAAACTGTGTCTCTTGGCTTCTGCAGTGCTATGGCCAAGGGCACAGGTGGTGGTGCTGGCGATCACAGGGCTTGGTTTGTTTGTTGTCCCTTTTTGGAAAGGTGTGTTTGGCTTGTGAAAGTGGCCTGTAGTTTTCTTGAGTAATTCTTCAGTTCTACAAAGTCTTTTTTGTGCCAGGTGTCTTTGGCTTTTGATCAGCTGCCAGGAGATGGTTGTGTTGTCCATGAAGCTGTGGGGGGCCATTGTTGTGGCATGCGGCCAGTGAAACCAAGCGAGTAGTTCTGAAGCCTCCTCGTGAGGCAAACAGCAGAAGGGGCAAGTTTCTCTGGATGCATTTTGTGACGATCCTGCAGCTTTGGCAGTTACCTTGGAGCTTGGAGTGGGGTGAAGCTGCAAGTCCTTGACTGTTGTTATTTAGAGGAGGAAGGCCATCTAGAATAGGTGGAATGTGTATTTGAAATCAAAGGGGCCCATACGTGGCTCGGGAGCTGCGTGGGTCAAAATGAGCCAGGGGTGCCGTAGAGGATCAGCTGAGCAAGATCCAGCCTGGGACCAGGTGTCCAAGAAGGGCAAGGGCATCGTGACCTGTGTCAGCAGCAGAGGGGCAGCAGGAGCAGGGCAGTGAGCGTCGCCCTGTGCTGGGCAGCGCTGCGGCCACAGCTGGAGTGCTGTGTGCAGCTGTGGGCCCTGTGACGCAGAAAGGGATTGAGGGGCTGGAGCGTGTGCAGAGAAGGCCACGGGAGCTGGGTAAGGGGGTGATGCAGAATGCCAGTGAGGAGGTGCTGAGGGAGCTTTAGCCTGGACAATGGGAGGCTCTTGAGGGACCTTCAGGCGGACTTTCATCAATTCCTGCATGACAGTGCTCAGCACAAGGGCTGTTTCCTTAGCAAACGTCTCCCTCACTGCATCCATGTGCTTTAGACACTGAAGCAGGTGACACCTCCATCTTGTGGCTCGTTGGCTTGTTGGCTTGTTGGTTGTCTAGGAGAGGTTTTCCCTGTTCATTTTGTCATTTTCCAGGAAGCCAAGCTGCTTCTGCACAATGTTTCCTGCCCTTTTCATGCACTGGATGAGATTGTGATCCAGGTTGAGTTTCCCACGTCTGCAGCAGCAGTAGCACAGGCCTTGCTGTCTCTTCCCTCCTTTTCCATTTCAGAGCTTGCAAGAACTAAAAGCTCCGTTTCAGAGAGACAAGGTTGCTTGCTGATAGCAGCCAGGGAGCAATATCAAGATTCTATCCATCTAGAGTTGTGTTGTAGTGGCCCATTATAA
Organism: Fringilla coelebs; assembly: GCF_963513975.1. NCBI lineage: Eukaryota > Metazoa > Chordata > Aves > Passeriformes > Fringillidae > Fringilla > Fringilla coelebs. Next base: position 73,112,032 of record NC_140031.1, on the reverse strand, counting down.
TTTTGTTGGTGGAACTTGGAATCCCTGTGTGGCTAGGAAATGTTGTGAATTCTCCTTAGAAGATGTGGTGGTAGATCTGAAAAGAAATTTTGTTCTAAATGATAGGTAATGGTGTGTGCCTCATTCTTTTCTCCTGCCACAGATGACAGAACACGCAGCCGTCTCTCCCCTGGCTCCCGCTGCTCTTGGTGAAGAAGGCCAAGAGGGTGAAACTGAGGTGGATGACCACCAGCCCCCATCAGTGGTCAGCCCAGAGCCTGGATATCCTGAGCCTGTAAGTGCCAGTTGTGTGTGGTGCTGTCTTTGGTTCAAGGCAGAGCTGCAATTTTGGAGCAGGCCGTGCTTCCTGTTAGTGGCTGAGGATGCTGAGTGCTGGAGTCCTGCCAGGATGGTGGGATTTCCTCCAGGCAGCAAGAGCAGCACTTGGCCTTTGAGCTGGGATGGATAAGCACCTAAGGGCTGGTGCCTGCGGTTGAGCACCTGGCTGCTTGGCTGAAGGAAACTGTGTCTCTTGGCTTCTGCAGTGCTATGGCCAAGGGCACAGGTGGTGGTGCTGGCGATCACAGGGCTTGGTTTGTTTGTTGTCCCTTTTTGGAAAGGTGTGTTTGGCTTGTGAAAGTGGCCTGTAGTTTTCTTGAGTAATTCTTCAGTTCTACAAAGTCTTTTTTGGGCCAGGTGTCTTTGGCTTTTGATAAGCTGCCAGGAGATGGTTGTGTTGTCCATGAAGCTGTGGGGGGCCATTGTTGTGGCGTGCGGCCAAAGAAACCAAGCGAGTAGTTCTGAAGCCTCCTTGTGAGGCAAACAGCAGAAGGGGCAAGTTTCTCTGGATGCATTTTGTGACGATCCTGCAGCTTTGGCAGTTACCTTGGAGCTTGGAGTGGGGTGAAGCTGCAAGTCCTTGACTGTTGTTATTTAGAGGAGGAAGGCCATCTAGAATAGGTGGAATGTGTATTTGAAATCAAAGGGGCCAATATGTGGCTCGGGAGCTGCGTGGGTCAAAATGAGCCAGGGGTGCCGTAGAGGATCAGCTGAGCAAGATCCAGCCTGGGACCAGGTGTCCAAGAAGGGCAAGGGCATCGTGGCCTGTGTCAGCAGCAGAGGGGCAGCAGGAGCAGGGCAGTGAGCGTCGCCCTGTGCTGGGCAGCGCTGCGGCCACAGCTGGAGTGCTGTGTGCAGCTGTGGGCCCTGTGACACAGAAAGGGATTGAGGGGCTGGAGCGTGTGCAGAGAAGGCCATGGGAGCTGGATAAGGGGCTGATGCAGAATGCCAGTGAGGAGGTGCTGAGGGAGCTTTAGCCTGGACAATGGGAGGCTCTTGAGGGACCTTTGGGCAGACTTTCATCAATTCCTGCATGACAGTGCTCAGCACAAGGGCTGTTCCCTTAGCAAACGTCTCCCTCACTGCATCCATGTGCTTTAGACACTGAAGCAGGTGACACCTCCATCTTATGGCTCGTTGGCTTGTTGGCTTGTTGGTTGTCTAGGAGAGGTTTTCCCTGTTCATTTTGTCATTTTCCAGGAAGCCAAGCTGCTTCTGCACAATGTTTCCTGCCCTTTTCATGCACTGGATGAGATTGTGATCCAGGTTGAGTTTCCCACGTCTGCAGCAGCAGTAGCACAGGCCTTGCTGTCTCTTCCCTCCTTTTCCATTTCAGAGCTTGCAAGAACTAAAAGCTCCGTTTCAGAGAGACAAGGTTGCTTGCTGATAGCAGCCAGGGAGCAATATCAAGTTTCTATCCATCTAGAGTTGTGTTGTAGTGGCCCATTATAATTTTGTTGGTGGGACTTGGAATCCCTGTGTGGCTAGGAAATGTTGTGAATTCTCCTTAGAAGATGTGGTGGTAGATCTGAATAGAAATTTTGTTCTAAATGATAGGTAATGGTGTGTGCCTCATTCTTTTCTCCTGCCACAGATGACAGAACCAGCAGCCGTCTCTCTCCTGGCTCCCGCTGCTCTTGGTGAAGAAGGCCAAGAGGGTGAAACTGAGGTGGATGACCGCCAGCCCCCATCAGTGGTCAGCCCAGAGCCTGGATATCCTGAGCCTGTAAGTGCCAGTTGTGTGTGGTGCTGTCTTTGGTTCAAGGCAGAGCTGCAATTTTGGAGCAGGCCGTGCTTCCTGTTAGTGGCTGAGGATGCTGAGTGCTGGAGTCCTGCCAGGATGGTGGGATTTCCTCCAGGCAGCAAGAGCAGCACTTGGCCTTTCAGCTGGGATGGATAAGCACCTAAGGGCTGGTGCCTGCGGTTGAGCACCTGGCTGCTTGGCTGAAGGAAACTGTGTCTCTTGGCTTCTGCAGTGCTATGGCCAAGGGCACAGGTGGTGGTGCTGGCGATCACAGGGCTTGGTTTGTTTGTTGTCCCTTTTTGGAAAGGTGTGTTTGGCTTGTGAAAGTGGCCTGTAGTTTTCTTGAGTAATTCTTCAGTTCTACAAAGTCTTTTTTGGGCCAGGTGTCTTTGGCTTTTGATAAGCTGCCAGGAGATGGTTGTGTTGTCCATGAAGCTGTGGGGGGCCATTGTTGTGGCGTGCGGCCAAAGAAACCAAGCGAGTAGTTCTGAAGCCTCCTTGTGAGGCAAACAGCAGAAGGGGCAAGTTTCTCTGGATGCATTTTGTGACGATCCTGCAGCTTTGGCAGTTACCTTGGAGCTTGGAGTGGGGTGAAGCTGCAAGTCCTTGACTGTTGTTATTTAGAGGAGGAAGGCCATCTAGAATAGGTGGAATGTGTATTTGAAATCAAAGGGGCCCATACGTGGCTCGGGAGCTGCGTGGGTCAAAATGAGCCAGGGGTGCCGTAGAGGATCAGCTGAGCAAGATCCAGCCTGGGACCAGGTGTCCAAGAAGGGCAAGGGCATCGTGACCTGTGTCAGCAGCAGAGGGGCAGCAGGAGCAGGGCAGTGAGCGTCGCCCTGTGCTGGGCAGCGCTGCGGCCACAGCTGGAGTGCTGTGTGCAGCTGTGGGCCCTGTGACGCAGAAAGGGATTGAGGGGCTGGAGCGTGTGCAGAGAAGGCCACGGGAGCTGGGTAAGGGGGTGATGCAGAATGCCAGTGAGGAGGTGCTGAGGGAGCTTTAGCCTGGACAATGGGAGGCTCTTGAGGGACCTTCAGGCGGACTTTCATCAATTCCTGCATGACAGTGCTCAGCACAAGGGCTGTTTCCTTAGCAAACGTCTCCCTCACTGCATCCATGTGCTTTAGACACTGAAGCAGGTGACACCTCCATCTTGTGGCTCGTTGGCTTGTTGGCTTGTTGGTTGTCTAGGAGAGGTTTTCCCTGTTCATTTTGTCATTTTCCAGGAAGCCAAGCTGCTTCTGCACAATGTTTCCTGCCCTTTTCATGCACTGGATGAGATTGTGATCCAGGTTGAGTTTCCCACGTCTGCAGCAGCAGTAGCACAGGCCTTGCTGTCTCTTCCCTCCTTTTCCATTTCAGAGCTTGCAAGAACTAAAAGCTCCGTTTCAGAGAGACAAGGTTGCTTGCTGATAGCAGCCAGGGAGCAATATCAAGATTCTATCCATCTAGAGTTGTGTTGTAGTGGCCCATTATAATTTTGTTGGTGGAACTTGGAATCCCTGTGTGGCTAGGAAATGTTGTGAATTCTCCTTAGAAGATGTGGTGGTAGATCTGAAAAGAAATTTTGTTCTAAATGATAGGTAATGGTGTGTGCCTCATTCTTTTCTCCTGCCACAGATGACAGAACACGCAGCCGTCTCTCCCCTGGCTCCCGCTGCTCTTGGTGAAGAAGGCCAAGAGGGTGAAACTGAGGTGGATGACCACCAGCCCCCATCAGTGGTCAGCCCAGAGCCTGGATATCCTGAGCCTGTAAGTGCCAGTTGTGTGTGGTGCTGTCTTTGGTTCAAGGCAGAGCTGCAATTTTGGAGCAGGCCGTGCTTCCTGTTAGTGGCTGAGGATGCTGAGTGCTGGAGTCCTGCCAGGATGGTGGGATTTCCTCCAGGCAGCAAGAGCAGCACTTGGCCTTTGAGCTGGGATGGATAAGCACCTAAGGGCTGGTGCCTGCGGTTGAGCACCTGGCTGCTTGGCTGAGGGAAACTGTGTCTCTTGGCTTCTGCAGTGCTATGGCCAAGAGCACAGGTGGTGGTGCTGGCGATCACAGGGCTTGGTTTGTTTGTTGTCCCTTTTTGGAAAGGTGTGTTTGGCTTGTGAAAGTGGCCTGTAGTTTTCTTGAGTAATTCTTCAGTTCTACAAAGTCTTTTTTGGGCCAGGTGTCTTTGGCTTTTGATAAGCTGCCAGGAGATGGTTGTGTTGTCCATGAAGCTGTGGGGGGCCATTGTTGTGGCGTGCGGCCAAAGAAACCAAGCGAGTAGTTCTGAAGCCTCCTTGTGAGGCAAACAGCAGAAGGGGCAAGTTTCTCTGGATGCATTTTGTGACGATCCTGCAGCTTTGGCAGTTACCTTGGAGCTTGGAGTGGGGTGAAGCTGCAAGTCCTTGACTGTTGTTATTTAGAGGAGGAAGGCCATCTAGAATAGGTGGAATGTGTATTTGAAATCAAAGGGGCCAATATGTGGCTCGGGAGCTGCGTGGGTCAAAATGAGCCAGGGGTGCCGTAGAGGATCAGCTGAGCAAGATCCAGCCTGGGACCAGGTGTCCAAGAAGGGCAAGGGCATCGTGGCCTGTGTCAGCAGCAGAGGGGCAGCAGGAGCAGGGCAGTGAGCGTCGCCCTGTGCTGGGCAGCGCTGCGGCCACAGCTGGAGTGCTGTGTGCAGCTGTGGGCCCTGTGACACAGAAAGGGATTGAGGGGCTGGAGCGTGTGCAGAGAAGGCCATGGGAGCTGGATAAGGGGCTGATGTAGAATGCCAGTGAGGAGGTGCTGAGGGAGCTTTAGCCTGGACAATGGGAGGCTCTTGAGGGACCTTTGGGCAGACTTTCATCAATTCCTGCATGACAGTGCTCAGCACAAGGGCTGTTCCCTTAGCAAACGTCTCCCTCACTGCATCCATGTGCTTTAGACACTGAAGCAGGTGACACCTCCATCTTATGGCTCGTTGGCTTGTTGGCTTGTTGGTTGTCTAGGAGAGGTTTTCCCTGTTCATTTTGTCATTTTCCAGGAAGCCAAGCTGCTTCTGCACAATGTTTCCTGCCCTTTTCATGCACTGGATGAGATTGTGATCCAGGTTGAGTTTCCCACGTCTGCAGCAGCAGTAGCACAGGCCTTGCTGTCTCTTCCCTCCTTTTCCATTTCAGAGCTTGCAAGAACTAAAAGCTCCGTTTCAGAGAGACAAGGTTGCTTGCTGATAGCAGCCAGGGAGCAATATCAAGTTTCTATCCATCTAGAGTTGTGTTGTAGTGGCCCATTATAATTTTGTTGGTGGGACTTGGAATCCCTGTGTGGCTAGGAAATGTTGTGAATTCTCCTTAGAAGATGTGGTGGTAGATCTGAATAGAAATTTTGTTCTAAATGATAGGTAATGGTGTGTGCCTCATTCTTTTCTCCTGCCACAGATGACAGAACACGCAGCCGTCTCTCCCCTGGCTCCCGCTGCTCTTGGTGAAGAAGGCCAAGAGGGTGAAACTGAGGTGGATGACCGCCAGCCCCCATCAGTGGTCAGCCCAGAGCCTGGATATCCTGAGCCTGTAAGTGCCAGTTGTGTGTGGTGCTGTCTTTGGTTCAAGGCAGAGCTGCAATTTTGGAGCAGGCCGTGCTTCCTGTTAGTGGCTGAGGATGCTGAGTGCTGGAGTCCTGCCAGGATGGTGGGATTTCCTCCAGGCAGCAAGAGCAGCACTTGGCCTTTCAGCTGGGATGGATAAGCACCTAAGGGCTGGTGCCTGCGGTTGAGCACCTGGCTGCTTGGCTGAAGGAAACTGTGTCTCTTGGCTTCTGCAGTGCTATGGCCAAGGGCACAGGTGGTGGTGCTGGCGATCACAGGGCTTGGTTTGTTTGATGTCCCTTTTTGGAAAGGTGTGTTTGGCTTGTGAAAGTGGCCTGTAGTTTTCTTGAGTAATTCTTCAGTTCTACAAAGTCTTTTTTGGGCCAGGTGTCTTTGGCTTTTGATAAGCTGCCAGGAGATGGTTGTGTTGTCCATGAAGCTGTGGGGGGCCATTGTTGTGGCGTGCGGCCAAAGAAACCAAGCGAGTAGTTCTGAAGCCTCCTTGTGAGGCAAACAGCAGAAGGGGCAAGTTTCTCTGGATGCATTTTGTGACGATCCTGCAGCTTTGGCAGTTACCTTGGAGCTTGGAGTGGGGTGAAGCTGCAAGTCCTTGACTGTTGTTATTTAGAGGAGGAAGGCCATCTAGAATAGGTGGAATGTGTATTTGAAATCAAAGGGGCCCATACGTGGCTCGGGAGCTGCGTGGGTCAAAATGAGCCAGGGGTGCCGTAGAGGATCAGCTGAGCAAGATCCAGCCTGGGACCAGGTGTCCAAGAAGGGCAAGGGCATCGTGACCTGTGTCAGCAGCAGAGGGGCAGCAGGAGCAGGGCAGTGAGCGTCGCCCTGTGCTGGGCAGCGCTGCGGCCACAGCTGGAGTGCTGTGTGCAGCTGTGGGCCCTGTGACACAGAAAGGGATTGAGGGGCTGGAGCGTGTGCAGAGAAGGCCACGGGAGCTGGGTAAGGGGGTGATGCAGAATGCCAGTGAGGAGGTGCTGAGGGAGCTTTAGCCTGGACAATGGGAGGCTCTTGAGGGACCTTCAGGCGGACTTTCATCAATTCCTGCATGACAGTGCTCAGCACAAGGGCTGTTTCCTTAGCAAACGTCTCCCTCACTGCATCCATGTGCTTTAGACACTGAAGCAGGTGACACCTCCATCTTGTGGCTCGTTGGCTTGTTGGCTTGTTGGTTGTCTAGGAGAGGTTTTCCCTGTTCATTTTGTCATTTTCCAGGAAGCCAAGCTGCTTCTGCACAATGTTTCCTGCCCTTTTCATGCACTGGATGAGATTGTGATCCAGGTTGAGTTTCCCACGTCTGCAGCAGCAGTAGCACAGGCCTTGCTGTCTCTTCCCTCCTTTTCCATTTCAGAGCTTGCAAGAACTAAAAGCTCCGTTTCAGAGAGACAAGGTTGCTTGCTGATAGCAGCCAGGGAGCAATATCAAGATTCTATCCATCTAGAGTTGTGTTGTAGTGGCCCATTATAATTTTGTTGGTGGAACTTGGAATCCCTGTGTGGCTAGGAAATGTTGTGAATTCTCCTTAGAAGATGTGGTGGTAGATCTGAAAAGAAATTTTGTTCTAAATGATAGGTAATGGTGTGTGCCTCATTCTTTTCTCCTGCCACAGATGACAGAACACGCAGCCGTCTCTCCCCTGGCTCCCGCTGCTCTTGGTGAAGAAGGCCAAGAGGGTGAAACTGAGGTGGATGACCACCAGCCCCCATCAGTGGTCAGCCCAGAGCCTGGATATCCTGAGCCTGTAAGTGCCAGTTGTGTGTGGTGCTGTCTTTGGTTCAAGGCAGAGCTGCAATTTTGGAGCAGGCCGTGCTTCCTGTTAGTGGCTGAGGATGCTGAGTGCTGGAGTCCTGCCAGGATGGTGGGATTTCCTCCAGGCAGCAAGAGCAGCACTTGGCCTTTGAGCTGGGATGGATAAGCACCTAAGGGCTGGTGCCTGCGGTTGAGCACCTGGCTGCTTGGCTGAGGGAAACTGTGTCTCTTGGCTTCTGCAGTGCTATGGCCAAGAGCACAGGTGGTGGTGCTGGCGATCACAGGGCTTGGTTTGTTTGTTGTCCCTTTTTGGAAAGGTGTGTTTGGCTTGTGAAAGTGGCCTGTAGTTTTCTTGAGTAATTCTTCAGTTCTACAAAGTCTTTTTTGGGCCAGGTGTCTTTGGCTTTTGATAAGCTGCCAGGAGATGGTTGTGTTGTCCATGAAGCTGTGGGGGGCCATTGTTGTGGCGTGCGGCCAAAGAAACCAAGCGAGTAGTTCTGAAGCCTCCTTGTGAGGCAAACAGCAGAAGGGGCAAGTTTCTCTGGATGCATTTTGTGACGATCCTGCAGCTTTGGCAGTTACCTTGGAGCTTGGAGTGGGGTGAAGCTGCAAGTCCTTGACTGTTGTTATTTAGAGGAGGAAGGCCATCTAGAATAGGTGGAATGTGTATTTGAAATCAAAGGGGCCAATATGTGGCTCGGGAGCTGCGTGGGTCAAAATGAGCCAGGGGTGCCGTAGAGGATCAGCTGAGCAAGATCCAGCCTGGGACCAGGTGTCCAAGAAGGGCAAGGGCATCGTGGCCTGTGTCAGCAGCAGAGGGGCAGCAGGAGCAGGGCAGTGAGCGTCGCCCTGTGCTGGGCAGCGCTGCGGCCACAGCTGGAGTGCTGTGTGCAGCTGTGGGCCCTGTGACACAGAAAGGGATTGAGGGGCTGGAGCGTGTGCAGAGAAGGCCATGGGAGCTGGATAAGGGGCTGATGCAGAATGCCAGTGAGGAGGTGCTGAGGGAGCTTTAGCCTGGACAATGGGAGGCTCTTGAGGGACCTTTGGGCAGACTTTCATCAATTCCTGCATGACAGTGCTCAGCACAAGGGCTGTTCCCTTAGCAAACGTCTCCCTCACTGCATCCATGTGCTTTAGACACTGAAGCAGGTGACACCTCCATCTTATGGCTCGTTGGCTTGTTGGCTTGTTGGTTGTCTAGGAGAGGTTTTCCCTGTTCATTTTGTCATTTTCCAGGAAGCCAAGCTGCTTCTGCACAATGTTTCCTGCCCTTTTCATGCACTGGATGAGATTGTGATCCAGGTTGAGTTTCCCACGTCTGCAGCAGCAGTAGCACAGGCCTTGCTGTCTCTTCCCTCCTTTTCCATTTCAGAGCTTGCAAGAACTAAAAGCTCCGTTTCAGAGAGACAAGGTTGCTTGCTGATAGCAGCCAGGGAGCAATATCAAGTTTCTATCCATCTAGAGTTGTGTTGTAGTGGCCCATTATAATTTTGTTGGTGGGACTTGGAATCCCTGTGTGGCTAGGAAATGTTGTGAATTCTCCTTAGAAGATGTGGTGGTAGATCTGAATAGAAATTTTGTTCTAAATGATAGGTAATGGTGTGTGCCTCATTCTTTTCTCCTGCCACAGATGACAGAACACGCAGCCGTCTCTCCCCTGGCTCCCGCTGCTCTTGGTGAAGAAGGCCAAGAGGGTGAAACTGAGGTGGATGACCGCCAGCCCCCATCAGTGGTCAGCCCAGAGCCTGGATATCCTGAGCCTGTAAGTGCCAGTTGTGTGTGGTGCTGTCTTTGGTTCAAGGCAGAGCTGCAATTTTGGAGCAGGCCGTGCTTCCTGTTAGTGGCTGAGGATGCTGAGTGCTGGAGTCCTGCCAGGATGGTGGGATTTCCTCCAGGCAGCAAGAGCAGCACTTGGCCTTTGAGCTGGGATGGATAAGCACCTAAGGGCTGGTGCCTGCGGTTGAGCACCTGGCTGCTTGGCTGAAGGAAACTGTGTCTCTTGGCTTCTGCAGTGCTATGGCCAAGGGCACAGGTGGTGGTGCTGGCGATCACAGGGCTTGGTTTGTTTGTTGTCCCTTTTTGGAAAGGTGTGTTTGGCTTGTGAAAGTGGCCTGTAGTTTTCTTGAGTAATTCTTCAGTTCTACAAAGTCTTTTTTGGGCCAGGTGTCTTTGGCTTTTGATAAGCTGCCAGGAGATGGTTGTGTTGTCCATGAAGCTGTGGGGGGCCATTGTTGTGGCGTGCGGCCAAAGAAACCAAGCGAGTAGTTCTGAAGCCTCCTTGTGAGGCAAACAGCAGAAGGGGCAAGTTTCTCTGGATGCATTTTGTGACGATCCTGCAGCTTTGGCAGTTACCTTGGAGCTTGGAGTGGGGTGAAGCTGCAAGTCCTTGACTGTTGTTATTTAGAGGAGGAAGGCCATCTAGAATAGGTGGAATGTGTATTTGAAATCAAAGGGGCCCATACGTGGCTCGGGAGCTGCGTGGGTCAAAATGAGCCAGGGGTGCCGTAGAGGATCAGCTGAGCAAGATCCAGCCTGGGACCAGGTGTCCAAGAAGGGCAAGGGCATCGTGACCTGTGTCAGCAGCAGAGGGGCAGCAGGAGCAGGGCAGTGAGCGTCGCCCTGTGCTGGGCAGCGCTGCGGCCACAGCTGGAGTGCTGTGTGCAGCTGTGGGCCCTGTGACGCAGAAAGGGATTGAGGGGCTGGAGCGTGTGCAGAGAAGGCCACGGGAGCTGGGTAAGGGGGTGATGCAGAATGCCAGTGAGGAGGTGCTGAGGGAGCTTTAGCCTGGACAATGGGAGGCTCTTGAGGGACCTTCAGGCGGACTTTCATCAATTCCTGCATGACAGTGCTCAGCACAAGGGCTGTTTCCTTAGCAAACGTCTCCCTCACTGCATCCATGTGCTTTAGACACTGAAGCAGGTGACACCTCCATCTTGTGGCTCGTTGGCTTGTTGGCTTGTTGGTTGTCTAGGAGAGGTTTTCCCTGTTCATTTTGTCATTTTCCAGGAAGCCAAGCTGCTTCTGCACAATGTTTCCTGCCCTTTTCATGCACTGGATGAGATTGTGATCCAGGTTGAGTTTCCCACGTCTGCAGCAGCAGTAGCACAGGCCTTGCTGTCTCTTCCCTCCTTTTCCATTTCAGAGCTTGCAAGAACTAAAAGCTCCGTTTCAGAGAGACAAGGTTGCTTGCTGATAGCAGCCAGGGAGCAATATCAAGATTCTATCCATCTAGAGTTGTGTTGTAGTGGCCCATTATAATTTTGTTGGTGGAACTTGGAATCCCTGTGTGGCTAGGAAATGTTGTGAATTCTCCTTAGAAGATGTGGTGGTAGATCTGAAAAGAAATTTTGTTCTAAATGATAGGTAATGGTGTGTGCCTCATTCTTTTCTCCTGCCACAGATGACAGAACACGCAGCCGTCTCTCCCCTGGCTCCCGCTGCTCTTGGTGAAGAAGGCCAAGAGGGTGAAACTGAGGTGGATGACCACCAGCCCCCATCAGTGGTCAGCCCAGAGCCTGGATATCCTGAGCCTGTAAGTGCCAGTTGTGTGTGGTGCTGTCTTTGGTTCAAGGCAGAGCTGCAATTTTGGAGCAGGCCGTGCTTCCTGTTAGTGGCTGAGGATGCTGAGTGCTGGAGTCCTGCCAGGATGGTGGGATTTCCTCCAGGCAGCAAGAGCAGCACTTGGCCTTTGAGCTGGGATGGATAAGCACCTAAGGGCTGGTGCCTGCGGTTGAGCACCTGGCTGCTTGGCTGAAGGAAACTGTGTCTCTTGGCTTCTGCAGTGCTATGGCCAAGGGCACAGGTGGTGGTGCTGGCGATCACAGGGCTTGGTTTGTTTGTTGTCCCTTTTTGGAAAGGTGTGTTTGGCTTGTGAAAGTGGCCTGTAGTTTTCTTGAGTAATTCTTCAGTTCTACAAAGTCTTTTTTGGGCCAGGTGTCTTTGGCTTTTGATAAGCTGCCAGGAGATGGTTGTGTTGTCCATGAAGCTGTGGGGGGCCATTGTTGTGGCGTGCGGCCAAAGAAACCAAGCGAGTAGTTCTGAAGCCTCCTTGTGAGGCAAACAGCAGAAGGGGCAAGTTTCTCTGGATGCATTTTGTGACGATCCTGCAGCTTTGGCAGTTACCTTGGAGCTTGGAGTGGGGTGAAGCTGCAAGTCCTTGACTGTTGTTATTTAGAGGAGGAAGGCCATCTAGAATAGGTGGAATGTGTATTTGAAATCAAAGGGGCCCATACGTGGCTCGGGAGCTGCGTGGGTCAAAATGAGCCAGGGGTGCCGTAGAGGATCAGCTGAGCAAGATCCAGCCTGGGACCAGGTGTCCAAGAAGGGCAAGGGCATCGTGACCTGTGTCAGCAGCAGAGGGGCAGCAGGAGCAGGGCAGTGAGCGTCGCCCTGTGCTGGGCAGCGCTGCGGCCACAGCTGGAGTGCTGTGTGCAGCTGTGGGCCCTGTGACACAGAAAGGGATTGAGGGGCTGGAGCGTGTGCAGAGAAGGCCACGGGAGCTGGGTAAGGGGGTGATGCAGAATGCCAGTGAGGAGGTGCTGAGGGAGCTTTAGCCTGGACAATGGGAGGCTCTTGAGGGACCTTCAGGCGGACTTTCATCAATTCCTGCATGACAGTGCTCAGCACAAGGGCTGTTTCCTTAGCAAACGTCTCCCTCACTGCATCCATGTGCTTTAGACACTGAAGCAGGTGACACCTCCATCTTGTGGCTCGTTGGCTTGTTGGCTTGTTGGTTGTCTAGGAGAGGTTTTCCCTGTTCATTTTGTCATTTTCCAGGAAGCCAAGCTGCTTCTGCACAATGTTTCCTGCCCTTTTCATGCACTGGATGAGATTGTGATCCAGGTTGAGTTTCCCACGTCTGCAGCAGCAGTAGCACAGGCCTTGCTGTCTCTTCCCTCCTTTTCCATTTCAGAGCTTGCAAGAACTAAAAGCTCCGTTTCAGAGAGACAAGGTTGCTTGCTGATAGCAGCCAGGGAGCAATATCAAGATTCTATCCATCTAGAGTTGTGTTGTAGTGGCCCATTATAATTTTGTTGGTGGAACTTGGAATCCCTGTGTGGCTAGGAAATGTTGTGAATTCTCCTTAGAAGATGTGGTGGTAGATCTGAAAAGAAATTTTGTTCTAAATGATAGGTAATGGTGTGTGCCTCATTCTTTTCTCCTGCCACAGATGACAGAACACGCAGCCGTCTCTCCCCTGGCTCCCGCTGCTCTTGGTGAAGAAGGCCAAGAGGGTGAAACTGAGGTGGATGACCACCAGCCCCCATCAGTGGTCAGCCCAGAGCCTGGATATCCTGAGCCTGTAAGTGCCAGTTGTGTGTGGTGCTGTCTTTGGTTCAAGGCAGAGCTGCAATTTTGGAGCAGGCCGTGCTTCCTGTTAGTGGCTGAGGATGCTGAGTGCTGGAGTCCTGCCAGGATGGTGGGATTTCCTCCAGGCAGCAAGAGCAGCACTTGGCCTTTGAGCTGGGATGGATAAGCACCTAAGGGCTGGTGCCTGCGGTTGAGCACCTGGCTGCTTGGCTGAAGGAAACTGTGTCTCTTGGCTTCTGCAGTGCTATGGCCAAGGGCACAGGTGGTGGTGCTGGCGATCACAGGGCTTGGTTTGTTTGTTGTCCCTTTTTGGAAAGGTGTGTTTGGCTTGTGAAAGTGGCCTGTAGTTTTCTTGAGTAATTCTTCAGTTCTACAAAGTCTTTTTTGGGCCAGGTGTCTTTGGCTTTTGATAAGCTGCCAGGAGATGGTTGTGTTGTCCATGAAGCTGTGGGGGGCCATTGTTGTGGCGTGCGGCCAAAGAAACCAAGCGAGTAGTTCTGAAGCCTCCTTGTGAGGCAAACAGCAGAAGGGGCAAGTTTCTCTGGATGCATTTTTTGATGACCCTGCAGCTTTGGCATGTGCCTTGGAGCTTGGAGTGAAGCTGCAAGTCCTTGACTGTTGTTATTTAGAGGAGGAAGGCCATCTAGAATAGGTGGAATGTGTATTTGAAATCAAAGGGGCCAATACGTGGCTCGGGAGCTGCGTGGGTCAAAATGAGCCAGGGGTGCCGTAGAGGATCCGCTGAGCAAGATCCAGCCTGGGACCAGGTGTCCAAGAAGGGCAAGGGCATCGTGGCCTGTGTCAGCAGCAGAGGGGCAGCAGGAGCAGGGCAGTGAGCGTCGCCCTGTGCTGGGCAGCGCTGCGGCCACAGCTGGAGTGCTGTGTGCAGCTGTGGGCCCTGTGACGCAGAAAGGGATTGAGGGGCTGGAGCGTGTGCAGAGAAGGCCACGGGAGCTGGGTAAGGGGGTGATGCAGAATGCCAGTGAGGAGGTGCTGAGGGAGCTTTAGCCTGGACAATGGGAGGCTCTTGAGGGACCTTCAGGCGGACTTTCATCAATTCCTGCATGACAGTGCTCAGCACAAGGGCTGTTTCCTTAGCAAACGTCTCCCTCACTGCATCCATGTGCTTTAGACACTGAAGCAGGTGACACCTCCATCTTGTGGCTCGTTGGCTTGTTGGCTTGTTGGTTGTCTAGGAGAGGTTTTCCCTGTTCATTTTGTCATTTTCCAGGAAGCCAAGCTGCTTCTGCACAATGTTTCCTGCCCTTTTCATGCACTGGATGAGATTGTGATCCAGGTTGAGTTTCCCACGTCTGCAGCAGCAGTAGCACAGGCCTTGCTGTCTCTTTCCTCATTTTCCATTTCAGAGCTTGCAAGAACTAAAAGCTCCGTTTCAGAGAGACAAGGTTGCTTGCTGATAGCAGCCAGGGAGCAATATCAAGCTTCTATCCATCTAGAGTTGTGTTGTAGTGGCCCATTATAATTTTGTTGGTGGAACTTGGAATCCCTGTGTGGCTAGGAAATGTTGTGAATTCTCCTTAGAAGATGTGGTGGTAGATCTGAATAGAAATTTTGTTCTAAATGATAGGTAATGGCGTGTGCCTTATTCTTTTCTCCTGCCACAGATGACAGAACCAGCAGCCGTCTCTCTCCTGGCTCCCGCTGCTCTTGGTGAAGAAGGCCATGAGGGTAAAAATGAGGTGGATGACCGCCAGCCCCCATCTGTGGTCAGCCCAGAGCCTAGATATCCTGAGCCTGTAAGTGCCAGTTGTGTGTGGTGCTGTCTTTGGTTCAAGGCAGAGCTGCAATTTTGGAGCAGGCCGTGCTTCTTATTCGTGGCTGAGGATGCTGAATGCTGGAGTCCTGCCAGAATGGTGGGATTTCCTCCAGGCAGCAAGAGCAGCACTTGGCCTTTGAGCTGGGATGGATAAGCACCAAAGGGCTGGTGGCTGCGGTTGAGCACCTGGCTGCTTGGCTGAGGGAAACTGTGTCTCTTGGCTTCTGCAGTGCTATGGCCAAGGGCACAGGTGGTGGTGCTGGCGGTCACAGGGCTTGGTTTGTTTGTTGTCCCTTTTTGGAAAGGTGTGTTTGGCTTGTGAAAGTGGCCTGTAGTTTTCTTGAGTAATTCTTCAGTTCTACAAAGTCTTGTTTGGGCCAGGTGTCTTTGGCTTTTGATAAGCTGCCAGGAGATGGTTGTGTTGTCCATGAAGCTGTGGGGGGCCATTGTTGTGGCGTGCGGCCAGTGAAACCAAGCGAGTAGTTCTGAAGCCTCCTTGTGAGGCAAACAGCAGAAGGGGCAAGTTTCTCTGGATGCCTTTTGTGCTGATGTCTGCAGCTTTGGCAAGTGCCTTGGAGCCAGGAGTGGGGTGAAGCTGCAAGTCCTTGACTGTTGTTATTTAGAGGAGGAAGGCCATCTAGAATAGGGGGAATGTGTATTTGAAATCAAAGGGGCCAATACGTGGCTCGGGAGCTGCGTGGGTCAAAATGAGCCAGGGGTGCCGTAGAGGATCAGCTGAGCAAGATCCAGCCTGGGACCAGGTGTCCAAGAAGGGCAAGGGCATCGTGGCCTGTGTCAGCAGCAGAGGGGCAGCAGGAGCAGGGCAGTGAGCGTCGCCCTGTGCTGGGCAGCGCTGCGGCCACAGCTGGAGTGCTGTGTGCAGCTGTGGGCCCTGTGACGCAGAAAGGGATTGAGGGGCTGGAGCGTGTGCAGAGAAGGCCACGGGAGCTGGGTAAGGGGGTGATGCAGCATGCCAGTGAGGAGTTGCTGAGGGAGCTTTAGCCTGGACAATGGGAGGCTCTTGAGGGACCTTCGGGCGGACTTTCATCAATTCCTGCATGACAGTTCTCAGCACAAGGGCTGTTTCCTTAGCAAACGTCCCCCTCACTGCATCCATGTGCTTTAGACACTGAAGCAGGTAACACCTCCATCTTGTGGCTCGTTGGCTTGTTGGCTTGTTGGTTGTCTAGGAGAGGTTTTCCCTGTTCATTTTGTCATTTTCCAGGAAGCCAAGCTGCTTCTGCACAATGTTTCCTGCTCTTTTCAGGCACTGGATGAGATTGTGATCCAGGTTGAGTTTTCCACATCTGCAGCAGCAGTAGCAAAGGCCTTGCTGTCTCTTTCCTCCTTTTCCATTTCAGAGCTTGCAAGAACTAAAAGCTTAGTTTCAGAGAGACAAGGTTGCTTGCTGATAGCAGCCAGGGAGCAATATCAAGCTTCTATCCATCTAGAGTTGTGTTGTAGTGGCCTATTATAGTTTTGTTGGTGGGACTTGGAATCCCTGTGTGGCTAGGAACTGTTGTGAATTCTCCTTAGAAGATGTGGTGGTAGATCTGAATAGAAATTTTGTTCTAAATGATAGGTAATGGCGTGTGCCTTATTCTTTTCTCCTGCCACAGATGACAGAACCAGCAGCCGTCTCTCCCCTGGCTCCCGCTGCTCTTGGTGAAGAAGGCCAAGAGGGTGAAACTGAGGTGGATGACCGCCAGCCCCCATCAGTGGTCAGCCCAGAGCCTGGATATCCTGAGCCCGTAAGTGCCAGTTGTGTGTGGTGCTGTCTTTGGTTCAAGGCAGAGCTGCAATTTTGGAGCAGGCCGTGCTTCCTGTTAGTGGCTGAGGATGCTGAGTGCTGGAGTCCTGCCAGAATGGTGGGATTTCCTCCAGGCAGCAAGAGCAGCACTTGGCCTTTGAGCTGGGATGGATAAGCACCAAAGGGCTGGTGCCTGCGGTTGAGCACCTGGCTGCTTGGCTGAGGGAAACTGTGTCTCTTGGCTTCTGCAGTGCTATGGCCAAGGGCACAGGTGGTGGTGCTGGCGGTCACAGGGCTTGGTTTGTTTGTTGTCCCTTTTTGGAAAGGTGTGTTTGGCTTGTGAAAGTGGCCTGTAGTTTTCTTGAGTAATTCTTCAGTTCTACAAAGTCTTTTTTGGGCCAGGTGTCTTTGGCTTTTGATAAGCTGCCAGGAGATGGTTGTGTTGTCCATGAAGCTGTGGGGGCCATTGTTGTGGCGTGCGGCCAAAGAAACCAAGCGTGTGGTTCTGAAGCCTCCTTGTGAGGCAAACAGCAGAAGGGGCAAGTTTCTCTGGATGCATTTTGTGCTGATGTCTGCAGCTTTGGCAAGTGCCTTGGAGCCTGGAGTGGGGTGAAGCTGCAAGTCCTTGACTGTTGTTATTTAGAGGAGGAAGGCCATCTAGAATAGGTGGAATGTGTATTTGAAATCAAAGGGACCAATACGTGGCTCGGGAGCTGCGTGGGTCAAAATGAGCCAGGGGTGCCGTAGAGGATCAGCTGAGCAAGATCCAGCCTGGGACCAGGTGTCCAAGAAGGCCAAGGGCATCGTGGCCTGTGTCAGCAGCAGAGGGGCAGCAGGAGCAGGGCAGTGAGCGTCGCCCTGTGCTGGGCAGCGCTGCGGCCACAGCTGGAGTGCTGTGTGCAGCTGTGGGCCCTGTGACGCAGAAAGGGATTGAGGGGCTGGAGCGTGTGCAGAGAAGGCCACGGGAGCTGGGTAAGGGGGTGATGCAGAATGCCAGTGAGGAGGTGCTGAGGGAGCTTTAGCCTGGACAATGGGAGGCTCTTGAGGGACCTTCGGGCGGACTTTCATCAATTCGTGCATGACAGTGCTCAGCACAAGGGCTGTTTCCTTAGCAAACGTCTCCCTCACTGCATCCATGTGCTTTAGACACTGAAGCAGGTAACACCTCCATCTTGTGGCTCCTTGGCTTGTTGGCTTGTTGGTTGTCTAGGAGAGGTTTTCCCTGTTCATTTTGTCATTTTCCAGGAAGCCGAGATGCTTCTGCACAATGTTTCCTGCTCTTTTCAGGCACTGGATGAGATTGTGATCCAGGTTGAGTTTTCCACATCTGCAGCAGCAGTAGCAAAGGCCTTGCTGTCTCTTTCCTCCTTTTCCATTTCAGAGCTTGCAAGAACTAAAAGCTTAGTTTCAGAGAGACAAGGTTGCTTGCTGATAGCAGCCAGGGAGCAATATCAAGCTTCTATCCATCTAGAGTTGTGTTGTAGTGGCCCATTATAATTTTGTTGGTGGGACTTGGAATCCCTGTGTGGCTAGGAACTGTTGTGAATTCTCCTTAGAAGATGTGGTGGTAGATCTGAATAGAAATTTTGTTCTAAATGATAGGTAATGGCGTGTGCCTTATTCTTTTCTCCTGCCACAGATGACAGAACCAGCAGCCGTCTCTCCCCTGGCTCCCGCTGCTCTTGGTGAAGAAGGCCAAGAGGGTGAAACTGAGATGGATGACCGCCAGCCTCCATCCGTGGTCAGCCCAGAGCCTGGATATCCTGAGCCCGTAAGTGCCAGTTGTGTGTGGTGCTGTCTTTGGTTCAAGGCAGAGCTGCAATTTTGGAGCAGGCCGTGCTTCCTGTTAGTGGCTGAGGATGCTGAGTGCTGGAGTCCTGCCAGAATGGTGGGATTTCCTCCAGGCAGCAAGAGCAGAACTTGGCCTTTGAGCTGGGATGGATAAGCACCAAAGGGCTGGTGCCTGCGGTTGAGCACCTGGCTGCTTGGCTGAGGGAAACTGTGTCTCTTGGCTTCTGCAGTGCTATGGCCAAGGGCACAGGTGGTGGTGCTGGCGGTCACAGGGCTTGGTTTGTTTGTTGTCCCTTTTTGGAAAGGTGTGTTTGGCTTGTGAAAGTGGCCTGTAGTTTTCTTGAGTAATTCTTCAGTTCTACAAAGTCTTGTTTGGGCCAGGTGTCTTTGGCTTTTGATAAGCTGCCAGGAGATGGTTGTGTTGTCCATGAAGCTGTGGGGGCCATTGTTGTGGCGTGCGGCCAAAGAAACCAAGCGTGTGGTTCTGAAGCCTCCTTGTGAGGCAAACAGCAGAAGGGGCAAGTTTCTCTGGATGCATTTTGTGCTGATGTCTGCAGCTTTGGCAAGTGCCTTGGAGCCTGGAGTGGGGTGAAGCTGCAAGTCCTTGACTGTTGTTATTTAGAGGAGGAAGGCCATCTAGAATAGGTGGAATGTGTATTTGAAATCAAAGGGACCAATACGAGGCTCGGGAGCTGCGTGGGTCAAAATGAGCCAGGGGTGCCGTAGAGGATCAGCTGAGCAAGATCCAGCCTGGGACCAGGTGTCCAAGAAGGGCAAGGGCATCGTGGCCTGTGTCAGCAGCAGAGGGGCAGCAGGAGCAGGGCAGTGAGCGTCGCCCTGTGCTGGGCAGCGCTGCGGCCACAGCTGGAGTGCTGTGTGCAGCTGTGGGCCCTGTGACGCAGAAAGGGATTGAGGGGCTGGAGCGTGTGCAGAGAAGGCCACGGGAGCTGGGTAAGGGGGTGATGCAGAATGCCAGTGAGGAGGTGCTGAGGGAGCTTTAGCCTGGACAATGGGAGGCTCTTGAGGGACCTTCGGGCGGACTTTCATCAATTCCTGCATGACAGTTCTCAGCACAAGGGCTGTTTCCTTAGCAAACGTCCCCCTCACTGCATCCATGTGCTTTAGACACTGAAGCAGGTAACACCTCCATCTTGTGGCTCGTTGGCTTGTTGGCTTGTTGGTTGTCTAGGAGAGGTTTTCCCTGTTCATTTTGTCATTTTCCAGGAAGCCAAGCTGCTTCTGCACAATGTTTCCTGCTCTTTTCAGGCACTGGATGAGATTGTGATCCAGGTTGAGTTTTCCACATCTGCAGCAGCAGTAGCAAAGGCCTTGCTGTCTCTTTCCTCCTTTTCCATTTCAGAGCTTGCAAGAACTAAAAGCTTAGTTTCAGAGAGACAAGGTTGCTTGCTGATAGCAGCCAGGGAGCAATATCAAGCTTCTATCCATCTAGAGTTGTGTTGTAGTGGCCTATTATAGTTTTGTTGGTGGGACTTGGAATCCCTGTGTGGCTAGGAACTGTTGTGAATTCTCCTTAGAAGATGTGGTGGTAGATCTGAATAGAAATTTTGTTCTAAATGATAGGTAATGGCATGTGCCTTATTCTTTTCTCCTGCCACAGATGACAGAACCAGCAGCCGTCTCTCCCCTGGCTCCCGCTGCTCTTGGTGAAGACGGCCAAGAGGGTGAAACTGAGGTGGATGACCGCCAGCCCCCATCAGTGGTCAGCCCAGAGCCTGGATATCCTGAGCCCGTAAGTGCCAGTTGTGTGTGGTGCTGTCTTTGGTTCAAGGCAGAGCTGCAATTTTGGAGCAGGCCGTGCTTCCTGTTAGTGGCTGAGGATGCTGAGTGCTGGAGTCCTGCCAGAATGGTGGGATTTCCTCCAGGCAGCAAGAGCAGAACTTGGCCTTTGAGCTGGGATGGATAAGCACCAAAGGGCTGGTGCCTGCGGTTGAGCACCTGGCTGCTTGGCTGAGGGAAACTGTGTCTCTTGGCTTCTGCAGTGCTATGGCCAAGGGCACAGGTGGTGGTGCTGGCGGTCACAGGGCTTGGTTTGTTTGTTGTCCGTTTTTGGAAAGGTGTGTTTGGCTTGTGAAAGTGGCGTGTAGTTTTCTTGAGTAATTCTTCAGTTCTACAAAGTCTTGTTTGGGCCAGGTGTCTTTGGCTTTTGATAAGCTGCCAGGAGATGGTTGTGTTGTCCATGAAGCTGTGGGGGGCCATTGTTGTGGCGTGCGGCCAAAGAAACCAAGCGAGTAGTTCTGAAGCCTCCTTGTGAGGCAAACAGCAGAAGGGGCAAGTTTCTCTGGATGCATTTTTTGATGACCCTGCAGCTTTGGCATGTGCCTTGGAGCTTGGAGTGAAGCTGCAAGTCCTTGACTGTTGTTATTTAGAGGAGGAAGGCCATCTAGAATAGGGGGAATGTGTATTTGAAATCAAAGGGACCAATACGAGGCTCGGGAGCTGCGTGGGTCAAAATGAGCCAGGGGTGCCGTAGAGGATCAGCTGAGCAAGATCCAGCCTGGGACCAGGTGTCCAAGCAGGCCAAGGGCATCGTGGCCTGTGTCAGCAGCAGAGGGGCAGCAGGAGCAGGGCAGTGAGCGTCGCCCTGTGCTGGGCAGCGCTGCGGCCGCAGCTGGAGTGCTGTGTGCAGCTGTGGGCCCTGTGACGCAGAAAGGGATTGAGGGGCTGGAGTGTGTGCAGTGAAGGCCACGGGAGCTGGGTAAGGGGGTGATGCAGCATGCCAGTGAGGAGGTGCTGAGGGAGCTTTAGCCTGGACAATGGGAGGCTCTTGAGGGACCTTCGGGCGGACTTTCATCAATTCCTGCATGACAGTGCTCAGCACAAGGGCTGTTTCCTTAGCAAACGTCTCCCTCACTGCATCCATGTTCATTAGACACTGAAGCAGGTAACACCGCCATCTTGTGGCTCGTTGGCTTGTTGGCTTGTTGGTTGTCTAGGAGAGGTTTTCCCTGTTCATTTTGTCCTTTTCCAGGAAGCCGAGATGCTTCTGCACAATGTTTCCTGCTCTTTTCAGGCACTGGATGAGATTGTGATCCAGGTTGAGTTTTCCACGTCTGCAGCAGCAGTAGCAAAGGCCTTGCTGTCTCTTCCCTCCTTTTCCATTTCAGAGCTTGCAAGAACTAAAAGCTTAGTTTCAGAGAGACAAGGTTGCTTGCTGATAGCAGCCAGGGAGCAATATCAAGCTTCTATCCATCTAGAGTTGTGTTGTAGTGGCCTATTATAGTTTTGTTGGTGGGACTTGGAATCCCTGTGTGGCTAGGAACTGTTGTGAATTCTCCTTAGAAGATGTGGTGGTAGATCTGAATAGAAATTTTGTTCTAAATGATAGGTAATGGCGTGTGCCTTATTCTTTTCTCCTGCCACAGATGACAGAACCAGCAGCCGTCTCTCCCCTGGCTCCCGCTGCTCTTGGTGAAGAAGGCCAAGAGGGTGAAACTGAGGTGGATGACCGCCAGCCCCCATCAGTGGTCAGCCCAGAGCCTGGATATCCTGAGCCCGTAAGTGCCAGTTGTGTGTGGTGCTGTCTTTGGTTCAAGGCAGAGCTGCAATTTTGGAGCAGGCCGTGCTTCCTGTTAGTGGCTGAGGATGCTGAGTGCTGGAGTCCTGCCAGAATGGTGGGATTTCCTCCAGGCAGCAAGAGCAGAACTTGGCCTTTGAGCTGGGATGGATAAGCACCAAAGGGCTGGTGCCTGCGGTTGAGCACCTGGCTGCTTGGCTGAGGGAAACTGTGTCTCTTGGCTTCTGCAGTGCTATGGCCAAGGGCACAGGTGGTGGTGCTGGCGGTCACAGGGCTTGGTTTGTTTGTTGTCCCTTTTTGGAAAGGTGTGTTTGGCTTGTGAAAGTGGCGTGTAGTTTTCTTGAGTAATTCTTCAGTTCTACAAAGTCTTGTTTGGGCCAGGTGTCTTTGGCTTTTGATAAGCTGCCAGGAGATGGTTGTGTTGTCCATGAAGCTGTGGGGGGCCATTGTTGTGGCGTGCGGCCAAAGAAACCAAGCGAGTAGTTCTGAAGCCTCCTTGTGAGGCAAACAGCAGAAGGGGCAAGTTTCTCTGGATGCATTTTTTGATGACCCTGCAGCTTTGGCATGTGCCTTGGAGCTTGGAGTGAAGCTGCAAGTCCTTGACTGTTGTTATTTAGAGGAGGAAGGCCATCTAGAATAGGGGGAATGTGTATTTGAAATCAAAGGGACCAATACGAGGCTCGGGAGCTGCGTGGGTCAAAATGAGCCAGGGGTGCCGTAGAGGATCAGCTGAGCAAGATCCAGCCTGGGACCAGGTGTCCAAGCAGGCCAAGAGCATCGTGGCCTGTGTCAGCAGCAGAGGGGCAGCAGGAGCAGGGCAGTGAGCGTCGCCCTGTGCTGGGCAGCGCTGCGGCCGCAGCTGGAGTGCTGTGTGCAGCTGTGGGCCCTGTGACGCAGAAAGGGATTGAGGGGCTGGAGTGTGTGCAGTGAAGGCCACGGGAGCTGGGTAAGGGGGTGATGCAGCATGCCAGTGAGGAGGTGCTGAGGGAGCTTTAGCCTGGACAATGGGAGGCTCTTGAGGGACCTTCAGGCGGACTTTCATCAATTCCTGCATGACAGTGCTCAGCACAAGGGCTGTTTCCTTAGCAAACGTCTCCCTCACTGCATCCATGTTCATTAGACACTGAAGCAGGTAACACCGCCATCTTGTGGCTCGTTGGCTTGTTGGCTTGTTGGTTGTCTAGGAGAGGTTTTCCCTGTTCATTTTGTCCTTTTCCAGGAAGCCGAAATGCTTCTGCACAATGTTTCCTGCTCTTTTCAGGCACTGGATGAGATTGTGATCCAGGTTGAGTTTTCCACGTCTGCAGCAGCAGTAGCAAAGGCCTTGCTGTCTCTTCCCTCCTTTTCCAATTCAGAGCTTGCAAGAACTAAAAGCTTAGTTTCAGAGAGACAAGGTTGCTTGCTGATAGCAGCCAGGGAGCAATATCAAGCTTCTATCCATCTAGAGTTGTGTTGTAGTGGCCCATTATAATTTTGTTGGTGGGACTTGGAATCCCTATGTCGCTAGGAAATGTTGTGAATTCTCCTTAGAAGATGTGGTGGTAAATCTGAATAGAAATTTTGTTCTAAATGATAGGTAATGGCGTGTGCCTTATTCTTTTCTCCTGCCACAGATGACAGAACCAGCAGCCGTCTCTCTCCTGGCTCCCGCTGCTCTTGGTGAAGCAGGCCATGAGAGTAAAAATGAGGTGGATGACCGCCAGCCCCCATCAGTGGTCAGCCCAGAGCCTGGATATCCTGAGCCCGTAAGTGCCAGTTGTGTGTGGTGCTGTCTTTGGTTCAAGGCAGAGCTGCAATTTTGGAGCAGGCCGTGGTTCTTGTTCGTGGCTGAGGATGCTGAGTGCTGGAGTCCTGCCAGAATGGTGGGATTTCCTCCAGGCAGCAAGAGCAGCACTTGGCCTTTGAGCTGGGATGGATAAGCACCTAAGGGCTGGTGCCTGCGGTTGAGCACCTGGCTGCTTGGCGGAGGGAAACTGTGTCTCTTGGCTTCTGCAGTGCTATGGCCAATGGCACAGGTGGTGGTGCTGGCGGTCACAGGGCTTGGTTTGTTTGTTGTCCCTTTTTGGAAAGGTGTGTTTGGCTTGTGAAAGTGGCCTGTAGTTTTCTTGAGTAATTCTTCAGTTCTACAAAGTCTTGTTTGGGCCAGGTGTCTTTGGCTT
Source organism: Fringilla coelebs (assembly GCF_963513975.1). Lineage (NCBI taxonomy): Eukaryota > Metazoa > Chordata > Aves > Passeriformes > Fringillidae > Fringilla > Fringilla coelebs. Next base: position 73,088,348 of record NC_140031.1, on the reverse strand, counting down.
TTGATAAGCTGCCAGGAGATGGTTGTGTTGTCCATGAAGCTGTGGGGGGCCATTGTTGTGGCGTGCGGCCAGTGAAACCAAGCGAGTAGTTCTGAAGCCTCCTTGTGAGGCAAACAGCAGAAGGGGCAAGTTTCTCTGGATGCCTTTTGTGCTGATGTCTGCAGCTTTGGCAAGTGCCTTGGAGCCAGGAGTGGGGTGCAGCTGCAAGTCCTTGACTGTTGTTATTTAGAGGAGGAAGGCCATCTAGAATAGGGGGAATGTGTATTTGAAATCAAAGGGGCCAATACGTGACTCGGGAGCTGCGTGGGTCAAAATGAGCCAGGGGTGCCGTAGAGGATCAGCTGAGCAAGATCCAGCCTGGGACCAGGTGTCCAAGCAGGCCAAGGGCATCGTGGCCTATGTCAGCAGCAGAGGGGCAGCAGGAGCAGGGCAGTGAGCGTCGCCCTGTGCTGGGCAGCGCTGCGGCCACAGCTGGAGTGCTGTGTGCAGCTGTGGGCCCTGTGACGCAGAAAGGGATTGAGGGGCTGGAGCGTGTGCAGAGAAGGCCACGGGAGCTGGGTAAGGGGGTGATGCAGCATTCCAGTGAGGAGTTGCTGAGGGAGCTTTAGCCTGGACAATGGGAGGCTCTTGAGGGACCTTTGGGCGGACTTTCATCAATTCCTGCATGACAGTTCTCAGCACAAGGGCTGTTTCCTTAGCAAACGTCCCCCTCACTGCATCCATGTGCTTTAGACACTGAAGCAGGTAACACCTCCATCTTGTGGCTCGTTGGCTTGTTGGCTTGTTGGTTGTCTAGGAGAGGTTTTCCCTGTTCATTTTGTCATTTTCCAGGAAGCCAAGCTGCTTCTGCACAATGTTTCCTGCTCTTTTCAGGCACTGGATGAGATTGTGATCCAGGTTGAGTTTTCCACATCTGCAGCAGCAGTAGCAAAGGCCTTGCTGTCTCTTTCCTCCTTTTCCATTTCAGAGCTTGCAAGAACTAAAAGCTTAGTTTCAGAGAGACAAGGTTGCTTGCTGATAGCAGCCAGGGAGCAATATCAAGCTTCTATCCATCTAGAGTTGTGTTGTAGTGGCCTATTATAGTTTTGTTGGTGGGACTTGGAATCCCTGTGTGGCTAGGAAATGTTGTAAATTCTCCTTAGAAGATGTGGTGGTAGATCTGAATAGAAATTTTGTTCTAAATGATAGGTAATGGCGTGTGCCTTATTCTTTTCTCCTGCCACAGATGACAGAACCAGCAGCCGTCTCTCCCCTGGCTCCCGCTGCTCTTGGTGAAGACGGCCAAGAGGGTGAAACTGAGGTGGATGACCGCCAGCCCCCATCAGTGGTCAGCCCAGAGCCTGGATATCCTGAGCCCGTAAGTGCCAGTTGTGTGTGGTGCTGTCTTTGGTTCAAGGCAGAGCTGCAATTTTGGAGCAGGCCGTGCTTCCTGTTAGTGGCTGAGGATGCTGAGTGCTGGAGTCCTGCCAGAATGGTGGGATTTCCTCCAGGCAGCAAGAGCAGCACTTGGCCTTTGAGCTGGGATGGATAAGCACCAAAGGGCTGGTGCCTGCGGTTGAGCACCTGGCTGCTTGGCTGAGGGAAACTGTGTCTCTTGGCTTCTGCAGTGCTATGGCCAAGGGCACAGGTGGTGGTGCTGGCGGTCACAGGGCTTGGTTTGTTTGTTGTCCCTTTTTGGAAAGGTGTGTTTGGCTTGTGAAAGTGGCGTGTAGTTTTCTTGAGTAATTCTTCAGTTCTACAAAGTCTTTTTTGGGCCAGGTGTCTTTGGCTTTTGATAAGCTGCCAGGAGATGGTTGTGTTGTCCATGAAGCTGTGGGGGCCATTGTTGTGGCGTGCGGCCAAAGAAACGAAGCGTGTGGTTCTGAAGCCTCCTTGTGAGGCAAACAGCAGAAGGGGCAAGTTTCTCTGGATGCATTTTGTGCTGATGTCTGCAGCTTTGGCAAGTGCCTTGGAGCCTGGAGTGGGGTGAAGCTGCAAGTCCTTGACTGTTGTTATTTAGAGGAGGAAGGCCATCTAGAATAGGTGGAATGTGTATTTGAAATCAAAGGGACCAATACGTGGCTCAGGAGCTGCGTGGGTCAAAATGAGCCAGGGGTGCCGTAGAGGATCAGCTGAGCAAGATCCAGCCTGGGACCAGGTGTCCAAGAAGGGCAAGGGCATCGTGGCCTGTGTCAGCAGCAGAGGGGCAGCAGGAGCAGGGCAGTGAGCGTCGCCCTGTGCTGGGCAGCGCTGCGGCCACAGCTGGAGTGCTGTGTGCAGCTGTGGGCCCTGTGACGCAGAAAGGGATTGAGGGGCTGGAGCGTGTGCAGAGAAGGCCACGGGAGCTGGGTAAGGGGGTGATGCAGAATGCCAGTGAGGAGGTGCTGAGGGAGCTTTAGCCTGGACAATGGGAGGCTCTTGAGGGACCTTCGGGCGGACTTTCATCAATTCGTGCATGACAGTGCTCAGCACAAGGGCTGTTTCCTTAGCAAACGTCCCCCTCACTGCATCCATGTGCTTTAGACACTGAAGCAGGTAACACCTCCATCTTGTGGCTCCTTGGCTTGTTGGCTTGTTGGTTGTCTAGGAGAGGTTTTCCCTGTTCATTTTGTCATTTTCCAGGAAGCCGAGATGCTTCTGCACAATGTTTCCTGCTCTTTTCAGGCACTGGATGAGATTGTGATCCAGGTTGAGTTTTCCACATCTGCAGCAGCAGTAGCAAAGGCCTTGCTGTCTCTTTCCTCCTTTTCCATTTCAGAGCTTGCAAGAACTAAAAGCTTAGTTTCAGAGAGACAAGGTTGCTTGCTGATAGCAGCCAGGGAGCAATATCAAGCTTCTATCCATCTAGAGTTGTGTTGTAGTGGCCCATTATAATTTTGTTGGTGGGACTTGGAATCCCTGTGTGGCTAGGAACTGTTGTGAATTCTCCTTAGAAGATGTGGTGGTAGATCTGAATAGAAATTTTGTTCTAAATGATAGGTAATGGCGTGTGCCTTATTCTTTTCTCCTGCCACAGATGACAGAACCAGCAGCCGTCTCTCCCCTGGCTCCCGCTGCTCTTGGTGAAGAAGGCCAAGAGGGTGAAACTGAGGTGGATGACCGCCAGCCCCCATCAGTGGTCAGCCCAGAGCCTGGATATCCTGAGCCCGTAAGTGCCAGTTGTGTGTGGTGCTGTCTTTGGTTCAAGGCAGAGCTGCAATTTTGGAACAGGCCGTGCTTCCTGTTAGTGGCTGAGGATGCTGAGTGCTGGAGTCCTGCCAGAATGGTGGGATTTCCTCCAGGCAGCAAGAGCAGAACTTGGCCTTTGAGCTGGGATGGATAAGCACCAAAGGGCTGGTGCCTGCGGTTGAGCACCTGGCTGCTTGGCTGAGGGAAACTGTGTCTCTTGGCTTCTGCAGTGCTATGGCCAAGGGCACAGGTGGTGGTGCTGGCGGTCACAGGGCTTGGTTTGTTTGTTGTCCCTTTTTGGAAAGGTGTGTTTGGCTTGTGAAAGTGGCCTGTAGTTTTCTTGAGTAATTCTTCAGTTCTACAAAGTCTTGTTTGGGCCAGGTGTCTTTGGCTTTTGATAAGCTGCCAGGAGATGGTTGTGTTGTCCATGAAGCTGTGGGGGCCATTGTTGTGGCGTGCGGCCAAAGAAACCAAGCGTGTGGTTCTGAAGCCTCCTTGTGAGGCAAACAGCAGAAGGGGCAAGTTTCTCTGGATGCATTTTGTGCTGATGTCTGCAGCTTTGGCAAGTGCCTTGGAGCCTGGAGTGGGGTGAAGCTGCAAGTCCTTGACTGTTGTTATTTAGAGGAGGAAGGCCATCTAGAATAGGTGGAATGTGTATTTGAAATCAAAGGGACCAATACGAGGCTCGGGAGCTGCGTGGGTCAAAATGAGCCAGGGGTGCCGTAGAGGATCAGCTGAGCAAGATCCAGCCTGGGACCAGGTGTCCAAGAAGGGCAAGGGCATCGTGGCCTGTGTCAGCAGCAGAGGGGCAGCAGGAGCAGGGCAGTGAGCGTCGCCCTGTGCTGGGCAGCGCTGCGGCCACAGCTGGAGTGCTGTGTGCAGCTGTGGGCCCTGTGACGCAGAAAGGGATTGAGGGGCTGGAGCGTGTGCAGAGAAGGCCACGGGAGCTGGGTAAGGGGGTGATGCAGAATGCCAGTGAGGAGGTGCTGAGGGAGCTTTAGCCTGGACAATGGGAGGCTCTTGAGGGACCTTCGGGCGGACTTTCATCAATTCCTGCATGACAGTTCTCAGCACAAGGGCTGTTTCCTTAGCAAACGTCCCCCTCACTGCATCCATGTGCTTTAGACACTGAAGCAGGTAACACCTCCATCTTGTGGCTCGTTGGCTTGTTGGCTTGTTGGTTGTCTAGGAGAGGTTTTCCCTGTTCATTTTGTCATTTTCCAGGAAGCCAAGCTGCTTCTGCACAATGTTTCCTGCTCTTTTCAGGCACTGGATGAGATTGTGATCCAGGTTGAGTTTTCCACATCTGCAGCAGCAGTAGCAAAGGCCTTGCTGTCTCTTTCCTCCTTTTCCATTTCAGAGCTTGCAAGAACTAAAAGCTTAGTTTCAGAGAGACAAGGTTGCTTGCTGATAGCAGCCAGGGAGCAATATCAAGCTTCTATCCATCTAGAGTTGTGTTGTAGTGGCCTATTATAGTTTTGTTGGTGGGACTTGGAATCCCTGTGTGGCTAGGAACTGTTGTGAATTCTCCTTAGAAGATGTGGTGGTAGATCTGAATAGAAATTTTGTTCTAAATGATAGGTAATGGCGTGTGCCTTATTCTTTTCTCCTGCCACAGATGACAGAACCAGCAGCCGTCTCTCCCCTGGCTCCCGCTGCTCTTGGTGAAGAAGGCCAAGAGGGTGAAACTGAGGTGGATGACCGCCAGCCCCCATCAGTGGTCAGCCCAGAGCCTGGATATCCTGAGCCCGTAAGTGCCAGTTGTGTGTGGTGCTGTCTTTGGTTCAAGGCAGAGCTGCAATTTTGGAGCAGGCCGTGCTTCCTGTTAGTGGCTGAGGATGCTGAGTGCTGGAGTCCTGCCAGAATGGTGGGATTTCCTCCAGGCAGCAAGAGCAGAACTTGGCCTTTGAGCTGGGATGGATAAGCACCAAAGGGCTGGTGCCTGCGGTTGAGCACCTGGCTGCTTGGCTGAGGGAAACTGTGTCTCTTGGCTTCTGCAGTGCTATGGCCAAGGGCACAGGTGGTGGTGCTGGCGGTCACAGGGCTTGGTTTGTTTGTTGTCCCTTTTTGGAAAGGTGTGTTTGGCTTGTGAAAGTGGCGTGTAGTTTTCTTGAGTAATTCTTCAGTTCTACAAAGTCTTGTTTGGGCCAGGTGTCTTTGGCTTTTGATAAGCTGCCAGGAGATGGTTGTGTTGTCCATGAAGCTGTGGGGGGCCATTGTTGTGGCGTGCGGCCAAAGAAACCAAGCGAGTAGTTCTGAAGCCTCCTTGTGAGGCAAACAGCAGAAGGGGCAAGTTTCTCTGGATGCATTTTGTGCTGATGTCTGCAGCTTTGGCAAGTGCCTTGGAGCCAGGAGTGGGGTGCAGCTGCAAGTCCTTGACTGTTGTTATTTAGAGGAGGAAGGCCATCTAGAATAGGGGGAATGTGTATTTGAAATCAAAGGGGCCAATACGTGACTCGGGAGCTGCGTGGGTCAAAATGAGCCAGGGGTGCCGTAGAGGATCAGCTGAGCAAGATCCAGCCTGGTACCAGGTGTCCAAGCAGGCCAAGGGCATCGTGGCCTGTGTCAGCAGCAGAGGGGCAGCAGGAGCAGGGCAGTGAGCGTCGCCCTGTGCTGGGCAGCGCTGCGGCCACAGCTGGAGTGCTGTGTGCAGCTGTGGGCCCTGTGACGCAGAAAGGGATTGAGGGGCTGGAGCGTGTGCAGAGAAGGCCACGGGAGCTGGGTAAGGGGGTGATGCAGAATGCCAGTGAGGAGGTGCTGAGGGAGCTTTAGCCTGGACAATGGGAGGCTCTTGAGGGACCTTCGGGCGGACTTTCATCAATTCGTGCATGACAGTGCTCAGCACAAGGGCTGTTTCCTTAGCAAACGTCCCCCTCACTGCATCCATGTGCTTTAGACACTGAAGCAGGTAACACCTCCATCTTGTGGCTCCTTGGCTTGTTGGCTTGTTGGTTGTCTAGGAGAGGTTTTCCCTGTTCATTTTGTCATTTTCCAGGAAGCCGAGATGCTTCTGCACAATGTTTCCTGCTCTTTTCAGGCACTGGATGAGATTGTGATCCAGGTTGAGTTTTCCACATCTGCAGCAGCAGTAGCAAAGGCCTTGCTGTCTCTTTCCTCCTTTTCCATTTCAGAGCTTGCAAGAACTAAAAGCTTAGTTTCAGAGAGACAAGGTTGCTTGCTGATAGCAGCCAGGGAGCAATATCAAGCTTCTATTCATCTAGAGTTGTGTTGTAGTGGTCCATTATAATTTTGTTGGTGGGACTTGGAATCCCTGTGTGGCTAGGAACTGTTGTGAATTCTCCTTAGAAGATGTGGTGGTAGATCTGAATAGAAATTTTGTTCTAAATGATAGGTAATGGCGTGTGCCTCATTCTTTTCTCCTGCCACAGATGACAGAACCAGCAGCCGTCTCTCCCCTGGCTCCCGCTGCTCTTGGTGAAGACGGCCAAGAGGGTGAAACTGAGGTGGATGACCGCCAGCCCCCATCAGTGGTCAGCCCAGAGCCTGGATATCCTGAGCCCGTAAGTGCCAGTTGTGTGTGGTGCTGTCTTTGGTTCAAGGCAGAGCTGCAATTTTGGAGCAGGCCGTGCTTCCTGTTAGTGGCTGAGGATGCTGAGTGCTGGAGTCCTGCCAGAATGGTGGGATTTCCTCCAGGCAGCAAGAGCAGAACTTGGCCTTTGAGCTGGGATGGATAAGCACCAAAGGGCTGGTGCCTGCGGTTGAGCACCTGGCTGCTTGGCTGAGGGAAACTGTGTCTCTTGGCTTCTGCAGTGCTATGGCCAAGGGCACAGGTGGTGGTGCTGGCGGTCACAGGGCTTGGTTTGTTTGTTGTCCCTTTTTGGAAAGGTGTGTTTGGCTTGTGAAAGTGGCGTGTAGTTTTCTTGAGTAATTCTTCAGTTCTACAAAGTCTTGTTTGGGCCAGGTGTCTTTGGCTTTTGATAAGCTGCCAGGAGATGGTTGTGTTGTCCATGAAGCTGTGGGGGGCCATTGTTGTGGCGTGCGGCCAAAGAAACCAAGCGAGTAGTTCTGAAGCCTCCTTGTGAGGCAAACAGCAGAAGGGGCAAGTTTCTCTGGATGCATTTTGTGCTGATGTCTGCAGCTTTGGCAAGTGCCTTGGAGCCAGGAGTGGGGTGCAGCTGCAAGTCCTTGACTGTTGTTATTTAGAGGAGGAAGGCCATCTAGAATAGGGGGAATGTGTATTTGAAATCAAAGGGGCCAATACGTGACTCGGGAGCTGCGTGGGTCAAAATGAGCCAGGGGTGCCGTAGAGGATCAGCTGAGCAAGATCCAGCCTGGTACCAGGTGTCCAAGCAGGCCAAGGGCATCGTGGCCTGTGTCAGCAGCAGAGGGGCAGCAGGAGCAGGGCAGTGAGCGTCGCCCTGTGCTGGGCAGCGCTGCGGCCACAGCTGGAGTGCTGTGTGCAGCTGTGGGCCCTGTGACGCAGAAAGGGATTGAGGGGCTGGAGCGTGTGCAGAGAAGGCCACGGGAGCTGGGTAAGGGGGTGATGCAGAATGCCAGTGAGGAGGTGCTGAGGGAGCTTTAGCCTGGACAATGGGAGGCTCTTGAGGGACCTTCGGGCGGACTTTCATCAATTCGTGCATGACAGTGCTCAGCACAAGGGCTGTTTCCTTAGCAAACGTCCCCCTCACTGCATCCATGTGCTTTAGACACTGAAGCAGGTAACACCTCCATCTTGTGGCTCCTTGGCTTGTTGGCTTGTTGGTTGTCTAGGAGAGGTTTTCCCTGTTCATTTTGTCATTTTCCAGGAAGCCGAGATGCTTCTGCACAATGTTTCCTGCTCTTTTCAGGCACTGGATGAGATTGTGATCCAGGTTGAGTTTTCCACATCTGCAGCAGCAGTAGCAAAGGCCTTGCTGTCTCTTTCCTCCTTTTCCATTTCAGAGCTTGCAAGAACTAAAAGCTTAGTTTCAGAGAGACAAGGTTGCTTGCTGATAGCAGCCAGGGAGCAATATCAAGCTTCTATCCATCTAGAGTTGTGTTGTAGTGGCCCATTATAATTTTGTTGGTGGGACTTGGAATCCCTGTGTGGCTAGGAACTGTTGTGAATTCTCCTTAGAAGATGTGGTGGTAGATCTGAATAGAAATTTTGTTCTAAATGATAGGTAATGGCGTGTGCCTCATTCTTTTCTCCTGCCACAGATGACAGAACCAGCAGCCGTCTCTCCCCTGGCTCCCGCTGCTCTTGGTGAAGACGGCCAAGAGGGTGAAACTGAGGTGGATGACCGCCAGCCCCCATCAGTGGTCAGCCCAGAGCCTGGATATCCTGAGCCCGTAAGTGCCAGTTGTGTGTGGTGCTGTCTTTGGTTCAAGGCAGAGCTGCAATTTTGGAGCAGGCCGTGCTTCCTGTTAGTGGCTGAGGATGCTGAGTGCTGGAGTCCTGCCAGAATGGTGGGATTTCCTCCAGGCAGCAAGAGCAGAACTTGGCCTTTGAGCTGGGATGGATAAGCACCAAAGGGCTGGTGCCTGCGGTTGAGCACCTGGCTGCTTGGCTGAGGGAAACTGTGTCTCTTGGCTTCTGCAGTGCTATGGCCAAGAGCACAGGTGGTGGTGCTGGCGGTCACAGGGCTTGGTTTGTTTGTTGTCCCTTTTTGGAAAGGTGTGTTTGGCTTGTGAAAGTGGCCTGTAGTTTTCTTGAGTAATTCTTCAGTTCTACAAAGTCTTGTTTGGGCCAGGTGTCTTTGGCTTTTGATAAGCTGCCAGGAGATGGTTGTGTTGTCCATGATGCTGTGGGGGGCCATTGTTGTGGCGTGCGGCCAAAGAAACCAAGCGAGTAGTTCTGAAGCCTCCTTGTGAGGCAAACAGCAGAAGGGGCAAGTTTCTCTGGATGCATTTTTTGATGACCCTGCAGCTTTGGCATGTGCCTTGGAGCTTGGAGTGAAGCTGCAAGTCAATGACTGTTGTTATTTAGAGGAGGAAGGCCATCTAGAATAGGGGGAATGTGTATTTGAAATCAAAGGGGCCAATATGAGGCTCGGGAGCTGCGTGGGTCAAAATGAGCCAGAGGTGCAGTAGAGGATCAGCTGAGCAAGATCCAGCCTGGGACCAGGTGTCCAAGCAGGCCAAGGGCATCGTGGCCTGTGTCAGCAGCAGAGGGGCAGCAGGAGCAGGGCAGTGAGCGTCGCCCTGTGCTGGGCAGCGCTGCGGCCGCAGCTGGAGTGCTGTGTGCAGCTGTGGGCCCTGTGACGCAGAAAGGGATTGAGGGGCTGGAGTGTGTGCAGTGAAGGCCACGGGAGCTGGGTAAGGGGGTGATGCAGCATGCCAGTGAGGAGGTGCTGAGGGAGCTTTAGCCTGGACAATGGGAGGCTCTTGAGGGACCTTCAGGCGGACTTTCATCAATTCCTGCATGACAGTGCTCAGCACAAGGGCTGTTTCCTTAGCAAACGTCCCCCTCACTGCATCCATGTGCTTTAGACACTGAAGCAGGTAACACCTCCATCTTGTGGCTCGTTGGCTTGTTGGCTTGTTGGTTGTCTAGGAGAGGTTTTCCCTGTTCATTTTGTCCTTTTCCAGGAAGCCGAGATGCTTCTGCACAATGTTTCCTGCCCTTTTCAAGCACTGGATGAGATTGTGATCCAGGTTGAGTTTTCCACGTCTGCAGCAGCAGTAGCAAAGGCCTTGCTGTCTCTTCCCTCCTTTTCCATTTCAGAGCTTGCAAGAACTAAAAGCTTCGTTTCAGAGAGACAAGGTTGCTTGCTGATAGCAGCCAGGGAGCAATATCAAGCTTCTATCCATCTAGAGTTGTGTTGTAGTGGCCCATTATAATTTTGTTGGTGGGACTTGGAATCCCTATGTCGCTAGGAAATGTTGTGAATTCTCCTTAGAAGATGTGGTGGTAGATCTGAATAGAAATTTTGTTCTAAATGATAGGTAATGGCGTGTGCCTTATTCTTTTCTCCTGCCACAGATGACAGAACCAGCAGCCGTCTCTCTCCTGGCTCCCGCTGCTCTTGGTGAAGAAGGCCATGAGGGTAAAAATGAGGTGGATGACCGCCAGCCCCCATCAGTGGTCAGCCCAGAGCCTGGATATCCTGAGCCTGTAAGTGCCAGTTGTGTGTGGTGCTGTCTTTGGTTCAAGGCAGAGCTGCAATTTTGGAGCAGGCCGTGCTTCCTGTTAGTGGCTGAGGATGCTGAGTGCTGGAGTCCTGCCAGAATGGTGGGATTTCCTCCAGGCAGCAAGAGCAGCACTTGGCCTTTCAGCTGGGATGGATAAGCACCAAAGGGCTGGTGCCTGTGGTTGAGCACCTGGCTGCTTGGCTGAGGGAAACTGTGTCTCTTGGCTTCTGCAGTGCTATGGCCAAGGGCACAGGTGGTGGTGCTGGCGGTCACAGGGCTTGGTTTGTTTGTTGTCCCTTTTTGGAAAGGTGTGTTTGGCTTGTGAAAGTGGCCTGTAGTTTTCTTGAGTAATTCTTCAGTTCTACAAAGTCTTGTTTGGGCCAGGTGTCTTTGGCTTTTGATAAGCTGCCAGGAGATGGTTGTGTTGTCCATGAAGCTGTGGGGGGCCATTGTTGTGGCGTGCGGCCAAAGAAACCAAGCGAGTAGTTCTGAAGCCTCCTTGTGAGGCAAACAGCAGAAGGGGCAAGTTTCTCTGGATGCATTTTGTGACGATCCTGCAGCTTTGGCAGGTGCCTTGGAGCTTGTAGTGAAGTGAAGCTATAAGTCTTGACTGTTGTTATTTAGAGGAGGAAGGCCATCTAGAATAGGGGGAATGTGTATTTGAAATCAAAGGGACCAATACGTGGCTCGGGAGCTGCGTGGGTCAAAATGAGCCAGGGGTGCCGTAGAGGATCAGCTGAGCAAGATCCAGCCTGGGACCAGGTGTCCAAGCAGGCCAAGGGCATCGTGGCCTGTGTCAGCAGCAGAGGGGCAGCAGGAGCAGGGCAGTGAGCGTCGCCCTGTGCTGGGCAGCGCTGCGGCCACAGCTGGAGTGCTGTGTGCAGCTGTGGGCCCTGTGACGCAGAAAGGGATTGAGGGGCTGGAGTGTGTGCAGTGAAGGCCACGGGAGCTGGGTAAGGGGGTGATGCAGAATGCCAGTGAGGAGGTGCTGAGGGAGCTTTAGCCTGGACAATGGGAGGCTCTTGAGGGACCTTTGGGCGGACTTTCATCAATTCCTGCATGACAGTGCTCAGCACAAGGGCTGTTTCCTTAGCAAACGTCCCCCTCACTGCATCCATGTGCTTTAGACACTGAAGCAGGTGACACCTCCATCTTGTGGCTCGTTGGCTTGTTGGCTTGTTGGTTGTCTAGGAGAGGTTTTCCCTGTTCATTTTGTCCTTTTCCAGGAAGCCAAGCTGCTTCTGCACAATGTTTCCTGCCCTTTTCAGGCACTGGATGAGATTGTGATCCAGGTTGAGTTTCCCACGTCTGCAGCAGCAGTAGCAAAGGCCTTGCTGTCTCTTCCCTCCTTTTCCATTTCAGAGCTTGCAAGAACTAAAAGCTTTTTTTCAGAGAGACAAGGTTGCTTGCTGATAGCAGCCAGGGAGCAATATCAAGCTTCTATCCATCTAGAGTTGTGTTGTAGTGGCCCATTGTAATTTTGTTGGTGGGACTTGGAATCCCTGTGTGGCTAGGAACTGTTGTGAATTCTCCTTAGAAGATGTGGTGGTAGATCTGAATAGAAATTTTGTTCTAAATGATAGGTAATGGCGTGTGCCTCATTCTTTTCTCCTGCCACAGATGACAGAACACGCAGCCGTCTCTCCCCTGGCTCCCGCTGCTCTTGGTGAAGAAGGCCAAGAGGGTGAAACTGAGGTGGATGACCGCCAGCCCCCATCAGGGGTCAGCCCAGAGCCTGGATATCCTGAGCCCGTAAGTGCCAGTTGTGTGTGGTGCTGTCTTTGGTTCAAGGCAGAGCTGCAATTTTGGAGCAGGCCGTGCTTCTTGTTCGTGGCTGAGGATGCTGAGTGCTGGAGTCCTGCCAGAATGGTGGGATTTCCTCCAGGCAGGAAGAGCAGCACTTGGCCTTTGAGCTGGGATGGATAAGCACCAAAGGGCTGGTGCCTGCGGTTGAGCACCTGGCTGCTTGGCTGAGGGAAACTGTGTCTCTTGGCTTCTGCAGTGCTATGGCCAAGGGCACAGGTGGTGGTGCTGGCGGTCACAGGGCTTGGTTTGTTTGTTGTCCCTTTTTTGGAAAGGTGTGTTTGGCTTGTGAAAGTGGCCTGTAGTTTTCTTGAGTAATTCTTCAGTTCTACAAAGTTTTTTTTGGGCTAGGTGTCTTTGGCTTTTGATAAGCTGCCAGGAGATGGTTGTGTTGTCCATGAAGCTGTGGGGGGCCATTGTTGTGGCGTGCGGCCAAAGGAACCAAGCGAGTAGTTCTGAAGCCTCCTTGTGAAGCAAACAGCAGAAGGGGCAAGTTTCTCTGGATGCATTTTGTGACGATCCTGCAGCTTTGGCATGTGCCTTGGAGCCTGGAGTGAAGCTGCAAGTCCTTGACTGTTGTTATTTAGAGGAGGAAGGCCATCTAGAATAGGTGGAATGTGTATTTGAAATCAAAGGGACCAATACGTGGCTCGGGAGCTGCGTGGGTCAAAATGAGCCAGGGGTGCCGTAGAGGATCAGCTGAGCAAGATCCAGCCTGGGACCAGGTGTCCAAGCAGGCCAAGGGCATCGTGGCCTGTGTCAGCAGCAGAGGGGCAGCAGGAGCAGGGCAGTGAGCGTCGCCCTGTGCTGGGCAGCGCTGCGGCCACAGCTGGAGTGCTGTGTGCAGCTGTGGGCCCTGTGACGCAGAAAGGGATTGAGGGGCTGGAGCGTGTGCAGAGAAGGCCACGGGAGCTGGGTAAGGGGGTGATGCAGAATGCCAGTGAGGAGGTGCTGAGGGAGCTTTAGCCTGGACAATGGGAGGCTCTTGAGGGACCTTCGGGCGGACTTTCATCAATTCGTGCATGACAGTGCTCAGCACAAGGGCTGTTTCCTTAGCAAACGTCCCCCTCACTGCATCCATGTGCTTTAGACACTGAAGCAGGTAACACCTCCATCTTGTGGCTCCTTGGCTTGTTGGCTTGTTGGTTGTCTAGGAGAGGTTTTCCCTGTTCATTTTGTCATTTTCCAGGAAGCCAAGCTGCTTCTGCACAATGTTTCCTGCTCTTTTCAGGCACTGGATGAGATTGTGATCCAGGTTGAGTTTTCCACATCTGCAGCAGCAGTAGCAAAGGCCTTGCTGTCTCTTTCCTCCTTTTCCATTTCAGAGCTTGCAAGAACTAAAAGCTTAGTTTCAGAGAGACAAGGTTGCTTGCTGATAGCAGCCAGGGAGCAATATCAAGCTTCTATCCATCTAGAGTTGTGTTGTAGTGGCCTATTATAGTTTTGTTGGTGGGACTTGGAATCCCTGTGTGGCTAGGAACTGTTGTGAATTCTCCTTAGAAGATGTGGTGGTAGATCTGAATAGAAATTTTGTTCTAAATGATAGGTAATGGCGTGTGCCTTATTCTTTTCTCCTGCCACAGATGACAGAACCAGCAGCCGTCTCTCCCCTGGCTCCCGCTGCTCTTGGTGAAGAAGGCCAAGAGGGTGAAACTGAGGTGGATGACCGCCAGCCCCCATCAGGGGTCAGCCCAGAGCCTGGATATCCTGAGCCCGTAAGTGCCAGTTGTGTGTGGTGCTGTCTTTGGTTCAAGGCAGAGCTGCAATTTTGGAGCAGGCCGTGCTTCCTGTTAGTGGCTGAGGATGCTGAGTGCTGGAGTCCTGCCAGAATGGTGGGATTTCCTCCAGGCAGCAAGAGCAGAACTTGGCCTTTGAGCTGGGATGGATAAGCACCAAAGGGCTGGTGCCTGCGGTTGAGCACCTGGCTGCTTGGCTGAGGGAAACTGTGTCTCTTGGCTTCTGCAGTGCTATGGCCAAGGGCACAGGTGGTGGTGCTGGCGGTCACAGGGCTTGGTTTGTTTGTTGTCCCTTTTTGGAAAGGTGTGTTTGGCTTGTGAAAGTGGCGTGTAGTTTTCTTGAGTAATTCTTCAGTTCTACAAAGTCTTGTTTGGGCCAGGTGTCTTTGGCTTTTGATAAGCTGCCAGGAGATGGTTGTGTTGTCCATGAAGCTGTGGGGGGCCATTGTTGTGGCGTGCGGCCAAAGAAACCAAGCGAGTAGTTCTGAAGCCTCCTTGTGAGGCAAACAGCAGAAGGGGCAAGTTTCTCTGGATGCATTTTGTGCTGATGTCTGCAGCTTTGGCAAGTGCCTTGGAGCCAGGAGTGGGGTGCAGCTGCAAGTCCTTGACTGTTGTTATTTAGAGGAGGAAGGCCATCTAGAATAGGGGGAATGTGTATTTGAAATCAAAGGGGCCAATACGTGACTCGGGAGCTGCGTGGGTCAAAATGAGCCAGGGGTGCCGTAGAGGATCAGCTGAGCAAGATCCAGCCTGGTACCAGGTGTCCAAGCAGGCCAAGGGCATCGTGGCCTGTGTCAGCAGCAGAGGGGCAGCAGGAGCAGGGCAGTGAGCGTCGCCCTGTGCTGGGCAGCGCTGCGGCCACAGCTGGAGTGCTGTGTGCAGCTGTGGGCCCTGTGACGCAGAAAGGGATTGAGGGGCTGGAGCGTGTGCAGAGAAGGCCACGGGAGCTGGGTAAGGGGGTGATGCAGAATGCCAGTGAGGAGGTGCTGAGGGAGCTTTAGCCTGGACAATGGGAGGCTCTTGAGGGACCTTCGGGCGGACTTTCATCAATTCGTGCATGACAGTGCTCAGCACAAGGGCTGTTTCCTTAGCAAACGTCCCCCTCACTGCATCCATGTGCTTTAGACACTGAAGCAGGTAACACCTCCATCTTGTGGCTCCTTGGCTTGTTGGCTTGTTGGTTGTCTAGGAGAGGTTTTCCCTGTTCATTTTGTCATTTTCCAGGAAGCCGAGATGCTTCTGCACAATGTTTCCTGCTCTTTTCAGGCACTGGATGAGATTGTGATCCAGGTTGAGTTTTCCACATCTGCAGCAGCAGTAGCAAAGGCCTTGCTGTCTCTTTCCTCCTTTTCCATTTCAGAGCTTGCAAGAACTAAAAGCTTAGTTTCAGAGAGACAAGGTTGCTTGCTGATAGCAGCCAGGGAGCAATATCAAGCTTCTATCCATCTAGAGTTGTGTTGTAGTGGCCCATTATAATTTTGTTGGTGGGACTTGGAATCCCTGTGTGGCTAGGAACTGTTGTGAATTCTCCTTAGAAGATGTGGTGGTAGATCTGAATAGAAATTTTGTTCTAAATGATAGGTAATGGCGTGTGCCTCATTCTTTTCTCCTGCCACAGATGACAGAACCAGCAGCCGTCTCTCCCCTGGCTCCCGCTGCTCTTGGTGAAGACGGCCAAGAGGGTGAAACTGAGGTGGATGACCGCCAGCCCCCATCAGTGGTCAGCCCAGAGCCTGGATATCCTGAGCCCGTAAGTGCCAGTTGTGTGTGGTGCTGTCTTTGGTTCAAGGCAGAGCTGCAATTTTGGAGCAGGCCGTGCTTCCTGTTAGTGGCTGAGGATGCTGAGTGCTGGAGTCCTGCCAGAATGGTGGGATTTCCTCCAGGCAGCAAGAGCAGAACTTGGCCTTTGAGCTGGGATGGATAAGCACCAAAGGGCTGGTGCCTGCGGTTGAGCACCTGGCTGCTTGGCTGAGGGAAACTGTGTCTCTTGGCTTCTGCAGTGCTATGGCCAAGAGCACAGGTGGTGGTGCTGGCGGTCACAGGGCTTGGTTTGTTTGTTGTCCCTTTTTGGAAAGGTGTGTTTGGCTTGTGAAAGTGGCCTGTAGTTTTCTTGAGTAATTCTTCAGTTCTACAAAGTCTTGTTTGGGCCAGGTGTCTTTGGCTTTTGATAAGCTGCCAGGAGATGGTTGTGTTGTCCATGATGCTGTGGGGGGCCATTGTTGTGGCGTGCGGCCAAAGAAACCAAGCGAGTAGTTCTGAAGCCTCCTTGTGAGGCAAACAGCAGAAGGGGCAAGTTTCTCTGGATGCATTTTTTGATGACCCTGCAGCTTTGGCATGTGCCTTGGAGCTTGGAGTGAAGCTGCAAGTCAATGACTGTTGTTATTTAGAGGAGGAAGGCCATCTAGAATAGGGGGAATGTGTATTTGAAATCAAAGGGGCCAATATGAGGCTCGGGAGCTGCGTGGGTCAAAATGAGCCAGAGGTGCAGTAGAGGATCAGCTGAGCAAGATCCAGCCTGGGACCAGGTGTCCAAGCAGGCCAAGGGCATCGTGGCCTGTGTCAGCAGCAGAGGGGCAGCAGGAGCAGGGCAGTGAGCGTCGCCCTGTGCTGGGCAGCGCTGCGGCCGCAGCTGGAGTGCTGTGTGCAGCTGTGGGCCCTGTGACGCAGAAAGGGATTGAGGGGCTGGAGTGTGTGCAGTGAAGGCCACGGGAGCTGGGTAAGGGGGTGATGCAGCATGCCAGTGAGGAGGTGCTGAGGGAGCTTTAGCCTGGACAATGGGAGGCTCTTGAGGGACCTTCAGGCGGACTTTCATCAATTCCTGCATGACAGTGCTCAGCACAAGGGCTGTTTCCTTAGCAAACGTCCCCCTCACTGCATCCATGTGCTTTAGACACTGAAGCAGGTAACACCTCCATCTTGTGGCTCGTTGGCTTGTTGGCTTGTTGGTTGTCTAGGAGAGGTTTTCCCTGTTCATTTTGTCCTTTTCCAGGAAGCCGAGATGCTTCTGCACAATGTTTCCTGCCCTTTTCAAGCACTGGATGAGATTGTGATCCAGGTTGAGTTTTCCACGTCTGCAGCAGCAGTAGCAAAGGCCTTGCTGTCTCTTCCCTCCTTTTCCATTTCAGAGCTTGCAAGAACTAAAAGCTTCGTTTCAGAGAGACAAGGTTGCTTGCTGATAGCAGCCAGGGAGCAATATCAAGCTTCTATCCATCTAGAGTTGTGTTGTAGTGGCCCATTATAATTTTGTTGGTGGGACTTGGAATCCCTATGTCGCTAGGAAATGTTGTGAATTCTCCTTAGAAGATGTGGTGGTAGATCTGAATAGAAATTTTGTTCTAAATGATAGGTAATGGCGTGTGCCTTATTCTTTTCTCCTGCCACAGATGACAGAACCAGCAGCCGTCTCTCTCCTGGCTCCCGCTGCTCTTGGTGAAGAAGGCCATGAGGGTAAAAATGAGGTGGATGACCGCCAGCCCCCATCAGTGGTCAGCCCAGAGCCTGGATATCCTGAGCCTGTAAGTGCCAGTTGTGTGTGGTGCTGTCTTTGGTTCAAGGCAGAGCTGCAATTTTGGAGCAGGCCGTGCTTCCTGTTAGTGGCTGAGGATGCTGAGTGCTGGAGTCCTGCCAGAATGGTGGGATTTCCTCCAGGCAGCAAGAGCAGCACTTGGCCTTTCAGCTGGGATGGATAAGCACCAAAGGGCTGGTGCCTGTGGTTGAGCACCTGGCTGCTTGGCTGAGGGAAACTGTGTCTCTTGGCTTCTGCAGTGCTATGGCCAAGGGCACAGGTGGTGGTGCTGGCGGTCACAGGGCTTGGTTTGTTTGTTGTCCCTTTTTGGAAAGGTGTGTTTGGCTTGTGAAAGTGGCCTGTAGTTTTCTTGAGTAATTCTTCAGTTCTACAAAGTCTTGTTTGGGCCAGGTGTCTTTGGCTTTTGATAAGCTGCCAGGAGATGGTTGTGTTGTCCATGAAGCTGTGGGGGGCCATTGTTGTGGCGTGCGGCCAAAGAAACCAAGCGAGTAGTTCTGAAGCCTCCTTGTGAGGCAAACAGCAGAAGGGGCAAGTTTCTCTGGATGCATTTTGTGACGATCCTGCAGCTTTGGCAGGTGCCTTGGAGCTCGTAGTGAAGTGAAGCTATAAGTCTTGACTGTTGTTATTTAGAGGAGGAAGGCCATCTAGAATAGGGGGAATGTGTATTTGAAATCAAAGGGACCAATACGTGGCTCGGGAGCTGCGTGGGTCAAAATGAGCCAGGGGTGCCGTAGAGGATCAGCTGAGCAAGATCCAGCCTGGGACCAGGTGTCCAAGCAGGCCAAGGGCATCGTGGCCTGTGTCAGCAGCAGAGGGGCAGCAGGAGCAGGGCAGTGAGCGTCGCCCTGTGCTGGGCAGCGCTGCGGCCACAGCTGGAGTGCTGTGTGCAGCTGTGGGCCCTGTGACGCAGAAAGGGATTGAGGGGCTGGAGTGTGTGCAGTGAAGGCCACGGGAGCTGGGTAAGGGGGTGATGCAGAATGCCAGTGAGGAGGTGCTGAGGGAGCTTTAGCCTGGACAATGGGAGGCTCTTGAGGGACCTTTGGGCGGACTTTCATCAATTCCTGCATGACAGTGCTCAGCACAAGGGCTGTTTCCTTAGCAAACGTCCCCCTCACTGCATCCATGTGCTTTAGACACTGAAGCAGGTGACACCTCCATCTTGTGGCTCGTTGGCTTGTTGGCTTGTTGGTTGTCTAGGAGAGGTTTTCCCTGTTCATTTTGTCCTTTTCCAGGAAGCCAAGCTGCTTCTGCACAATGTTTCCTGCCCTTTTCAGGCACTGGATGAGATTGTGATCCAGGTTGAGTTTCCCACGTCTGCAGCAGCAGTAGCACAGGCCTTGCTGTCTCTTCCCTCCTTTTCCATTTCAGAGCTTGCAAGAACTAAAAGCTTTTTTTCAGAGAGACAAGGTTGCTTGCTGATAGCAGCCAGGGAGCAATATCAAGCTTCTATCCATCTAGAGTTGTGTTGTAGTGGCCCATTGTAATTTTGTTGGTGGGACTTGGAATCCCTGTGTGGCTAGGAACTGTTGTGAATTCTCCTTAGAAGATGTGGTGGTAGATCTGAATAGAAATTTTGTTCTAAATGATAGGTAATGGCGTGTGCCTCATTCTTTTCTCCTGCCACAGATGACAGAACACGCAGCCGTCTCTCCCCTGGCTCCCGCTGCTCTTGGTGAAGAAGGCCAAGAGGGTGAAACTGAGGTGGATGACCGCCAGCCCCCATCAGGGGTCAGCCCAGAGCCTGGATATCCTGAGCCCGTAAGTGCCAGTTGTGTGTGGTGCTGTCTTTGGTTCAAGGCAGAGCTGCAATTTTGGAGCAGGCCGTGCTTCTTGTTCGTGGCTGAGGATGCTGAGTGCTGGAGTCCTGCCAGAATGGTGGGATTTCCTCCAGGCAGCAAGAGCAGCACTTGGCCTTTGAGCTGGGATGGATAAGCACCAAAGGGCTGGTGCCTGCGGTTGAGCACCTGGCTGCTTGGCTGAGGGAAACTGTGTCTCTTGGCTTCTGCAGTGCTATGGCCAAGGGCACAGGTGGTGGTGCTGGCGGTCACAGGGCTTGGTTTGTTTGTTGTCCCTTTTTTGGAAAGGTGTGTTTGGCTTGTGAAAGTGGCCTGTAGTTTTCTTGAGTAATTCTTCAGTTCTACAAAGTTTTTTTTGGGCTAGGTGTCTTTGGCTTTTGATAAGCTGCCAGGAGATGGTTGTGTTGTCCATGAAGCTGTGGGGGGCCATTGTTGTGGCGTGCGGCCAAAGGAACCAAGCGAGTAGTTCTGAAGCCTCCTTGTGAAGCAAACAGCAGAAGGGGCAAGTTTCTCTGGATGCATTTTGTGACGATCCTGCAGCTTTGGCATGTGCCTTGGAGCCTGGAGTGAAGCTGCAAGTCCTTGACTGTTGTTATTTAGAGGAGGAAGGCCATCTAGAATAGGTGGAATGTGTATTTGAAATCAAAGGGACCAATACGTGGCTCGGGAGCTGCGTGGGTCAAAATGAGCCAGGGGTGCCGTAGAGGATCAGCTGAGCAAGATCCAGCCTGGGACCAGGTGTCCAAGCAGGCCAAGGGCATCGTGGCCTGTGTCAGCAGCAGAGGGGCAGCAGGAGCAGGGCAGTGAGCGTCGCCCTGTGCTGGGCAGCGCTGCGGCCACAGCTGGAGTGCTGTGTGCAGCTGTGGGCCCTGTGACGCAGAAAGGGATTGAGGGGCTGGAGCGTATGCAGTGAAGGCCACGGGAGCTGGGTAAGGGGGTGATGCAGAATGCCAGTGAGGAGGTGCTGAGGGAGCTTTAGCCTGGACAATGGGAGGCTCTTGAGGGACCTTCGGGTGGACTTTCATCAATTCCTGCATGACAGTGCTCAGCACAAGGGCTGTTTCCTTAGCAAACGTCCCCCTCACTGCATCCATGTGCTTTAGACACTGAAGCAGGTAACACCTCCATCTTGTGGCTCGTTGGCTTGTTGGCTTGTTGGTTGTCTAGGAGAGGTTTTCCCTGTTCATTTTGTCCTTTTCCAGGAAGCCAAGCTGCTTCTGCACAATGTTTCCTGCCCTTTTCAGGCACTGGATGAGATTGTGATCCAGGTTGAGTTTCCCACGTCTGCAGCAGCAGTAGCAAAGGCCTTGCTGTCTCTTCCCTCCTTTTCCATTTCAGAGCTTGCAAGAACTAAAAGCTCCGTTTCAGAGAGACAAGGTTGCTTGCTGATAGCAGCCAGGGAGCAATATCAAGCTTCTATCCATCTAGAGTTGTGTTGTAGTGGCCCATTATAATTTTGTTGGTGGGACTTGGAATCCCTGTGTGGCTAGGAACTGTTGTGAATTCTCCTTAGAAGATGTGGTGGTAGATCTGAAAAGAAATTTTGTTCTAAATGATAGGTAATGGCGTGTGCCTCATTCTTTTCTCCTGCCACAGATGACAGAACCAGCAGCCGTCTCTCTCCTGGCTCCCGCTGCTCTTGGTGAAGAAGGCCAAGAGGGTGAAATTGAGATGGATGACCGCCAGCCCCCATCAGTGGTCAGCCCAGAGTCTGGATATCCTGAGCCTGTAAGTGCCAGTTGTGTGTGGTGCTGTCTTTGGTTCAAGGCAGAGCTGCAATTTTGGAGCAGGCCGTGCTTCCTGTTAGTGGCTGAGGATGCTGAGTGCTGGAGTCCTGCCAGAATGGTGGGATTTCCTCCAGGCAGCAAGAGCAGCACTTGGCCTTTGAGCTGGGATGGATAAGCACCAAAGGGCTGGTGCCTGCGGTTGAGCACCTGGCTGCTTGGCGGAGGGAAACTGTGTCTCTTGGCTTCTGCAGTGCTATGGCCAAGGGCACAGGTGGTGGTGCTGGCGGTCACAGGGCTTGGTTTGTTTGTTGTCCCTTTTTGGAAAGGTGTGTTTGGCTTGTGAAAGTGGCCTGTAGTTTTCTTGAGTAATTCTTCAGTTCTACAAAGTCTTGTTTGGGCCAGGTGTCTTTGGCTTTTGATAAGCTGCCAGGAGATGGTTGTGTTGTCCATGAAGCTGTGGGGGGCCATTGTTGTGGCGTGCGGCCAAAGGAACCAAGCGAGTAGTTCTGAAGCCTCCTTGTGAAGCAAACAGCAGAAGGGGCAAGTTTCTCTGGATGCATTTTTTGATGACCCTGCAGCTTTGGCATGTGCCTTGGAGCTTGGAGTGAAGCTGCAAGTCCTTGACTGTTGTTATTTAGAGGAGGAAGGCCATCTAGAATAGGGGGAATGTGTATTTGAAATCAAAGGGGCCAATACGTGGCTCGGGAGCTGCGTGGGTCAAAATGAGCCAGGGGTGCCGTAGAGGATCAGCTGAGCAAGATCCAGCCTGGGACCAGGTGTCCAAGAAGGCCAAGGGCATCGTGGCCTGTGTCAGCAGCAGAGGGGCAGCAGGAGCAGGGCAGTGAGCGTCGCCCTGTGCTGGGCAGCGCTGCGGCCACAGCTGGAGTGCTGTGTGCAGCTGTGGGCCCTGTGACGCAGAAAGGGATTGAGGGGCTGGAGTGTGTGCAGTGAAGGCCACGGGAGCTGGGTAAGGGGTGATGCAGCATGCCAGTGAGGAGGTGCTGAGGGAGCTTTAGCCTGGACAATGGGAGGCTCTTGAGGGACCTTCGGGCGGACTTTCATCAATTCCTTCATGACAGTGCTCAGCACAAGGGCTGTTTCCTTAGCAAACGTCTCCCTCACTGCATCCATGTTCTTTAGACACTGAAGCAGGTGACACCTCCATCTTGTGGCTCGTTGGCTTGTTGGCTTGTTGGTTGTCTAGGAGAGGTTTTCCCTGTTCATTTTGTCCTTTTCCAGGAAGCCGAGATGCTTCTGCACAATGTTTCCTGCCCTTTTCAAGCACTGGATGAGATTGTGATCCAGGTTGAGTTTTCCACGTCTGCAGCAGCAGTAGCAAAGGCCTTGCTGTCTCTTTCCTCCTTTTCCATTTCAGAGCTTGCAAGAACTAAAAGCTCCGTTTCAGAGAGACAAGGTTGCTTGCTGATAGCAGCCAGGGAGCAATATCAAGCTTCTATCCATCTAGAGTTGTGTTGTAGTGGCCCATTATAATTTTGTTGGTGGGACTTGGAATCCCTATGTCGCTAGGAAATGTTGTGAATTCTCCTTAGAAGATGTGGTGGTAGATCTGAATAGAAATTTTGTTCTAAATGATAGGTAATGGTGTGTGCCTCATTCTTTTCTCTTGCCACAGATGACAGAACCAGCAGCCGTCTCTCCCCTGGCTCCCGCTGCTCTTGGTGAAGAAGGCCAAGAGGGTGAAACTGAGGTGGATGACCGCCAGCCCCCATCAGTGGTCAGCCCAGAGCCTGGATATCCTGAGCCCGTAAGTGCCAGTTGTGTGTGGTGCTGTCTTTGGTTCAAGGCAGAGCTGCAATTTTGGAGCAGGCCGTGCTTCTTGTTCGTGGCTGAGGATGCTGAGTGCTGGAGTCCTGCCAGAATGGTGGGATTTCCTCCAGGCAGCAAGAGCAGCACTTGGCCTTTGAGCTGGGATGGATAAGCACCAAAGGGCTGGTGCCTGCGGTTGAGCACCTGGCTGCTTGGCTGAGGGAAACTGTGTCTCTTGGCTTCTGCAGTGCTATGGCCAAGGGCACAGGTGGTGGTGCTGGCGGTCACAGGGCTTGGTTTGTTTGTTGTCCCTTTTTGGAAAGGTGTGTTTGGCTTGTGAAAGTGGCCTGTAGTTTTCTTGAGTAATTCTTCAGTTCTACGTAGTTCTGAAGCCTCCTTGTGAGGTAAACAGCAGAACGGGCAAGTTTCTCTGGATGCATTTTGTGACGATCCTGCAACTTTGGCATGTGCCTTGGAGCTTGGAGTGAAGCTACAAGTCCTTGACTGTTGTTATTTAGAGGAGGAAGGCCATCTAGAATAGGTGGAATGTGTATTTAAAATCAAAGGGACCAATACGTGGCTCGGGAGCTGCGTGGGTCAAAATGAGCCAGGGGTGCCATAGAGGATCAGCTGAGCAAGATCCAGCCTGGGACCAGGTGTCCAAGCAGGCCAAGGGCATCATGGCCTGTGTCAGCAGCAGAGGGGCAGCAGGAGCAGGGCAGTGAGCGTCGCCCTGTGCTGGGCAGCGCTGCGGCCACAGCTGGAGTGCTGTGTGCAGCTGTGGGCCCTGTGACGCAGAAAGGGATTGAGGGGCTGGAGCGTGTGCAGAGAAGGCCACGGGAGCTGGGTAAGGGGGTGATGCAGAATGCCAGTGAGGAGGTGCTGAGGGAGCTTTAGCCTGGACAATGGGAGGCACCTAAGGGCTTGTGCCTGTGGTTGAGCGCCTGGCTGCTCGGCTCAGAAATGCTCTTTTGTCTTCTGCAGTCCTAAGTACGAGTGCGGCAATGTGCTGTTTGTTTCGATTTTTCTCCATCTCCCTTGCCGTTTTTCAGCACTAGGAGAAATTGTATTTGTGTTTTCCTTAGCGGTTTACGCTTCTTGACAATGTAATAATTTTTCATGTTAACACATTGTTTGGGCCTCAGGCCTTGGTGCATATGTAACTTTTCTCTTTCCCAGGTAGTTTATTATGCGTTGCACTTCTCATTCACCTTAACAGTGCCTCTGTTGTTTTGCAGCCCAGGGAATCAGGTTTTTTTGTGTTTGGGATTTGGGCAGGAAATCAATGTCCTTGTATTCCAGGTGGTCCTTCAATGAGAGGGTCTGGGAGGGGGCTGGTTTGCATTGCTGATTACAGATACTTATACAACATGTGCGTGGTCAAGTCACAGACAACTTGCCCGAGCACAGATGCACAAAGAGTGCAATTCCCAGTTCAATGCTCTGGGTTTGATTGCACTCCATAAGGTCCTACATGCTGATTGCCCAGGTGTGTGGTTTATTGAAGCAACAATAGGAGGAGAGGAAGTTCACGATTGCTGCTGACTGGGGCACTGCTATTGAGTTTTCATGTGCATAGAAGCAGAAGGGATAGTAAAGAGAAATTTTAAGAGTGAGATTCCTCTGTCTTCCTGTCTATCTCTCTAACTAGCTAGCTATGCTACTTAACATGTGCATTATTGAATCTTCCCGGCTCTGCTCCAAAGCAGTTGGAGGTGCAAAGCTCACCTAAACCATCCCTTTCAGGAGAGGATTAGAGACACTTTCCATTGACCAATTCTGAGCAGGCAGAGATGTTCCCCCCACCAGATATGGTGTTTTTTCCTCCTCAGAGCGGTTTTCCTACTCCAGCCTCTTCTTCCCTGAAGCCCGCAGTTAATTCTTTCATTTTCTGCCTGTCCTAGAGAGGTGGATGTATTCCATGTTTTAGCTGGTGAATAGAACATGTACTCCAGAAGTGTCTCTCACAAAGAGTGAGCTCACACCAGGAAGCCACCTGCAGAGCCAGGATGGAGCTGTGGAACAGGGCTACTGAAAGACAAACAGGACATGGCAGAAACAGAGGGAGGCCCTCACCAGACCCTTGAGAAATGCCACAGAAATTCCCTGTCAGCTGCCTGAGAGGCCCAGATGGCCTCTGATTGTAGGACCAGGGTCCTTTTGGAATCTGTGCCTCCCCTTGGGCAGAGAATGAGCCAGCAGAGCAGCAGCACAGTGCTTTGGGAATGTGTGAGCCCATCAGTCTTTGAGTCTTGGCCCACAATGGTCACATGGGAAGTTGAAACCCATCTTCTCTTGCTTTCTCTGCAGCTCCTTCCAGAGAAAGATCAGGAGCTGCCTGCTTCATCAGAGATGCCCTGCCAGACTCAGGGAGAGCTGTTCCCAGCCCGAGAGCAGGAAGGGCAGCTCAGGCAGCAGGTGGAAGAGCCACAGCAGAATGGCCAGGTAAGCCTGACTGGCCAGGTGACAGAGGGGAGGGCAGGAAGAGGGGCATAAACCAGAGCTCTTGGGACTGAGGAGGCCAGGAGTCCCAGAGGCACTGGAAGCACAGAGCCTTGGAATCTGCAGAGAACAGCACTGGGACAGGAGGGTTACATTGGAAGCAGATGTGAGTAGGGAAGCAGAAAGAAGTGGCTGAATAAATGTGATTTGGAGGCTGCAAGAGGAAAAAGCTGAGCCTGATGGCAGCTCCCAGTCACTTGCTCTGCATTTCTGTGTACAGAACATCAAGGCAGCGCCACAGGCAGAGCTGCCTGAAGCTGAGAATGCCATCATGGATGTGAGGAGGAAGAACAAGGAAGACCTGAGAAGAATTCAAGAGGAGAATCTCCATCAGCAGAGGGGCGATCAGCAAAACCAGGTGAGTGAGAGAGTGGCAGCCACTCCACTCATGAAAGATCCTCTCACTTGTTTTTTAGAAAACATGAAGAAACAGCTGAATGCAAAGCTTCAGGCAACTCACACTAGGATCACGGCAAGGGAGGAGAAGCTGGAGGAAGAAATGAAAATCATCAGAGAGAAAGTTAATCACCTCCCTCAGTCTGTACAAAAGCAAGTGAGTGAAAGAGGGATAGCCACTGCAGTCACCAAACTGGTGGATACTGCCCTTCTTGCCTTTCCAGTGCAGAGCAGCAGGGAGTGGGGTGATGCCTCTGAGTGCCATCCTACTGTAGTGTGTATCTGAAGGACATTTCCTGGTGTGCTGAATCTCCACTGCTGCCCTGGATAGTGGGACTTTTCCTTTGGCCTTTTGGCCAGCAGTCATCCAAATTGATTCCTGCTGGCCTGTTCCTGCTCGTCTTGTTTCTTGATGTGTTTTTACAGGGGAACACGGTGACCCAGATGGAGGATTGAAACAAGCTGTCTGTATCCCCTCTCAATATGTTTTTTCCCTTTCCTCACAGTTGATGCCTCTTGGTTGACAGGGACAAGCTGTAGTCTCTGACTGCTTTGTTCTGTTTGATTTGAGGTGGGAGTGTTGACATCTCACCAGGCAGCCTGTGAAGTCTTCCAGAAAATGTGTGGCAAGGAAGGGCCCCAAATTAGGAGTGAGGCACAGGTACCATCCCCACCAGATGTGCTACAGGTTGAGCATGACCTGAAGATGGTGCAAGAAAAGAGAACACAGTGGGAGGAGGCAGAACATTTGAACAAGGAGCTTCAAGTGTGTCTGCAGCCCTTGGAGGGGGAAAGGAATCCTTGAGAGGAAGTGGAATGGTGACTGTGGCAGTCATCTTTCTGAAAATCCATGAAAAGCAAAGATTAATGTGGCCATGAACCCGAGTAGAACTAGCCTTTGGTTTTGACCCATCCAGTTTGAGAAGTGGACATCCAAGTAATCCATTTTAAGAGCCCTGCATGTGGCTGACAGCACCTTCCTACGGGCTTGCATTTCAACAAGGGATCTCAGGGTAATCTCTGCCAGCCACCTTTCTGACATAAACTCATTTCTTGTTCCAGATCTCCACAGGCTCTGTCACCAAACCGGCTGCAGCAGCATTGTCTAAAGGAGCCTTTGCTCCCCGACCTGAGAAGTGGAACCAGGGCACTTTGTTCATGTCCCGCGCTGACCCAGCTGCTGCACAGCCACAGGAGACCGAGGGTGACTGCCTAGAGCTGCTGAGTACGTCTGCTGTATTTCTTGTCTGAGGGACAGTGCAGTGTGTGCATGTGTCAGCACAGCTGTACCAAATGTTTCTCCTGAGTTTGGTATCACGGGGACATTTAGGACTCCCCAGAGGAGCTGCTGAAGAAAATCAGTCTCTGTGCTGGCCACCTGTGCTCTGAGCTGTCTGCCTGGTTGTTGTTGTTGTTACCCAGCCGACCACAAAGGGCTCAGAGCTCCAGGCAGTGGTGCTGCCTTTTGTATCTCCTGGAAGCTGGGATCTCTGCTCTAAAGTCAGCATTGTGCATTTTGTTTCCCTCAGGGAAAATAGTGAAGAAGGAAAATCCCATCATGAAATTCACTGAACTGGAATATATTGGCAGCGGGTGAGTCCAGTGGCACTTACTCGTACCCAATCATGGGCCAGGTGTTTTTTTGGTGGAATGTCTCTTCAACATGAAGTCAGGCAAGCTGACAATAGACATCTATCCTCATGTTCAAACCCTGGAGATAGATTGTCCCATGTCTCAGTGGTGCTCAGAATTTGTGTGTGTGCTCAGAAGGTGTTGTCAGAGACACCTCCATGCTGCTGAGGTCTTGCCTGCAGCAAGGAAAATTTCCTTGTTTGTACAGTGTGGGGCACTTCTGTGTTAATTTCCTTAGCATTTTTGTATATCTGTAAATCATACTGCCACACTAATAAAAGGGGAAGAAACTTGCTTGACTTAAAGAGAAACCTCCTCCCTGATAGCTGTGAGAGAACAGTTCTCAGGAACATTTCTTTCCAAGAGTTTGCTGAAGGAAATACTCTGTGGTCAGGATAAAAACTGAACCGTTTAGAAACTGAAACTTGAGATGAAAGAAGAAGCTCTATTTTTCAGCTGAGGCAGTAAACCCCAGTGCTTCAGGGACAGGCCCAGTGCCCATGCACTTGAGAGGAAGATCCATCATCTGCCTTCTGGCAGAGCCCTCCTGCATCCTGCAGGTTTTAGGCATTTACAGCAGAGCTCTCCTGTGTGGGCTGGCTTTCAATGCAAGATCTAAATAGCTTTGTACTTACTTTGCTTCTGTTTTGTTTCTAGGAGTTTTGGAGATGTTTTTAGAGCACTCAACAATGCCACAGGAGGAGAGGTAAATGTCAACAGCCCCTGCAGACTCTGCTGCTCTTGAATGGCTTTCTCCTCTGGTGCGAGCTGTGGCTGGAGCTTTGGGTAGAGCTGTGCTGAAAAGGCACCAGAAGCACAGCCTGGTGCCAGCCCATGAAATACATTTGGGACTTGGTCCTCCTCAGCTGGCGGAAGGAAGGCACGGAGGGCAGCGGTTCCTTTCAGAGAAGGAGGCGCTCACTCGCTCTCCACTGCTGAAACAAAGGTGGTGCCTTAGGGCACCTCACTGCTCTTTGGGGCTACAGCTTCAGAGTCCTGCCAGCAAACACATCTGAAAGTTACTGGCAGCTCCTTAGCCACCTGCAGTGCTGCACTTGGGAACTGCACGTAGGGAGAGATCTGCAAGGCGTCCCTAAAAGCCCTAAGCCCTGCCCATAGCCCAGAATGTATCCACAGAGTATTAAGGCATAGATTACTTCTTCTGAATCCCAAACAAAGCAGCAGAGAGAGTGGTCAGAGGTTTGTGGGTGATAGTTGAGACACCCCTGTTACCAAGTAGACAGGCAAAACATCAGTGGCCCCATGTGTTCCTGTGACTGCCCCCAAGGGAGCAGAGAAATGGGCTGTTGGAATGTCAGTCCCTAATTACTGCAGTGCCTAATCACAAGGCAGTTTGGCACAGCTCAGCTGTGTCATTGCAAAATCACTCATTCCATGTGTGTTGTGGTCTCGTGCCAGCAACTTCTCAAGTTTCTGATTTTCAATGTCATTTTAGGTGGCCATAAAGAAAATACATCTTCAAGGATGGAGGAAGAAGGAACTAAAACCCAATGATCTCATGGTCATGAAAATTAATAGGAATCCCAACCTGATCAACTATTTAGACAGGTGAGGTTTTCTGAATATTTCTTAACATATAGCAAACATGCAAGGTAAAATCCGACTTTGGTCAGTGGCAGAAAATAGAGCTGTAATTACTGGCTAAATATTATTGCTCTGATCATCTCTAATGGATGGGAAGAGACTGCATTTTGTTTGCATGAGTCTTCCCTGGCATCCATAGTTTGAAAATAATTCAAAAACCTGGATCAGTCATGTCTTACTAAATCAATAGCCTGTAATTTCACAGCCACCACTGTGTTTTGGGGCTTGATTTTTTCCAAGTGTCTTTTTACATCCAGATAAACTAACATGGATTTCCCTTGGATTGTGTCCCCTCTTTTCCATTGTTTGCATGCCAGAAAGACTAGGCACTTATTTCCAGAAACACACAGTGTGACAGGTTTTTAATCTGTTACTAAAGTGCATTTTTTACTTGCTGGCCATTTAAGACATCTCCTTTTCCACAGCTGTGCCTTTCTCCTTGAGACTGCACAGATTGCAAACAACGCACAGCCGAGAGGGAATGTCTATTCCTTTTATTCTGGCCTTCTCACAGAGGGACCTGGAAACAAGAATCAGTCAAGAAAACAACCTAGCCATGCATGTTCATCTCCACACCCTTGTTTCCTTCTTTCAGCTACCTTCTGGGTGAGCAACTCTGGCTGGTTATGGAGTTCATGGATGGAGGCACTCTGGGCGACGTCATCAGCAAGACCCACCTGTCTGAAGATGAGACAGCAGCCATCAGTCGGGAGGTCAGCAATGCCATCTGTGCTTCCAAGGGCTTGGGCAGGATTGTCTGGGAAACAGGGGCTCAGACCTGGAGTGGTTTCCTGTGCCAAACTTTGTTTCTGTCTTGCTGGCATGCTATAGGCAAGTAAAAGCATCTCAAGTGAAAGGCCTGCCAGTGCCCCTGCGCTCCCTGTACTCAGTTCTTGTACTCTTATCTCCTGCTGTTGTATTCTTGCTCTGTCTCATGTATTTGTATTGGCTGTTCTCCACTTTGCCTCTCTAATTGCAGCAGCCTGCCTGCAGCCTGCTGCATTCCTTGCCTGTTAAAGCAAAGGTGCTGGTGTCAGGATTTGAAACAAGCAGCAAAGAAAAAAGAGAGACTAATTACTCACAGTCCTCAGCTGAAAAGGATCGTAGTGCAGCCAAAATGCTTTTTGCTTCAGGAAGGTGACTGATGTGATACTTCCAAGCCTGTGCTGAGGCCAGCAATAAAACCTTTGTCATGCAGCCTCCCACCCAAAAGTGATCTGTTTCACACCAAAGGGAGGGACTTTTTCTTTCTTGGCAAAACCCCTCCTTTGTCTTCTGCATGGAGATAGTACATCCACTGCAGAAGGAGTCATCCTGGCTGGCTTGCAGGGGACAATCTACAAGAGCAGGTGCTGGTGCTCTTTCAAAAGCTGACATGCCTTTCCTCAGAAAGGTCCTGCTCTGCAAGTGTTGGAGCAGCCAGCTCTTCCTCTCAATGGCACTGTGTTCTGTCATTACTTCCCGTTCCCCTGAGGAAAGGGAATCTTTTAGATTCTTTGTTTCCTTTCTTGTGTGATAAAATCACATCTCTCATTTTTGCCCTCCTGTTTCTGTTTTCCCTCTCAGTGCCTGCGAGGACTGTATTTTCTCCACTCGAACCACGTGATGCACCAAGATGTGAAGAGCTGCAACATCCTTCTAAGAACTGACGGCTCTGTCAAGCTGGGTCAGCATATTCTTGGTCAGGTGCAACACTCCAGGGATGTGGGCTGTGGGGCTGCTTTGAGTGACTGCCAGCTCCCCAGAAATGGTGTTGGTTGCAGTGCAGGGGCACCTGCTGTGAGCTGGTGACAGGATTGCAATGTGCACAGAGGTAGGACAAGGAACCACAAGAAGTCAAAAGTGGCGTTGCTCTGTATGTGTCCCTTCCAGAGGGACGGAGCTACAATCTAAAGCTTCAGGGGAATAAAGTCCACTGCTGTGAGCAGCATTAAAAAACCTGTGATTTTTTGGAAGTGGCCAATTCCATACTTCTTTGGCTAAAGCCCCAAGGAAACTGAGCGTGGACAGTTCTCCAGGAGATTCAACAACACATTCTTAGCCTGAGAGGGGGGAATTCTTTGGCTTGGTTTCCTAATTGGAGCTGGCTTTCATGGTTTGTTGTTTTCTCCACAGCTGACTTTGGCCTCTTTGCTCAGCTCACCCCTGAGCACAGCAGACGGAGCTCCATGGCCGGCACTTCTGGGTGGATGGCGCCTGAAGTGCTGACAGGTCAACCATATGGCCCCAAAGTCGACATATGGTCCTTTGGAATAGTGGGCATCGAAATGGTGGAACGAGAAGTTCCTTACAGGAGTGCAAGTCCTGTTTCGGTAAGGTGCAAGTTCTCCATGATCCCGCTGTCTTTCTCACCTGTCCCATGTTCTGTGTTCCATTGGACAAAATCCCATTGCCATCTGCTGTCACCACTTCCACCAAGGTCCCCTTCTACAAATGTCCCTGCAGCACATCAGCATCCGCTGTAGATTTGGTTGCATCCGAAGGGAAGTGGCAGTTCACAAACCTAACCAGTTCAGAAACCTGCCATTTTGGCCTCCAGCCATGCCTGACATTTCTCATTTGCTTTTTTGAAACCTGTTGGAGCTCTGTTCTTTAAGGACAAGAATTCTTCAATGGAACAGTTGGATGTGTGATAAATATCCTTCGAAATGGAGGTTGAGTTTTCCCAGTTTCAGTTTTATAGAAAAAGAAAAAGTGAAAAAGAAACAACCACCAAAGCAATGCCCAAGTAGTCCTTCTTCCTTTTTCCTTTTTGAACCACAGCACATCAAGTTTCTTCCATACTATAGCATCTTTTCCAAATCCTGTGCATCTTATAAACTTTCAGGTTTTTTCTTCTGTACCTTGTTCAGTCCTGTGTGTGCATGGCCTGGATAAGTTTAGGATGTGTTTTTCTCCAACTGCAGTTAGAATTGTACCCCAAACCCTTGGCTGTTTCTTGGTACTTTAACAAGTTGATGAGCTTGCAGCCAGGTGCCTGGGCTGGGATCCAACGTGGGCAGTTGACACCGGTGCTGTGTCCCCTTTACCACAGGAGCAGGGCCATCCCTGGCCTGCACAGTTCCAATGACAGTGAGGACTCCCGCTCCCCACCATGTCCTGTGGCTGAGCACAAATGCAGAGGGACAGGATAAAACCCCCTTTGTGACCTCTGGTGGTGTGGGAAAAGGAAAGAAAGCTGCCGTAATTATTTGTACTCAAGGGGAGTGTGTTTGCTGTTTTAGACTTGGAAATTTTCCTTTGGGTTGAAGAGGATAAAAACAAATTCTCTTTGGTCACCATCTATTTTAGTGCCACCAGCACAGAGCTGTTAGTATTGTGATGGGCATTTTTATGGAGACCAGGCCGCAGCCTGGGGTCATGGAGATCCTGCTAAACCCCCCATTTCTTACCCAACATTATCCACAATGGGCACACCTATAATGCATTGACTTGAGCAGAGAGTGACCGTAGGCATGGCACTTCTTCTTCTGATTTAACCATGAAAAGGTTTCCTTTTGCCACATAAAGAAGCTGAAACATGCAGCTGAGAGACAGAGCTGCAGGTGGCTGCTGTGCACCCAAGCAGGCATTTTCATCTCAGTATATTTGTGCATGCATCTTAAAGTGTCTGTCTTGAATTTGAGATTCCAAATGTTTGTTTTCCTTTCCTGAGGAATACCTGGTGGATTTCCTTTCTTTCCTTCCAATTATCACTGTTTTCTAGAAGAGGAAAAGCAGCTTGATGAGTTTTGTTTTATGGCAGTTGTGCTTCAGGGACCAACAAGCACTGCAGAGATGCCTTTCATCTAATTCTAAATCATCACTAATCCTTGGAAACAGTAGAGTTAGAATAGCAAAGTCCCTCTTCCAAACAGCTTATCAAGCTGCTGTGAATCCTCAGGGAAGGAATGTGCTTTGCTGATGTAGGTCCCACTAAGTAGGCCAGTCAGTGAAATCAGCTGCCAAGGCAAGATGTGCTGAATGTTGGAAAAGCTGTGGCTGCATCAGGGTTTGGGTTTTTGGTTGGTAAAGGAAAGTCATCTCTGGGTCTCTGCCAGGGCAGAAACTGCCACTGCAGAGTGGAGCTTGACCAATGGGATCTGGGAGAGCAGTGACAGATGGGAAAGCAGCAGGTGGAGCCTGGTGTTTCCTTTTTCTGCAGGCTAAACTTCTGACAGCCAGGGGAGAGAGACCATGGCTGCGTCAGCCCAACAGATGCTCGCCTTGCCTGCGGGACTTCCTGAGCAGCTGCCTGCAGACAGACGAGGCGCGGCGCTGGTCTGCCAAGGAGCTCCTGAAGGTAAAATGTGAAGGGGCTGCAGGTGAAACAGGGTCTGAGGGATGGGCTCCTCCTCCACTGAAGTCCAAGGCATCAGATGAGCCCCTTCCTCCTCACCTCCTGTTCAGATGAAAACAGTGAGGAATCCCAGACTGGGCTGGGCTGGCAGGACCCTGTAAAGGTCCTCTGGTCCAAGTGTCCTGCAATGAGCAGGGACAGCTTTACAGAGATCAGGTTTCCCAGAGCCCTTTGCCAGCTGACCTGGAATGGTTCCAGGCACGGGGCACCTACAAGCTCTTGGGGCATCCTGTGCCAGGGTGGCACCATGCTCTGAGTAAACAAGTTCTTCCTTAGACCTGCTCTGACTTTATCCCCATTTTGATGAAAAATATTGACCACATTCTATTGTAACTGGACCTGTTAAAAAAGGTGTTCCCCACTTTCTTAAAGCCACTCTGAAGTCTTGGAAACAGGCAATAAAGTCTCCCTGGGGACTGTTCTTCAGAAAACTGAATAACTCCACCTCTCTGTCATTTCCTGAGAGGAGAGGTGTTCTGTTTTCTGACTGTTTCTGTCACCCTCTTTTGTAATTTTGTGGGGTATTCAGTTTTACCTAATGGCAAAAGAATGGAAGTAGAGCAATGCAGGGTACAGAGACATGAAATGGTGGTGCAGGAAGCCAGTCCCAGCTGAGGGGTCAGAGATTTGGCTGCGGGCAGGAGGGGCTGTGGGGGGCTCACTCTGAGCCTCTGAGGGGCCCTGGTTTGTGCCCCCAGCCCACCCTTAGGGGTTTCTGGCACACACACAGCTGGGACAGCTGGGAGGGACTTGTCCCAGCCCCATCTGCTGCCTGGCATGCTCAAGGAGATGGGAACTGCCCCAGGGTCACTGCCAGGTTGTGTGGCAGAGAGGGAAGTGCAGGGCCCAGTGCCACTGGGCTGGCCCTGCTGGGAAGGAAGGTGCCACCCAGCACAGGAGGGGCAGGGCATGGAAAGGCAGACACTGCTTTCTGTCCCTGTGGAAATCAGCACAGTGCCTGTCTTTCAAAGACAGGCACTATGTGAGTCATTGGAGTTTCCTGAAAGGAAGAAATCCCAGGGTCGGAAAGCACCATTTCTAGAGCACTGGCAGGGCAAAAACCCCAGAAAGATAAAGAAACCATCATAAATGGATGAATGGGATTCTGGGCCAGGTTTGCCTGTGATGGCAAGGTCCTGCACATGATGATTGGGAAGCAGATGGTCCCATTGCTCCTTTTTCTGGGTCTGTTTAGGACCCAGAGAAATCCTGATTGACTCTGTGAAGCACTGAGCTCAGAAAGCCATGGTTCACTGTTCTTTGCTGGTTTTGTTTTTTTTTTTCCCTGTGGACAGCATCCATTTGTAACTTCAGCTAAGCCAGCGTTCACCCTGGTGCCACTTATCAAGTCAGTGAAGAAGAAGAAGGAGGAGGGGAGAAGAAGAATGTAAAAATCAAGAATGTAGTTATCAAGAGTGTAGTAATCAAGTAGAATTGTAGAGTAGAACTCTAGAGTAGGATTGTTGAGTAGTTTTGGTTTATAGAGTAGGTTTATAGTATAGGTTTATAGATAGAGTAGGATAGTTATTAAATAAAGTTTCTAAAACATCAATTTATTTGGAAGATTGGCCTCCTTCTGACCCTTTCAGAAATCTCAGCCTTTTCTTCTGAATTGCCAGTTGTTTTTTACTGGTGCTAAGTCACACTTACAACTTCTATGGTATGGTTTATAAGTGGAGAAGGTTCTTCCTCATTCATCCTCTCCAGACCACATTGCCTTTGGAATATGGCCCGCTGGCCTGTTTAGACACAGCTGTGGTATTTCTAGTTGAGGCAAAAAGGCAATGGCATTTGCAAGAAAAACCAAAGGAGGAGTGGGGCAGCCAAGACAGCCTGTGTGGATTCAGGCCTGCAGCTGTGACTGGAGAGCATTTGGGTTCCTGCCACTTGGATTGGTATCCCTAAGTGTAATGTCTTTGATGGAAGGAGAGCCTTGCTGAAGTGAGAGAGCAGAAAGATCAGAGAGGGTGCTCGGGAAGGTCTCCTGTGGTGCAGAGCTGTCAGCGCCTGTGAGGGGAGAGTGGGCCCGGCCTTGGCTGGGGCGGAGCCGCAGCAGAGCCCCGGCAGAGGCCAGAGCAGCCCGAGCCTGGGCAGAGGCAGGCTGGAAGGAGGCCCTTGTAGCTGCGAGAGGCAGCAGGTGGGCCCTGGGTGCCTCTTGCTGGGAGTGGGCGAATCCTGCGCTCCCAGAGCCCGGGGGGCAGCTGGCTGCTGCCGAGGGGAAGTGCAGCCGTGCTGGGCACAGCCCGCACTGGAGGCATCGGCCATCTGGAGTGTGCCCGGGAGCAGAGAAAGGCCAAGGGCAGCCGAGGGCCGCTGGGCTGCCTGAAGATTGCTCCTCTTCTGCCGGCTGCCCTGTAAGTCCTGGGCAAGGTCAGCAGCGTGTGCTCACTCTGAGCAGGGAGCCGGGCTGCTCGGCAGGCTGGAGCACAGGGCAGCCTCCTTCAGGCACGGCACTTCTGCCCGGGGAAGTGAGGCCAACGGGAGGCAGGGACAGCTTGGCCGGTCACATCTGCAGGAGCCAGCGCCTCACGCAGCTCTGGGAGGAAGCGCCTGCAATCCTGCAGTTGTGCACTGAGCCACAGCAAAGGGGGGAGATGCAGTGTGTTTTGCAGAAATATTCAGGGATATCAGGCCAGGCTGCTTTGTGCTGTCTGTACACAGCAAGCGCTGTGCAATGCAGCTGTGAGCTGCTGGCAGAGAGGGAATCGGGGATGTGCCTGACGGTTTTGCTTGAGCAGTGAACTGATTTGGAAGGGTGTGGAAGGGTTTCAGTAGGCAAGCTGTGTTTTCTTTATTAGTTTCTGAAGGAAGGATGCAATGTGCCTTCACTCAGTGTTATAAATGATTGAATCTGCAGCCAAATTAAAAAAAATTGACAAAGATTTATTATATTAATTACAAATTATCAAAAATCTGCCACAGCCAAGACAGCGTCAATTCCGGAATTTGGCGCTGGGTGAACCTGGATCCAACTGACAGAGTGCCAGCATCTCCCCGGTGGTTCACCCCGACCTTCTCCTACCGTCCGCTTATATCCCCAATATTTTCTCTGAGGCCTGAATAACAGGATGTCCCTTGTGTTTCTTCATATGCAAAAAGCGTGCCTCAATGTCTGTGTAGCTGTCTTTCACATATACTCGGGTGGTGCTGGTGCTTCGGGATGACTGATGTAATCTGTTCCTGGCGCTGTTTCTCCTGAAAGGCTTAATTATCTCAAGGAAGAGGTCATTCGTGGCCCAGGAAGGCTTCATTCTTAAGCCAAGGACTTGATATTATCTTTAGCGTGGTCCGGGAACTGATTGAATAAAAATAGGACTATGGTCCCAGCTGGAGTAGTCAAGGGCATGTGGTGGATTCATGTAATATTTTATACATACACATATTTACTTATAGCATGAATTAACCATACATCTAGAACAATCCCTCCCCTTTTATTTCACCCATTTAATTCCTGCTACTCTTTTGTCAAATTTTTAATTTCTGCATATACCCACCACCAGTAAGCGTTTCCCACAAATGAAGCACCATTTACACTATCCGGTATTCCCCTTGTGGGATACCCTGATATACCACATAATTTGACCCCTTCTTAGTTTGTTCTTCAGATTTTGCCAATGTCTCTGCTGCACTGCTGGCATATTGTTTTCCTCCCAGTCGCATGATTTTGGATGTGTCCGGAAGCTCCCTCCGAGTCAATGGGGACTATTGCAATTTGCATTCCCCTGACCACTGAGTGAATCAGCCTGATAAAACAGGGTATCAGGCAAGGGAGGAATAGGACTCCAGCTACTGAACAGAGCACAAGAAATATTATTTTGTTCCACCGTGCTCCATGGAATAATTTGTCCCACCATGAGGACTGTAATACAGAATTCCACTTTTGGACGTGTACATGGGCCACCTTTTTGATCTCAGCTGCCAGACCTCTCATGGTCTCCCCATAATCATCAATCTCAATACAACATTCTGATTCATTGAATTTTCCACACACTTCCCCCTCCTCGGCCAGCAAGTATTCTAATGCGATCCGGTTCTGGTACACAAAAGCCCTTACCTGGATGTGCTGCTGACTTAATAGATCCAGGGCTTCGGAGGTGTGGTTCGAAACAATTTCCATCACTGCTTGCAACCTGATCAGTCTGTTCAGTAAGTAAATTGGAGTCCTATACCCATAGCTTCCATCCTAGGCCCACGTGGCCAGCCCATAATAATCAATTATTCTTGCCGCTGGCCACTCATCCTCCCCCCAGGTTTGTTTCCCACTTTTCACCGGTACGATTTTCTTCAGATGTCTCCTCTCCCTTCTCAGGGTCTCGTACAATGCAGCCCCTAACAGGTTACTTTTTGTTCTGGGGGGAGTAAAGAAAACCAGTCGGATCATGCCCAGGGTGCATGACCCTTTCCACCTCGAAGGTAATTCGCTGTAAGCTTTTTTACCACATATCCAATAAATTTCATCTGGGGCTTTCCATCTCTCATTTATTTTCCCTGGGTCCTCCCAGTATTTTCTCATGTTTTCCAGGGATTGGAAGGGGTTGGCTCTGGGGCTTTTGACCCAGCACAATCTCATTTTCTCATCCCATTCGCAATTGGTATTGTTTTTGAGGCTCCAGTACCCCAAGGGAGGGGTTGGATGCCATGCTTTACTTTTTGAGTCTGAATTCACCATCAGGGTAGATATACGTGGAGTATATCCCACCATCTCGGTGTATTCCTTCCCGACTGACACAAATTGTGCTGATCACCCTTTGTTCCAAAATCCATGCCTCGGGTCTCTGTTCCAATCTTGAGACCCTCGGGTTATCCCACTTCAAGAGTTGCTCTGGAGCCAAACCTTCCCCTTTCCAAGGCCACTTCTCTGCCGAATTCAGCCCCCCGCAAATCCAGCAATTTGACAGACCTAATTCTGTTGCTATTTCTTGCACCAAATCAATGAACAAATTTCTGTCAGAGGAGGGTAACTCCCCTTCAGCGTATTGTCATTCCAGTACCTCGTACTGCTCGCTGGAGGTTTTTAGCCTTTCCTCTTCGATTTTCTGCCTCCTTAACTCTGACTCCTTACGTTTCATTTCTTGAGTTATATCTTTCATTTTCTCCTCAGAATCCTCATTTTTTTTGTTTCTTGTGAAACAGACCACCTTGTCATACTGTGGGCATACCCTTTCCTCATTTACTGAGGCCAGATCCAGTATGAGCGGGTCTTTTCCCCAAGAAGCCTTACTGTTAAATTTCATAGTTTCATCTTCCCAATACATTCTCCCATTCATCACACATGTTCCCACCCTTGTGTTGTCATAACACAATGGATATACCTGCAGGTAAGCTATGAACATTGATTCAGCCTTACCCCCAACCCACATGGTTCTATTGCACCGATTACAAATGGGGTTCAGTTCCTGTCCTACCACTTGTTTCTGCCTCGGATTCCTGTGAGCAATTTACTGTCCATTCCTCAGCTCAGCCTCAGGATCTACAAACCACGTCCCGATCTCCAATTCACACAATTTCACCCTTGTGCCATTCATCCAACAGTACCTGCCAGTTCCTCTGAGACATTCCTTGGGGGCTTGGGATGCTAAGTGTTCCTCGTCCCCTGTTACAGGGACCACCCGGGTGCATTTTCTGCACTCCTCTGCGGAGCCTTCACCTCCGCCTCCTTTTTGGACTTCAGTGCCCAGACTCCGCATCTGGCACATGACTAGACTCAGGCCAATCAGGATTCCCACCAATCAGGATTCCCACCAGGCAGGGCGAGGAGACCAGCTCCTTTAAGAAGGCCTTTATTAAAGACAGCTCTGGGTGGGGAACCCGAGGGGTTGCGCACACCGCCACTGCTCCCACAGGATGACGCTGAGGAGGAGGAGTGCAGCTTTGTCTCAGCAGAGCTGGGGCTTCCGTTCTCATGGGAGTCCTTAGGAAGAGAATGTTGGCTCGTAGTCTAGGAGTGTCATCTAAGCTGGGCGCCACTTAAATTATGGTGACAGGACAGAATCCAGCTGTGGTCACTGGTGGGTGATCTCATGTGGTTCTGCTGGGTAAAAGTCAGTTTATGTGTTGCTTTGTTGTTTTTGAGAAGGTTCACATAGTACCGTCAGCTTCTCATTAAAATTCAGCCTGGGTGCAAGTCCTTCTGGGAGCAGGGGAAGTGGTACCCGATGGAAAGGGATACAACTCCCTCCAGGCTGAGACAGAAAGGGGTACAAATACAGAGTATGACGGAAGAAGGATACAAATACTGGGTAAGACAGAAAAGGGTAACTTAAAGGTTTAACAACAATTTAAATACCACAACTTGTTACATGTGGGAACTCAGCGCACCGCTCCTGACGTCCAGAGCTACCGAGAGAACCCTTGGGGGGCTCAGGAGCCTTGGAATGTTGCCAAAAGTACCTGGTGGCTCAATTTTGACCCTTCCAGAGATGTACCATCTGTATATGGGGATATGAGAATCACTGGGGTTTAAAGGATATAGAAATAGCACAATTACAGGTCAAAACACAGATTTTAAGATTTTGGCACAGGGGGGTTGGAAAAACAAGATGGAGGGAGTTGGGGCCTGCCACGTGGCTCTTCTTCCTTTTTCATGTCTTCCATTTTCTCTGTGACATAGATATTTTTGATAGGTTCTTAGTAAAGGTACACTTGGTAATAAAAATTATAAGTATTGGGGACAAATGATAAATATAGTTTACGTAGTCTTTGTTAAAAAAAGTTGCGACTGCCCTGTAGGCGGTCAGAGGGCCTTTGGCTGCCTTGCTGGTCAGACCCCGGCTGGGCAACAGAAACACTTTGTAGATAAGAAATAATAAACAACCTTGAAGACCGAACCTGAGAGTCCAGCCTCGTCCTTTGAAGCCCGATAGGAGCGAAACCATCTCACGCGTGTCTGGGCAGAGACCAACAACAGCTGGCCTGGACAATGGCCGTTCCTTGGGTGGGCTCAGGGCTCAGAGTGAGTTCCAGGGCTCTCAAAAGAGGGCTCGGGAGCTCTCAGAAGAGGACTCGGAAGAGGACTCTCAGAAGAGGGCTTGAGACTCCTGAGACAGGGCTCACAACAGGCAGCCTGAAAGAAGCGGAGACTTCCCTGGCTTGGACGCGTGCCAA
This sequence comes from Fringilla coelebs, assembly GCF_963513975.1. NCBI lineage: Eukaryota > Metazoa > Chordata > Aves > Passeriformes > Fringillidae > Fringilla > Fringilla coelebs. The sequence continues at coordinate 73,048,194 of NC_140031.1, read as the reverse complement.
AAACAGCACAGATAATACCTTGAGAAGGCAGCCAGGAGTCTGAAGCAACAGCAGCCACTGATAATCCACCACACTCCATTTCTTCCAAAATCAGCTCATATCAGGACAGCCCGAAGCGGAACCAGAAAGGCACCTCTGATTCCATCTCCTGAGAACTGCTGGACAGGATCCAGGAGCCTTTGGACTCTCCTGACAACAATTTCGGTGAGACAGTTCTTAAAAAAATACTAAAATGGGAAATTCATATTCCAGGGACCAAATACAAATTTTATCGGATTTAAAAAGAGTAGCAGATACATACACCTTAGGGAGAGCAAAACCAGAGCTCAAAGAATTATTGTTGTGGGTGAGATGTAATTATCCATCCGCAGAGACCCGGTTGTTATTTGAAGTGGGCTTCTGGAAGGAAGTGAAGAGATATTTATATCTTTTAGAATAAAAAGGGATGAGACAGCCTTCAGATTGCTGTCCCTGGCACGTATTATGTTAGAAGCAGTTACAGCTAAATCAAAGAGATTAGCTAGACAAACACCTACTACTCCCACAGAGGCGGGGGGGAAGGAGCAAGGCTCCAGGCAGAGATTGGCTCTAATCCCTACTGGCCCAGGGGAGATGGCTCCCGAAGAGGGGAAGCAGGGAGAAACATCACAGCCTCCAGTCCCACCATCCCAAAAATCTAAGGGACCCCCAAAACACCCTGAAACCCCAGAATCAGAAAGCGATCTAAACTCTAGTTCTGACACAGACACAGTCCTGATCCCAGAAAAATTAAGGTCATTACCCAGCGATATTGGGGAAAAAGGACAGCCCTAAAGGGCAATTACCTCCAGTTTACAAGATTTAAGGGGAAACGGGACGGGAGATATGTCGGAATCAGGGAGCGGAGTCGAAGACGGGGCGGATGGGGGCGGAGACTCGCTTTCTTGCGGCCGCGGTGAGCGATTGTGCGGAGGAAGGGGGCGGCCGCAGCAGTGGCCGCGCTGCCGTGGCAAGCAGCAGCGGGGGGGGACGGCAGCAGTGCCGCTGCTGGTGCAGCCGTGGCTGGCGTGGGGGCTGTGGGGGGCACGAGTTTCGGAGAGATTTCTGCGAGCAAGTTACCGTGTGCAACAGAAGTCTCGGGTGCCGCAGCGCCGAAAACAGCTAGCTCCGGCAAGGGTTCCTGTGCCAGCTCCCATGCCTCGGATTGGGGCAGCAGGGGCGGGAGTGACTCCGATCCTCTCAGAGCCTCTGTGAGGAGACTCAGGGGGCACAAAATGATGACGTGGAACCCGGAAGTCGAGCTGCGGCGTTCAGCTCGTATAGCAAAGCAAATGCAGGCGCGGGCGGGGCGAGAACTGGGCGTGCGGGCAGGGCGAGCAGACACGTCAGAGGAAGAGAGAGAGTCAGGGACAGACATTAGGGAAGAGACTTCTGAGACGGAGCAAGGGAGAAAGTGACGTCAGCCTAGGGGACACAGGGCACCTCCCAGGGACTGCGCATGCCCGGAAAACATGGTCAAAACGTGGTCGGAGGCGGGCCCGATCTCCTGTGACGTCTGGGGTGAGGCGGGGCCGTGCCTGAGGTTTGGCACGACAGGACCCCGCCCCCTCTCCGATTCCAGTTCTTTCAATCCCTATCCCAATGGTCCAAAGCTCTCACGCCTCAGAAAAACGTTCAGATGTTCAGGCTCCATTGTTAGCTCAGCAGAAATCCACCCAAACTCAGCTCCAAAAACCACGAAAACTACACTCAGCAGATACAGCTGAGGAGCTGACCGAGTCCGTGACATCATCAGGGTCAGTAAGGCAGATGACGGTGCCACCTTATGGGGGATGATCCCACTGCAGGACGTACCAGACCTAGTCGGCAGAGCCACAGCGCCGTCTCGTGGCGAAATCAAAACATTGCAGTGATATTTTCCAACAACATACAAAAGAAAGCTAAATCAAAGAAAGCAACAATAACACAGCAAATGAGTCATCTGGAGACATCAGAGCTCCATGAAATCGAAGAAATACCATGGGAAGAACAATCACAAGAAGAAGAAACAATAAAAATCACAGCTTCAAAAGGAATTCTAGGATGGATGTTTATAGCAGTTGAAACAGCAAAGAATCTTTTACATTCAGCCGACACAGCGATGAAAACACAATTGCAAGGAGCAAGGCCAAAGACCTCAAAGCAAAAAGCATGGACGGAAGAATCACCAAGCACTTCTACAACTCCACTGTGGATGCATTTGCCAATGGGAATCCCAGAAGAGGAACAACATCAGCCAGTGAAGACGATGGACGGGAAATACATCAGAGAAAAATTGTCCAAGGAAAAAGATTTATTCCAAGGAGCAGGAGATCTGACAATGCCAGTGACATATGATGCACAGGGACAAAATCCAAGGTGGGAAAGGATGGGTCACGAAGTGATCAAAGATTTAACAAAAGCCATCCAGAGCAATGGACTGAATTCACAATACTTCAAACAACTTTTGAGAGGGACATTTAACATGTACGACCTCACACCATTTGACATTCGAAGCCTTGTGTCAATGATCATCACGGACACACAGAATCTTATCTGGGAAAGAAGATGGTGAAGATATCTTGCAGAGTTGAGGAACAGCTATCAAGGTGGGCCAAATGCGAACCTCACTGTAGCACAATTGGCAGGAGATCCTCCAGATGACAATCCAGCAGCGCAAGCAGCACGACTCCCGAGACGAGTGCTGAATGACATCAAAGAAGCAGCACAAAGGGCAATCTTGCAGATTGCTCCGGCAGGAGTTCCAGATGTTCCATTCTCAGGCATCAGACAAAGTCCCACAGAACCATATTCGTCATTCGTAAATCGATTGTCACAAGCTGTGGATCGATAGGTGACGATAGAGGAGGCAAAACAACCTCTCATGGAAAGTTTAGCTTTCAACAATGCCAACCCAGATTGCCAACAGGTCATCACCGCAATGCCAGGTCGTCCATCCTTGGCAGAGATGGTGAAGGCATGCAGCAGGGTGGGAACACCTCAGCATGTCGCATCGATTGTGAAGGACGAACTGAGAAGGGAATGGGAACAGCAAATGAAAGAACAATTGGGAAAATGATCGGAAGAAAAGCTGGAAAAAATGCTTCAACAACAGAGCGAAACGATAGACAAAGTTCTGGCAGCTGTCCAGAAGAAGAAAAAGAATCATCCATCAGGGGGACAGTGCTACAAGTGCAGGGCACCTGGACACTTCAAGAAGAATTGTCCACATGCAAACATGCAAGTGCAAACACCAGCACCACAACCGCAAAAGCCACTTTGCGCACGATGCAAGAGAAGAGGACACACTGCAAGAGAATGTTATTCCCAGACTGATGTGCAAGGAATTCCGTTACCGTGTCCGGGAAACCGAAAGTTCAGCGCGCATTGTCAGTGCGCCGCAACAGAAGTGAAGGTGATAGCACAAGAACAGACAGGACAGTCATCGGAGAACGTTAAGCAGATACCCTCAGCAAAGTCCTCAGTCGATTTCCCAGCGACCCAGATTTCCTCCCACCAGGAGCACAGTGCACATTGGCAGCTTCCAGATTAGTATGCTTCTTGGACGAGAATCATGCAGAGATACCAACGGGTGTCCGCGGAAATTCACACAAAAAACAAGAATTCTTGATAATAGGACAGGACAGATGTAGCATTCTCGGACTCATCGTTTTTCCATCGGTCATTTCAGCAGATAAAAATATGGAATTGACAGTTTAGGCAAAAGCACTCCGTCCACCATTGACAGTGGCAGAGAACACCCAAATCGCGAGGGCATTCGCCTTGCCGCCACACACCATGGAGCAGGTCATGTCAATCTTTGATGAAGAAGGGCTTCCATTGAAGGAACATGTTGAGGTACACGCCACATAGATAAAGCACATAGGCTGAGATCGACCCACACTCACTTGTCAATTGACTTGTGGAGAGAGAACAATAGCAGTCAGAGGAATGCTCGACACGGGGGCAGATGTCACAGTTGTATCATACATTTTCTGGCCTCGTGATTGAAGCTTGACTGCACCCTTGGGTACTCTTTCAGGCATAGGGGAGCTTCTCTGTGTCTGCAGAGTGAAAATTCCATCATTGTGACAGGACCAGGAAACAAGATGGCGATCATTCGTCCTTTTGTTGTGCAAAAGCCAATCACAGTTTGGGGAAGGGATCTTTTGGCACAATGGGGCATGAAGATCGAAGTGGATTTTTAATTGGGGTCACTGCGACACTTGCCACACTGAAGCTGACTTGGAGAACGGATGATCCAGTTTGGGTGGATCAGTGGCCCCTTGGGAGAGAAAAGTTTAGTGCATTGAAAAACCTGGTCCAAGAACAATTGCAGAAGGGACACATCAAGCCGATAAACAGCCCTTGGAATTCTCCAGTGTTTGTCATCAAGAAGAAGTTGTCAGGCAAATGGAGACTGTTGCACGATCTCAGGAAGATCAATGAGGTCATTGAAGACATGGGACCTCTTCAGTTGGGACTTCCATCAGTTTCAATGATTCCCAGAGAGTGGCCGCTCGTGGTCATTGATCTCAAGGATTGTTTTTTCAGAATTCCGCTTCATCCAGATGATGCGAAAAGACTTGCCTTTTCCGTTCCAAGCATCAACAAGGAAACACTTCTGCAGCGGTACCATTGGGTCGTACTTCCTCAGGGTCTTTAGAACTCCCCAACAATCTGTCAAATGGTACATGGCACGAGCTTTGTTACCAGCAAGGAAAAAGTTCCCGAAGGTGAAGATCATTCATTACATGGATGATTTGCTCATTGTGGCATCGACACAACAGGAGCTGCAAAAAGCTCATGACTGTGTGATTGCATAAGTGCAGAAGGCAGGCTTGGAAATCAGCATCTCAAAGATCCAGGAGGTCGCCCCTTGGAGATATCTAGGGTGGAAGATCTCAGAAAAAACTATAAGACCCCAGAAGATGGAGGTCAGCACGAAAGTCAACAATTTACATGATCTACAAAAACTATTAGGAGAAATCAAATGGATGAGACCAATTTTAGGAATCACAAAAAGCGACATTCCAGCGTTGTTTAATCCCTTGAGAGGAGACACAGACATTCGATCTCCCGGGACACTCACGTGAGAGGCAAGAAGGGAATTGGAAAAAATCACAGATGCTATCCAAAAAAGACAAGCACATCGATTCGTTGAATCGTTGCCTTTTGAATTGGCAGTGTTGGGAACAAAAATACAGTTCCACGGTTTGATCTTTCAGTGAGATTCATCTCAAAAGGATCCATTGATAATCATAGAATGGATTTTTCTACCGTGCAGGCCTTCAAAGACAATTCTCACAGATTTGGAGATGGCGGCACAGATCATCATGAAGGGAAGAACAAGGTTGCTGACAATAGCAGGAAGAGAATTTTCAATCATTCATCTACCGCCGAAGAAAGATTACTTTGAGTGGGCAATGCAGAAGTCAAAAGACTTGTAATTGCGTTGTTAACTTTTCCAAGAGCTTGCACAATTCATTTCCCGCAGCACAGGATGTTGCAGTCCCAAATATGCTACAGAGCAAAGCCAAAGATAAGTGAAGAACCTCTGGACGGGATCACAGTGTTTACTGATGGCTCAGGGAAGACACACAAGTCAGTGATCACATGGAAAAACTCAACAATGGGGAATTGAGATTCAAATGTGAAGACGGTTCAAAGCTCTCCACAGATTGTGGAATTGGCAGCAGTTGTTCGAGCATTTCAACTGTTCAAGCAACCTCTCAATTTGGTCACAGATTCCGCATACGTCGCGGGTGTGGTCAGAAGATTGGAAGGTTCACTTTTGAAAGAGACCAGCAACGAAATTTTATATTCATATTTAAAGAGCATGAAAACATTGCTAGAGAACAGAGAGCACGAATATTTCATCACACACATCAGAGCTCACACAACACTTCCAGGGTTTTTAGCAGAAGGGAACGCTCGAGCAGACAGGTTGACAATGCCCATTTCACAAACACTTCCAGACATTTTTGAGCAGGCAATGCTGAGTCATGCATTTTTTTCATCAGAATGCGCAGGCGCTGATGGAATCCTTTTGTCTCACAAAAACGCAGGCGAGGGAAATCATTAGTACTTGTCCAGATTGTCAGCTTGTGCGGCCACCAGCTTCCACAGGAGCAATCAATCCACAGGGACTGCAAAGTCTTCAGCTGTGGCAAACCGATGTCACAAAGTATCCATCATTTGGAAGACTCAAAAATGTGCACGTTTCAGTAGACACATTCTCAGGAGCAGTCTTCGCATCAGCACATGCAGGGGAAACAGCAGATCATGCTTGTCGACATTTCCTGCAAGCATTTGCATTGTTAGGTTTGCCTCAAGAAATAAAAACAGATAATGGTCCAACATATACAGGCAGGGTGCTTGACAGATTCCTGAAAAGATGGGGTGTCAAACAGACATTCAGTATTCTGCATTCACCCACAGGTCAGGCAATCATTGAGAGAACACATCACACCCTGAAATCCATCCTATATAGACAGAAAAGAGGGGAAACCGAGGCAACACCACACATGAAATTAAACAAAGCATTGTATGTGTTGAATTTTCTTAACAGCTCATCCTCAGAACCCAATGCACCAATCCTGAGACATTTTTCCAACAGTTCTCAGGCAAGACTAAGGGAGAATCCTTTAGTTCTGATCAGAAACCCAGAGTCGGGACAAATAGAGGGTCCCTTCAGGCTAATCACCTGGGGCAAGGGTTTTGCTTGTGTTTCCACAGGGCGAGGTTTGAAGTGGGTGTCAGCACAGCACATGAAACCATTTCAAATGCAAGAAGAGAGCACTGATCCCAGAAGCAGAGAGACAAGCACTCAAACAAAAGAAGAAGCTCAAGCTGCAAACAATGGTCCAGAAGATACAAAAGAATAAAAGCTTTGAGGTTTTTTTTGGTTGGGAACTTTATAACAATGTTTTAGCACAAAGGGAAAGTAATGAATTTCATAATGCTTATATGTTTCATATCATTATCCATTGTATCAAACGAAAAAACAAACTTACCAGTCAACCAACCAAAGAAAAACATTTAAGAAGCTTTAGCCCAAGTGGCAAATTTAGATAGTATCTGTCTAACACATTCCAAACCAGGAAAGCCATTTTCAGTTTGTATGGTTGGGTTTCCAGTGAATGCATGGCCGATTCCAGGACACACTCAGGTTAAAATCTCACAGGTCATTAAAGATCCTGTGAATGAGTGGTGCGCTTGGACACATCTTCTTCCTGTGGCTTCTACCGAACCTCAGGAATTGGAAATTTTTGGGTCCATGACAATGGAGATTTGCATACAGTTTCAGATTCAAGATGTGGCAAAAACAAACAAAACCATCGATGTCACTCCGAATCGAGAATTTTATAGAAATGCCTCAGCATAGTGCAAAAACACAATCATAATAGACAAAGGATCACTCCAAGTTCCAGTGCAATTGCCAAGGGGACTTTTCTTGATTTGTGGGGACAGAATTTGGTATGGTATTCCTGCGAATACCAAGGGAGGTCCATGCAGCATCAGAGAGATTTCAATGTTGTCACCAGATTCAAAAGTGATAAGAAAGCTAAAACATAAAGAAAAAAGATCTTTACAACAGTATGGTGCAAATTGTGATGACAAAGTGTACACTTGGGACAAGGCAAAAAGAATTGCAGTAGCAATTTTTTCACCTCAGACAGCGTCAGGGATGGCCTTGACTCAATTAGACCACATGGGTTTTTGGTTGAGCAAACATGCCCATTCAGTCTCTCTTGCACTGGGCGACATGTTGGAAGACATGAGCAGTGTAAGACAGGCAGCACTTCAAAACAGAGCAGCAATCGATTATCTATTGCTCACTCACAGGCATGGATGTAAAGAATTTGAAGGAATGTGCTGTATGAATCTCTCGGATCATTCAAAATCAATTCACGAGAACATCAAAAGAATAGAAGACAGTATTAAAAAACTTGGCGAAGACACAGGGTCATGGATTGATGATATGGCAAAATTTTTCAACCTTTCTCCTTTATGGAGAGAACTTTTGAGAATAGGGTTCATGGTTTTAGTGGTTCTTGTAGTCCTCATGTTTGTTACACCTTGCATTCTTTTGTGTGTACGATGTGTCATAAGTTCAGTCACAAAACAGGTGCTTTTTGTGCAAACAGAAGGGGGAGATGTGGGAACTCGGTGCACCTCTCCTGACACCCAGAGCTACCGAGAGAACCCTTGGGGGGCTCAGGAGCCTTGGAATGTTCCTAAAAGTACCTGGTGGCTCAATTTTGACCCTTCCAGAGATGTACCATCTGTATATGGGGATATGAGAATCACTGGGGTTTAAAGGATATAGAAATAGCACAATTACAGGTCAAAACACAGATTTTAAGATTTTGGTACAGGGGGGTTGGAAAAACAAGATGGAGGGAGTTGGGGCCTGCCACGTGGCTCTTCTTCCTTTTTCATGTCTTCCATTTTCTGTGTGACCTAGATATTTTTGATAGGTTCTTAGTAAAGGTACACTTGGTAATAAAAATGATAGGTATTGGGGACAAACGATAAATATAGTTTACGTAGTCTTTGTTATAAAAAGTTGCGACTGCCCTGTAAGCAGTCAGAGGGCCTTTGGCTGCCTTGCTGGTCAGACCCCGGCTGGGCAAAAGAAACACTTTTTAGATAAGAAATAATAAACAACCTTGAAGACCGAACCTGAGAGTCCAGCCTCGTCCTTTGAAGCCCGATAGGGCGAAGCCATCTCACCCTTGTCTGGGCAGAGACCAACAACAGCCAGCCTGGACAGTTACAGTTTCAAACTGACCTTAACAACTCTAGCAGTATTGGCCTGTGAACTTGTTCACAACAACTCCCCCCTCTATTCCTTTGATCGGGCTGATGCCCGCATCAATTTGCAATTTCTGTCTCCTGGACATAAAACTTCCATAATGTCTGATACTGGTCATAAACTCTTTCAGCTGCTTTGTGCTCTCTTTCTTGACTTTCAACCATCATTATTTTGGTTTGGCCTTGAGTAGTTTGTCTGAAACGTGTGAACCAGCCTGAATTGTGGATGATATAATCTTAACTAGACATAGGAGTAGACAAGGTAAGAATAGTAAGCTCATTAATGCTGCTGCCACCATAAAAATTACTTTTTTCCACCATTTTCCTTTTAAAGACCAAAAATCGTCCCACCAACCGGTGTCCATTAAGGGAGTCCACTCTTGATTTCCCACATATGCTATATTTTGTATTTCTGTTAGATGTTTCTTATTACCTCACTCCTATCATCGATTTCCAGGCAGCACTCTGATGAATTAAATTTTCCACATAACCCTCCCTCATCGGCTAATAAATAATCAACTGCAAGTCGAATTTGGTAGATGACAGTTCTAGTTTGAGCCAATTGGTAACTAATGTGGTCAAGGGCACGTGATGTTCTGTGGGAGACTATTTCCAGTACTGCCCGGAGTTGAATAATCCTATTGAGCATGTAACTTGGGGTGTGATATCCCCAGGATCCATCCTGGGCCCAAGTTGCAGGTCCATATGTGTTAATTATCTCTTCTGGAGTCCAGATTTTCCCCTTCCAGTTTTGTTTCCCCCCGCCCCGGTCAATTATATTCCTCCTTTTCCTGTTGGTCTTTCTTAAATTGTCATACAATGGAACTCCTAAGCTTGACCCTGATTCTTTTGGCAAGAGGAAGAAAGCAGGTTTAATGACACCTATAGTACAGCTTCCCATCCAGTCTCCTGGAAGAGTAGTATAGGCTGTGTTGCCACAAATCCAAAATAGATGATTGGAGGCTTTCCAAAAGATATCTCGGACTTCCCAAGGATATTCTCAGTATTGAGATATTTGTCTTACTCCCCAAAAGGGGTTTACCCCTTTTTCTGCACATTTATGCAGCCTATACCCTTCATGATAGATGCACCCCTTTTCCTTTTTCCCAATGGACCAGTAGTGATTTGGCTCTTGGGGAATCCATTTAGCCTTCAAGTCTTCAATCTTTAGATACCTCTTGCATGCCATCTTTCCTACTGGGCTATTATATCTCTTCCCTGCCATTATTATGCATTCTTCCCCAATTACTTTAGATTCTAGATCCCATTGTTCTTTTCTTCTTTGTCCTAGATTTTGAGGTTTCTGTCCTGATTGTTCCCACCGTAGAATCTCTAATGGTCCTAAGCTAACTCCTTCCCATGGCCAAATTTCTGTCATTTTAGTACTACCACAGACCCAGCAGTTTGTTAGATTTAGTTCTTTACTAATTCTTTCAACTAGGTCTAGGAATAGGTTCTTCCCTAAGGGCATTTCTAATTCATCCTTTTTGGTGGTTTCTGTTAGTTGTCTTTCCTTTATTAGATCTTTCAGTCTCTCCTGATTACTTTCCTGCTTGAAACAAACCCAAGTTTCTCCTACAGGGCATTCTCCAAGTAGGCGTTGCCTAAATGAGGCAGTGCTTCTAGCAATCCAATAGACTTTCCTGTCCTCTTGACAGGTAGATAACTGGGAGTAGTTAAAACAATTAGGGTTTACATTGGTGTGAACCCTTATCAGAGACCCAAGGTTCTCCGCATCGTATAGGGGGTGATAGCACTTAGTACAGACATGTTCCTCACTCCCTATACCTTCCATAAACAGGACTAACACCAGTCCTCCCAAGAGTCCAGTATGAACCGTCACCATGATCTCACCTGGCCTTGCCTCTTAGGATTGGGGAACTTTCTCCTTTATGATGAGCAACAGGGTCTTCTCTTTCGTCCCACTTCCTATCAATTTATTAGCCCCTGAGGAATGTTCTGTAGGAGAGTAGGTTTGAAATTCCAGAGGTTCTCTTTGGAGAAAAATAGATTATTAGAACTCTCTTGGTGGGATACCCTTTTAGTAACTTTAAACTTAACTATAATGCTAATAGTTAACTCTTTAACTCTTCAAATTGTAACCTTAAACAGTTTAAAATAGATGGAGGAACCCATTCCCTATGTTCAAAATAATATATGAAATCTTTACACCAAACAGTTAACAAAATGTTCACTCCAATCTCTAATCCAATAACATCATAATATACTCCAAAACAAACGAAGGCTCCAGCACGAACAAAAAATTCCACATTCATAAGTTAACAACAATTGCAATAAATAATAATGTCTTGAACGAAAAGTATAACAACCCTCATGTAATAGTCTCTTGTACTTTTATCAGTCTTTCTTTGGTTGCCTTCTAAAGGTTACTTTGAGGTTGTTTGAGCTTGGGATTGCAACCCCCGGGGAAGAGTCTGTAGTTAGTGCTGTTGGATCTGGTCTGGTGTTTGGGGGGGGGTAGTACCGGTCCCTTGACTCGGGTGATGTGGGTCCAGCCTCTTTCTTGTGTCCTTACTGCAGTGTGTGTCGTGAGTAACACCTGGAAGGGACCTTCAGATTTTGGAGTAATTAATACCCAATCTCCTGGACTTATTTGGTGCACATCTGTGTCCAGGAGAGAAGTTTGGGGAAGATATCCTCTTTTCCTCAGACTCTTTAGGGTCTTTCCAATGGTTTCTAAGTACTTTCGGATAGCCATTTCCCCTTCTAAATAGTGCCCAGTACTATAGGGAGTCATTAAAAATGGGTCCGAACATCATTTCGTAGGGCGAAACCTCTATGTCCAATTGGGGTCTTGTCCTGATCCTTAAAAGGGCCAGGGGTAGACATTTGAGCCAGTTCATCTGTGTTTCTATATTAATTTTGTTAATACATTTTTGAGAGTCTTATTCATTCTTTCTACCCCCCCCAGAGCTCTGGGGATGCCATGGGGTATGTAATCTCCATTTTATTCCTAAAGCTTCAATTATTTTATGTAATACGTAGGCAACAAAATGTCGTCCCCTATCTGAATCAATATTGTTCACCAACCTGTATTGGGGAATGATGTTTTCTAAGATAATTCTGGCAACTACTTCTGCATCTCTTTTCTAGTTGGAAAGGCTTCTACCCAATGAGTAAGGCGGTCAACTATTACCAATAAATGCTTATAACTCTGTACGGGAGGCATTTCGGTAAAGTCCATTTGAACGTTTTGGAATGGCCTTTGAGCTAATTCTCTTCCCCCTGGCATGGTCTTCCTCATCACCTTTTGATGGACTTTTTGGCAAATTAAGCACTCTTGAGTTACTGCTTTTGCTAACTCATGTATTCCGATACATAGGTTTTCTCTTAAAAAGTGATCACATAACCCTTGGGCCCCGCAATGGGTTAATTCATGTATCTCTGTTAACATTTTCCAGGCTAGGGCTTTATTTAAAAATTTACGCCCATCTGGTGTCAACCACTCCCTTTGTTCCCCCTGGCGCATTTTTAATTCTTTTATTGCTTTCACTTCTCTCTCACTGCATACTGGTTCTCCCTTCCTTTCTTCACCTGACACTTCATTTAACTTGAGTAACTTCACCAGCTCCCCTGGATCTAGTGCTGCCTCCTTGGCTACTTGGTCAGCTAACTGATTCCCTTTCTCCTCCATGGTCTCCCCTTAACATGTACCACTGCGATCTCTGCAGGTTTTGGTAGTGATTCTAATATTGATCTTATCAGTTCTGTGTGCACGAAGTCTTTTCCTTTGGAGTTCAGATACCCACGTTCTTCCCAAATCTTCCCAAATGTATGAAGAATTCCAAAGGCGTACCATGGGTCAGTGTAAATTGTCCCTTGGTCCCCTTCCAATAAGTCAAGTCCCCTCTTTAAAGCACAGATTTCACAACACTGGGCTGACCAATTAGAAGGCAGTTTGCCCTTCTCGGCAATTCTCGTGTCTTCTTTTTCTGTAATTTCAATAATTGCATATCCAGACATCCTTTTTCCCTCCACTACTCTTGAAGACCCATCTGTGAATAACTTTCTTCCATAAGGTAAAGGTATCTCTTCTAATCTTCTCTGACTTTTGTCTGAAAGTCCACTAGTTCCAAGCAATTATGCTCTAATGGCCCTCCAGTGAGAAACTGTGCTGGATTTAGAGTTTTAGATGTTACTGGCTCTAGGTTATCAGCATTTATTAAGATTATTTCATACTTTAATACCCGGGAGTCAGTAAGCTTCTGGGCTCTTTGGCTTAAAATTGTTTTTAGATCATGTGGTGTATGGATTCTTATTTTACCCCGCAGGGTCAGTTTTTGAGTCTCTTCAATTAAGGTGGCTGCTGCAGCAACTGCTTGAATGGGGGTGGGCCACCCCCTAACTACTGGGTCTAGCAATTTTGAGATGTAAGCTATTGGTTTCTTACACCCTCCCCACTCTTGGGCTACCACCCCATATGGAATTCCTTTTTCCGTATTTACAAACAAATCAAATTCCTTTTCAAGATTTGGCAAACTTAGGACAGGTGCTGAAGATGATTTGTCTTTCAAATTATTTAGTTTTTTGTCATCCTCAATTGTCCATTCTATTGGGTCAGGGTTCACCAATTTGTCATATAAAAATTTTACACTTTGGGTATATTGGTCTAACCATAACTTACGGTACCCGAATAAGCCCAATAGTTTTCTGACATCTCTCTTAGTTTTTGGGGTTGGTATGGATAATATGCCTGAGAATCTTTCAGAACTTAATTTCTTATATCCTTTCCCAATTATGTGTCCCAAAAAAGTAACTTCCGCTTCTACAAATTGCAGTTTATTCTGGGATACCTTTAAACCATTTGCTCCTAAGAAATTTAAAAGATGTATACTTGTTGCCCTGACATTATTCTGTTCCTCTCCAGATAATAATAAGTCATCTACATATTGTAGAATTAGTACTCCACTCTCAGGGGTGAAATGTTCTAAAAGCTCTTCTAAGGCTTGCCCGAAAAGATTTGGGGACTCGGTAAATCCCTGGGGTAGATGTGTCCACCTTAATTGTTGTTTCCTCCTTTTCTCTGGATGTTCCCACTCAAACGCAAACCAATCCCTCCATTCCTCAGCAAGAGGACATGCCCAAAATGCATCTTTTAAATCTATAATGGTAAACTGTTGTAGTGTGTTGCAATTTCCTGTTTTAGACTTCCCGGTCCTTTCCCAGGTAGCAATAGCTTTTCTGTTCCCCTCCCCCTTTCTCGTCCTAAGTGATGTCCATCAAGCTTAACTTCCCAGCAAGGGCGTCGTGTGATTGGCAGAAGTTCAAAAGATGCCTCTCAGTCCTGGGGTCATTGGCCTGTCTAAGTGTCATTGCCCCTTGAGACTTGCCCTCACCCACCTGATTGGTAGCTCACCTATCCTCTCCCCTCCCCCTCCCCCTGAGCTTAAAAGGACCTGGGGACCATGCGGCCGGGATTCTACTGTAGCTGTACCAAGATTCAGAGACATGGAATAAAGCTCTGGATTAAACCCTGAGGTAGAATCCTCTCCTTTCGTCTTCACCTAGCCTAAGGACTTTCACCCGAGGTAAAGCTGAGTTCCTACCAGCCTGGACTTGTTCTCAGTGTCTAGCTGCAACTCCTAGCTAGCCAGAGGGATCTCTGTGGTGAAAAACCACAGCAGCTGCCTTTGGCCGAGCAGCGAGGGCCGGACGAGCCCAGACACGTTCCATCTGGTAATATTGGAATATTATTCCAATAGTAAACCGGGCATGTTCCCTTGGGATCTGACTCAAGAGGATGTAGGGATTTGGGACCACTGGATGCCTGGTTATAGTTCTCTTATTTATTTCTCTTAAGTCTTGGACTAATCAGTAGTTTCCATCTGCCTTCTTGATTGCTAAGATAGGGGTGTTGTGGGGAGACATACATGGCTCTAGGATACCTTCCTCTAATAACTGCTCAATCACAGGGGTCAGTCCCTTTTTCCCCTCAATAGACATTGGGTATTGCTTTACCCAAACGGGGGGAATTCCTTTTTGCATTTCAATTCTTATTGGTGGGATGTCTAGATAGCCCCTCTTTCCTTCTCTTGCCCAAACCTCTGGATTTATCTGCTCTGTATCTCCTGATGTCAATTTCATGATCTGGACTAGCATTCTCCCATCCTTTGGAATAATCCCCACTCCTAATTGAACCTGTAAATCCCTTCCTAATAAATTACTTTCCAGATTAGGTAAATATATAAAATCAGCCACACATTGCCTTCCGTTTCCTTTAATTTCTACGTTTTCAACTATGGATGCTCTAAATGGTTTACCCTCCGCTCCCATCACCTCACAGACCTTTCTCCCAGTCATTACTCCTGCAGGCAATTCCTTTATACTTGATCTATCTGCTCCGGTATCGACTAAAAATTCAAATTCCTCGCTTTGGGGACCCACCTCAAAGTTTATTAGTGGCTCTTCTGGATAGTACATTGGGTCCCCTAACATGTAGAGCCCCTGACACCCCTAGTCGTCACCCCTCAGAAGTCTCTCAAGAGCTGCATGTTCTTCTACCATTGCCTCATCAAAAGAGTTTATGGCACTTCCTTCTTATATGTCCTATCTCTCCACAATAATAAGATTTCCTGTCACTCAGTGGTGCCCCTGGTCTCTTGTTCGTATCCACCTGTGGAGGTAGTGTAGGTTTACCTTTGGGTGTTTTAAAGGAGGACTTTCGTCCACCTTCACCGTTTCCCGATGGTTGTCCCCGCGGATCTCTGTTTACCCCTAAGCTTTCCCTGGCTATAGCTACCATGATTCTCGCTTTAGCTTTAGTTTTCTCTTCTTCTCTCCTTAAATATATCTTTAAAGCCTCCTTTAATAGCTCATTTATTCCCTTCTCCTGCCAGTCCTCCATTTTCTCTTTCTCCGGATATCTGGCCACAATTTTGTAACAAATTGCACTTTTAGGAGTACTTGGCCTTCAGAGCTATCAGGATCAATATTGGAATATAATTTAAAGTTCCTCTTTAAATTATAGAGGTGGCTGGGGTTTCATCTTTCTCTTGCATGCTATCAAAAGCTAGTTTTGTGTTATTATTTCGGGAAACCGATTCCTTAATTCCTCTAACCATCAGGGACCTATACTCCTCCATGTTCCTACCTTCCTCTTCATTAGGGTCCCACTCAGGGTCCTGTAAGGGTAATTTTTGGTCACTGGGATCTCCTGAACGATTTTCTTGCTCCCAGATCCGCATTCCAGTGGCTCTAATCATTCTCACTTCTTCAGGGCTGAACAGAATTTTTGAAATAGAGTTCAACTCTCCCCAGGTGTAAATGTTGGGGCCTAGAAATTGGTCTACTTGGTTCGATATACCTACTGGATCCTCCACTAAGTTCCCTAACTCTTTTTTAAAGCCTCGAACTTCAGTAGCTGTCAATGGGGCATTCACAAATCCCAGTCCCCCACGTATCCCACCCATGGGGACTTCTCTAAGAGGAAAAAGCTTCTCTCCTTTAGATGTTTTTGATCTTGTATTACAGTAAGGTCCCTCTGTGAGGTTACCCTTCTGGGAAGAAACAGGAGGAGTAGGGGCTAGTTGACTTATACTAACTGGGTTAGAGATGGAGGTGCTCACCTCCCAGTCAGGAGGAGGTAATGGTATAGCAGTAAGTAAGGGGGAAGAAACGGAACCTGTAGGAAGGGACACTGAGAGTGGAGCTGGAGTTGTAGAGGTTGAGAGGGTGGCTGGGGAGATAACGGGATTAGAGATAGGTATGACAAAAGTATCTGGAGCAGATGGGGGAGTTGAGGTTAGGGTAGGAGTATTACTCATAGCCTCCCAATTAGAAGGAGGTAATGGTATAGCAGTGGGTAAGGGGGGGAAGAAGCTGAACCTGTAGGGAGGGACACTGGGGGTGGAGCTGGAAAGGCAATTGAAGAGGTCAAGAGGGAGACTGGGGAGATAACTTGATTAGAGGGAGGTGTGGCAGAGGTATTTGGAGCAGATGAGGGAATTGAGGTTAGGATAGGGGTATTACTCATAGCCCTCCAGATAATGGGAGGTGGTAATGGGATCGGGGCAACTACTGCTTCTAGGGATGGAGAGGCCAGAGATAAAATCAGAGGATCTGGGAGAGGAACCTGGGGCATTGCTGGGTAAATAGGAGGGAAAGGAGGAGGAGGTAAGTAATCAAGGGGGTCCCACTAACTTCTTCTCTCCTCTCATTCTGTTCTTCCTGTTTTTGTAATTTACAGATTTTTATAACTTCATTGCCAGTGGTTTCCCTCTGCCAACATGCAGCATATGTTAACTGCTCAAGACTGGGACTTTCTCGAGTTTTCAGGTCTTGGTTTAATTGGGAACACATCCATGGATCTCTTGTCCCATACCATGGCCACTGCCCCTGCAGGTTTAGCTTAGGCCAGATTTCCATACTATAGTGAATCATTTTTATTTTGTCTAAGCTTTTCGTGGCCTCCCGAGTGTTCCATTGATCTAGCATTTGTCCCAGAGGACTATCAGGGGGATATTTTTCTCTTTTTTCTCATTTTCCCTTCTGAATCTTCCTTTGCTCAAACACTTTCCCATACTAACTCCACTTGGGTTTTTAACTAAAATCTTAAGGTGCCCCTACCCGAACGAAAACTACAGATGGGCAACACAACACTTAATACTCCTTTACCGCTACTGACTCCAATTGGGTTCTTAACTAAAATCTTAAGGTGCCCCTACCTGAACGAAAACTACAGACGGACAACACAACACTTAATGCTCCTGACTCCAGTTGGGTTCTGAACTGAAACTCGTCCACACTCCCGGGCTCAACTCTCTCTCACTTCCCTAGGGTTAGATCTCAATGAGGCTCCCTCTTGCCTCTCCCTTGTACTCCTACAGTGCGCACTAGGCCTGAGGTCAGGTCTCAACGGGGCTTTCTCTTGCCCCTCCCTTGCACCCCTACACTAGGCCTAACAAGGGGTTAGGTCCCAACGAGGCTTTCTCTTGCCCCTCCCTTGTAACCCTGCAGTACGTACTAGGCCTAAAAAAGGGAAACCGACCCCTTTTGGAGGCACCTCAACCAACCGAATCCACTCGCTTCCCCCCGTTCCCGGCTGGCCCCCTCATGGGAGTCTGAAACCGCGGTACTAGGGGATCCTCACTCACTTTGGGACTCCACGCTGCCGGCCCCCGTCTCACTCACTCCCCACTCACTCACCTCCAACTCCCACCACCGGTTCTTACCAGGTCCCAGTGCTCCTCTGCGTCGCTAGTCCCAGGCTGTCTTCCCAGGTCCGGCGTAGCCAGCTGTTCCCTGGAGGCCCATCAGGACAGGCAGCCGTCCCATCCCCGGTCCTCTTCGGGTGTGGCTATCCTGAACGAGTCCCCAAAGCTGTAGAAAGCAGGGCCAGGAGACCAGCTCCTTTAAGAAGGCCTTTATTAAAAACAGCTCTGGGTGGGGAACCCGAGGGGTTGCGCACACCGCCACTGCTCCCACAGGATGACGCTGAGGAGGAGGAGTGCAGCTTTGTCTCTCGGCAGAGCTGGGGCTTCCGTCCTCATGGGAGTCCTTAGGAAGAGAATGTTGGCTCGTAGTCTAGGGGTGTCATCTAAGCTGGGTGCCATTTAAATTATGGTGACAGGACGGAATCCAGCTCTGGTCACTGGTGGGTGATCTCATGTGGTTCTGCTGGGTAAAAGTCAGTTTATGTGTTGCTTTGTTGTTTTTGAGAAGGTTCACATAGTACCGTCAGCTTCTCATTAAAATTCAGCCTGGGTGCAAGTCCTTCTGGGAGCAGGGGAAGTGGTACCCGATGGAAAGGGGTACCACTCCAGGCTGAGACGGAAAGGGGTACAAATACAGAGTATGATGGAAGAAGGATACAAATACGGGGTAAGACAGAAAGGGGTAACTTAAAGGTTTAACAACAATTTAAATACCACAACTTGTTACAGTTTCAAACTGACCTTAACAACTCTAGCAGTATTGGCCTGTGAACTTGTTCACAACACCAAAGAAGCTGTACGTGTGTCTTAGCACCAATAAAAAACAACTGGCAATTCAGAAGAAAATGCTGAGATTTCTGAAGGGATTAGAAGGAGGGGAATCTTCCAAATGAGTTGATGTTTCAGAAACTTTATTTAAATAATGCCAATCCTACTCTATAAACCTACACTACAAAATGTACAACAAAATTATACTATACTACTAAACTATTCAGCAATCCTACACTAGAATCCCACTCCACAATCTTACTCTAAGTTAGGTAGGGAGATAACATCTTGATTTTTACATTCTTGTCTCCTCCTTCTTCTTCTTGACTGAGTTAATGAGTGATGCAAGGATGGACGCTGGCTTGGCTGAAGTTACAAATGGATGCTGTCCACAGGGAAAAAAAAAAAAACAACTAGGAACAGTGAACCATGGATTTTGGAGCTCAGTGCTTCACAGAGTCAATCAGGATTCCTCCAGTTTCTAGAACAACCCAAAAAGAGGAGCCATGGGACCATCTGTTTTCCAGTCATCATGTGCAGGACCTTGCCATCACAGGCAAACCTGGTCCAGAATCCCATTCGTCCATTTATGATGGTTTCTTTATCTTGCTGGGGTTTTTGCCCTGCCAGTGCTCGAGAAATGGTGCTTTCTGTCCCTGGCATTTCTTCCTTTCAGGAAACTCCAATGACTCACATAGGTCCCTGTATTTGAAAGACAGGCAATGTGCTGATTTCCACAGGGACAGAAGGCAGTGTCTGTGGGAACTCAGCGCACCTCTCCTGAGGGCCAGAGCTACCGAGAGAACCCTTGGGGAGCTCGGGAGCCTTGGAATGTTGCAAAAAGTACCTGGTGGCTCAACTTTGACCCTACAAGAGATGTACCACCTATATGTGGGGATATGAGAATCACTGGTGTGTAAAGGATATAGAAATAGAACACTTATAGGTTAAAGCACAGTTTTTAAGATTTTGGTACAGGGGGGTTGGAAAAACAAGATGGAGGGAGTTGGGGCCTGCCACATGGTTCTTCCTCCTTCTTCTTGTCTTCCATTTTCCGTGTGACGTAGGTATTTCTGATAGGTTCTTAGTAAAAGTACACTTAGTAATAAAAATTATAAGTATTGGAGACGAAATGTAGCAGGCACAGGCCCTGCGAACTTGCCTTGGCGTTCAGAAACAGGATGCTGAGTCAGGAAGACTGGACAAAAGGAGCCCCTCTCTCCCGCTCTCGGACCCTGGCTTATCTCTCTGTAAAGCTATAGGTCACTTTCCTTTAACCCTTACCATTGGACAATTCTCAATCCTCCCTAACCCTATATAAACCCCTGTTTCTGCCCGGCTCGCTGGAGCCGCTGTCCCTGAGACCCTTCGAGACACTCCGTGGAAGAGCTACGAAGAAGACCAATAAAGACATCGTCTTGGAACCTCATACAGCGCTCTCCTCTCTTTCCCGGTCTCCCGAGTGCCTGCTGGGTGCCCCAGCCAAGCCTAGCTAGCCTAAAGAGCTGAAATCACTCATGAGCTGATAATCACTGAGCTGTATATCACTAAAGGCTAGCTAAGGCATAGGCTGGGTGCACTGCCAGAGCTTGGGCTGATAAGCCCCCCCCAGAGCTGAGCTATCCGGCTTTGATGCAGCTCCTGGGTACACCCCGTAGCCCAGCCAGCGGCATTAACTGGCGCCCGAACAAGGGGATCTAAACCCTGGAGAGCAGCATTTCTTCCTGAAATAGTAACTGCCTTCGGATCGTCAAACCCCAGAAGAAGTAAGGCCTCCGTTTTAGAAGGTCTACTTCGAATGGACTTAGTCGAACCTCACCTTCACAGCTGGACGACTGTCCGAGGAGACTTGAGACGGCGAGACCACTTACCAGCAGACCTTTTGACCCACATCTGGCTGAAAAAGTGTCAGCCTTTCTTGCGCGCAAAAAATTCACTTGGGTCCATTTTTAGTTTTTTTTCCTTTTTTTTTCTCTTTTTTCTGCTGGTAGGGAATGGGATTAATGGGATCTAAACTTAGTACAAGATCCCAGGATAAAAAGAGAGAAATTTATTTACTAATTCTAGAAATCCTATCTACTAACAACTTCTCTTTTTCTAAAGGTAATCTTTCAAAATCTAATCTGAAAAAGTTTATAACATGGATAATCCTCCAGTTTCCTGATGTTACTACAAACTCTATAACGCTAGATTCTTTTTGGGATCAGGTTGGAATTAGACTCTATCTTTTACAGTCCAAACAGAATCTATCTGTAGCTCGCTTTATACCTATATTTCATATTATAACAAAAGCCGTAGAAGTAGTTAACAAAAGTTCTTCTCGTACTAACACCTCAGGGAAAAACAGAGATACGATCCTATCTGTCCCAACAGACCCTAATTGTGCTGATAAGGTCGCTGTCACATCCTCTCCTTCCCTGGGTCCTAGTGCGGCGTCTGATCCCACCGCACAACTAACCCCTCGGTCAGCAAATACTAATACAAACCTCGCGCCGTTCCCTACCCCCTCCGCCGCGCCTGCAGGGTCCGCGCGGCCCGCCCTCCCCCCGCCTTCCCCTCCGGACGCGGGAAGCACGAATCCCTTTCCGTGTATTGTGCAAGCTGCGCCGTCCTGTGTGCACCGCACCCCCCTGCCTACCTCTGCGATTGCTCCCTCCCCCCCTGCCACGGGTGCTCTTATCTCCCCTGCCGTCCCTGCCGACCCCTCAAACACAGCCCCCACCCCTGCTGCTGCCCCCCCCGCCCCTGCGTCTATCTCTGCCCCCAGCTGTGCCGCAGCGGGAGGTTTCCCTGCCTGCCTGGCTGCCGCAGCCCCTGCGAACCATGCTGTACCCGCAGCAGCCACCCCCCAACCCCAATGCCCCCCCGCATCCCCCTTGCCCCCATCCCCTGGCTTCCCAGCCGCCCACCCACCCTCAGTGTCCCTCGCACGGAACCTCGGAAACCCCCCACGGTACCACCCCACCCCCCCATGTGCCTCAATCGTGTGCGTGCGGTGCTACCCGAGTTGTTGCCATCCCAGCGCCACTGCAAACCCCCTGTAGCCAAACCTTGCCGTGTGCTTCCTCAAATCCATCCCAGTCCCAAAAAGCTCTGCCAAAGCCAGCTCCAACACAACATAAAAAGCATAAGGGTCGCTCTCGCTGTTACTCCTCCTCCTCCTCGGACAGCAGTGACAGTGACTCTGATTCTGATACACAGTATATTGATGCATGGGCACAAATTAAGCTCGAAGCTGCAAAGGCAGGGGATTGGGAAATGGCACAGAGAATTTCTGCCTTCCCAGTAGATTATAAAAAGGGAAAAAGAGGGGGGGCCACTACCCGAAAAACGTGGGAACCTCTAACAAATAAGGAACTCATACAGCTGAGGAACACAGCTAAAGAACATGGCAGAAGCTCTCATATTTTTAGAAATTTCCTAGAAGCCATGTTCTCAGCACATATCTTGGTACCCCACGATATTAAGAATATGGCCCACTGCCTCCTTTCCCCAGCAGAATATATGTTATGGGAAAGGCATTGGAAAAAACAATTGAAAACATTATCAGATTCATATGCTAAAAATGCTGAAAGGCCAGATCTTACAGTCGAACAGCTGGCTGGTGAAGGGGATTTACAGAAACCCAATGATCAGGCTGACACCTTACCTAAGGAAGCATTGCAGGACCTGGCTATGGCAGCAAAAACCTCCTTACTTCTTACCCCAGATGATTCCATTCCTTCCCAACATTTTTCTAATATCAAACAAGGAGTAGATGAAAGCTTTATCAAATTTGTAGATAGAGTTAAAGATGCCCTAGAAAAACAGATAGCGAGCACAGAGGCAAGAAAAGAACTGTTGTGTAAACTTGTCATGAGTAATGCTAATGAAAAATGCAAAACAATTCTGAGGGCTCTACCCCTGGACACAGAACCTACCATAGAGCAAATGCTGGAAAGCTGCACACGTCATTTGTCCAGTGAAAATACAGTGGCAGAAGCAGTTTCTAAGGGTATTGCTGAAGGAGTTTCTGGTGCATATGCAGTTATGACTTCTAAAGACCAGACTCGCTGCCTGTACTGTGGTGATTTGACACATTTTATGAGAGACTGTCCAGACAGGCTGCCTGCCCGATACCCTGGCCACACCTACCGAAGGCCCCAGCACCAGCCACACTACCAGCCGTATTCGGGAAACGGGTCTCGGAGCCCGGTGGAGCCCTGGGCTACGACAACAAATCAAAGGCCACCCAGACCCATCCACGCACCACCCCGGGAGATTCCAGAACACCTGAAGAGGATCCAACACACGGAGCGACACCGATGGGAACAAGGCGCCAGCTGGTAACGACTCTGTCCATTGACTTTAAAAATAAAGATGTTTATCGTGTTCCCACAGGCAAACGTGGGCCAAAAGGCGGTCCTTCTAACATCTTAATTATAGGTGACACTGTCCATAGCCCAAAGGAGATCTTTGTTGTTCCAGAGGTGCAGACAGTGCACTCAGGACAGGAAATCTTTGTCCAGGTGTACTGCACGGACTTACCATATTTTCTTTCAAAGGGAACTCCAATTGCACAGGCTTTTCTACTCCCAAAGAATCACAGGGAGCAGCTTCCTCTCAACCCTACAGCAATGTGGGCACAAGTTGTGGGACCAAGTAAGCCTACCATCGAGTGTGGTCTCACCTGCAAAGGAGAAAAGTTCCACCTGCCAGGGATGCTGGACACCGGTGCTGATGTGACCATCATCGCTCGCTCAGAGTGGCCAGCACACTGGGATCTACAGCTAGTGCCAGGCATGATTTCAGGGATCGGTGGAGCCACAGTGTCCATGCGGAGCAAGAACAACGTCCTCGTCGAAGGGCCTGAAGGCAAGCTGGCAACCATCCGCCCATTCGTGGTAAGGGCCCCCATCACCCTTTGGGGAAGGGACATTCTATCCCAATGGGGGGCTTCCCTACGTATTCCCAGCCAGGATTTCTAACTGGGGCCGCTGAAGAGCGCGCACTGCCAGATACTCCTCAACTCGCCTGGAAACGCCATGACCCGATCTGGATTGAGCAGTGGCCCCTTTCCAAAGAAAAGCTGCGCGCACTACAAGCTCTCGTGGAAGAACAGCTAACCAAAGGCCACATCGTTGAGACCACCAGCCCTTGGAACTCTCCAGTCTTCGTACTGAAAAAGCCTGGAACTGACAGGTGGAGGCTCCTCCACGACCTTCGCAAAATCAACGAAGTCGTCGAGGACATAGGCCCCTTACAGCCAGGTCTGCCCTCCCCATCGATGCTGCCTAGAGACTGGACACTTGCTATCATAGATATTAAAGACTGTTTTTTCAGCATACCTCTGCACCCTCTCGATGCCCCAAGGTTTGCTTTCTCGGTGCCATCTCTTAACAAAGAGGCTCCACTTAAAAGATATCATTGGCGTTTTCTGCCTCAAGGATTAAAGTCCAGTCCTACTATATGCCAGTGGTATGTTGCTCACATCCTGTCTCCTGTTCGGAAGCTTTTTCCAGAGGCAATCATCCACCACTATATGGATGACATCCTGGTCTGTGCATCAGAAAAAGCTTACCTGGACAAAGCAGTTAAAAAGACAATTGAAACCATAGAAAAGGCAGGATTTGAGATCCGTGAGGACAAAGTACAGTACACCAACCCATGGACTTACCTTGGCTTCCAGATCCGGGAAAGGACCATCGTACCCCAGCAGCTCGCCATCCGAGACGACCCAAAGACCCTGAGGGACTTACACAGCTTGTGTGGATCCATCAACTGGGTGCGTCCCCTGCTAGGAATAACAACAGAGGACCTCGCTCCCCTGTTCAACCTTCTCCGTGGCCACGAGGATCTGGACTCTCCATGCACTCTCACAACAGAGGCCCGAGATGCTATCACCGAAGTCCAAGAAGCCCTGTCTTCACGCAAAGCCCATCGCTTTGAACCCAGCCTGCCCTTCCAGTTCATCATTTTGGGAAAAGCACCTCGGTTCTATGGACTGATTTTCCAGTGGGACACTCAACTTAGAGACCCTTTGCTGATCCTGGAGTGGATCTTAACAAATAACCAACCTAAAAAGACAATTACCACCTTCCAAGAAATCATGGCACATCTAATAAAAAAGGCTAGATTTCGCCTCCGCTCTCTTGCAGGGTGTGAGTTCACATGCATATACTTGCCACTGACCACTGGGGACCTGGAGCATTTGCTTCAGACCAATGAAAGTCTCCAGTTTGCCCTAGATAGCTATACAGGCCAAATTTCAGTTCATATCCCAAAACACAAACTTTTTAATCGGGATGTGACCTTCCATCTGACCCCAAAATTAGTCCAAAGCAGGACTCCTCTCAAAGCTCTAACCATCTTTACAGATTTCTCAGGGTCATCCCACAAGTCGGTAATGACATGGAAAGACCCAAATACCCAAAAATGAGAATCTGATATTGAAATAGTGGAGGGATCTCCACAGATTGCAGAGTTAGCAGCTGTTGTCAGAGCCTTTGAGAAATTCAAAGACATACCCTTTAATTTGGTCACAGATTCAGCTTATGTGGCTGGTATAGCTATGAGAGCAGAACATGCTCTTCTCAAAGACCTTTCCAATCCAAAGTTACACCAATTGATTTCTGCATTAACACGCCTTATTTCCAGCAGAAAGCAACCCTATCATATAATGCATGTGAGGTCACACACCGACCTCCCAGGCATCATCACAGAAGGGAACAGGAGAGCGGATGCACTAGCCATGGCAGTAGAGACTGCTAATGTTCCTAACATCTTTGCCCAGGCAAAGTTGTCACATGCATTTTTTCATCAAAATGTACCTGCCCTTATCAGAATGTTCAAGCTTTCAAAGGAGCAGGCAAAAGCTATTGTTGCCACATGTCCAAGCTGTCAAAACTACCAGATACCATCCATGGGGACGGGAGTCAATCCCCGAGGTCTGAACAGCTGCCAGCTGTGGCAGACAGATGTAACTCACTTCACACCCTTTGGAAGGTCAAAATACGTGCATGTATCGGTCGACACATTTTCAGGAGCAGTGTTTGCATCATCACATACAGGAGAAACTGCACAGCACACCATAAAACACTTCCTCCTTGCCTTTGCTACCCTGGGAGTACCAAAAGAGATTAAAACAGACAATGGACCTGCCTATACCTCTCGTAAGCTAAAAGAGTTCTTCAGTGAGTGGGGAATAGAGCACAAGACAGGCATACCTGCAAACCCCACAGGACAATCCATCGTAGAAAGGACACATCAAACCCTCAAAAGAGTCCTCAATCAGCAGCAAGGAGAAACAAGAGCCATATCTCCAGTTGAAAGACTTTGCAAAGCTCTCTATGTCATCAACTTCCTAAACTGTACAACATCAGAGCCTGACCCACCAATACTTCGGCACTTTGCAAATACCACCCAAGCAAAGCTCACCGAGAAACCACCTGTGCTGGTGAAGGACCCAGAAACACATCAAATCACAGGACCTTTCCAACTGATCACTTGGGGAAGAGGGTATGCGTGTGTTCTACTACCATCAGGTCCGAGATGGTACCCAGGAAAAAACATCAAACCATACCTAGGCACTGCAAACACTACCGCTACAAACACTGGCAAGAATCCTCCTGAGTCAAACACAAGTCCTCCTCAGAACCAAACAAGCTCTGCCTGGAGACGAAGACGTCGCCGAATCTCCACATGCATAGGGAAAGACCGTCCCACCACGTGACAGCAGACAAAACATAAAGCTGAATAACGCTCTGCTGCATTTAGCCAGAAGCTAGATATAGCTTGAATACAAAATTGTTCTCTGAATTTTAGAATTTTATGTTTTTGCCCCTGTGTACCCTAAAAACCCTATTGTTCCCTTTTTTTTGCCTCTTATCAAAAAACCTATACCTACCCCCCCTATCCTTAGCTTATTAGAAAAAAGAAAAAAAAAAAAAAAAAAAAAAAAGGGTGGGGGAAGGAACAAAGGAACAAGGGAGAAGACCCTAACCCTCTTGTCATAAAGATAACAAATTTTGCTTATATTCCCTATCAGAAGCCCCATTCCTGTCCAAAGATGAAAAATATCTCCGTCGGTGCTGTCCTTACTGCTGCCTGGATGCTCTTCACCGTACCGTATGCCATCGGTTGGATTAGCCCACAGCCTAGCCATAATGTTTGGGTAACCTTAGCAAAAACATTAAAACAGGATAACATGTGTTTATCCATGGGAAGTGTTGATAACCCACTTTCCACATGTCTAGTAAAAATTCCCTTCGCAGCCGATGACTGGCCCGTCTATAACACAGAGCTCCTCCGCACCACAGGTAAGAGACCCAACCTGGTAGATACTTGGGATGAGTGGACAAAAATGTTGCCCGATGCTCTAGAGGAACCCCAAGAATTGGACCTGCTGGGGTCCTCCAAGGCAACATACTGCATCAAATTCTACTTCAGACGCCCAAAAAATAATTGGCCAGAAATTGACCAGACCAAAAACACATATCGAAAAAACATATCACCCATCAACAAAGCTTACAACCCTCCCGATTGGTGTAATTACACTGCTCGTGTGATCTCTGTGTCCTCTCTCAATCCCAAAGTATTACCCAAGGGAACGTTTCTCATCTGTGGTGACAGAGGGTGGGCTGGGATTCCCTCTCGACTCCAGGGAGGTCCCTGTACCCTTGGGAAACTTTCTACCCTGACTCCAAATATCACCTTGTTGCACAATTGGAAAAAAGAAAGCGAATCAAAATGCCACAAAAGGTCCTACACAGAATTTGATGAAAATTGCGATCCCAGATTATATGATTGGAACAAACCAAAAAAGATTGCTGTCTCCCTATTCCTACCATGGGTAGCTGCAGCCAAGGCCCTAGGTGAAATAAATCACCTCGGGTGTTGGCTCAGCAAGCAGGCTAATGCTACATCTGCAGCCCTGAGCGATCTCTTAAAGGAAGAAGAAACCACAAGACATGCATCGCTCCAAAACCGAGCAGCAATTGACTTCTTGCTGCTGGCCCATGGACACGGCTGCGAGGACTTCGAAGGGATGTGCTGCTTCAACCTCTCTTCACGCTCGGAATCCATCCATGCGAACATCCAGAAACTGAGGGACCTTGTGAAGGACTTGAAAGTAGAAAACAACCCGGACTGGGTTAATCACATGTTCAGTCAATGGGGATTAACAGGATGGGTTGCATCTTTGGTTAAGGGAATGTTGTGGATTTTGCTTGTGATTGTCATTGTATTAGCCATGTTCTCATGCCTTGTTCATTGTTTCAAAAGAGCTATAGGGAATGCCTTTTTTCTGAATACAGAAAGTGGAGTTGTAGCAGGCACAGGCCCTGCGAACTTGCCTTGGCGTTCAGAAACAGGATGCTGAGTCAGGAAGACTGGACAAAAGGAGCCCCTCTCTCCCGCTCTCGGACCCTGGCTTATCTCTCTGTAAAGCTATAGGTCACTTTCCTTTAACCCTTACCATTGGACAATTCTCAATCCTCCCTAACCCTATATAAACCCCTGTTTCTGCCCGGCTCGCTGGAGCCGCTGTCCCTGAGACCCTTCGAGACACTCCGTGGAAGAGCTACGAAGAAGACCAATAAAGACATCGTCTTGGAATCTCATACAGCGCTCTCCTCTCTTTCCCGGTCTCCCGAGTGCCTGCTGGGTGCCCCAGCCAAGCCTAGCTAGCCTAAAGAGCTGAAATCACTCATGAGCTGATAATCACTGAGCTGTATATCACTAAAGGCTAGCTAAGGCATAGGCTGGGTGCACTGCCAGAGCTTGGGCTGATAAGCCCCCCCCAGAGCTGAGCTATCCGGCTTTGATGCAGCTCCTGGGTACACCCCGTAGCCCAGCCAGCGGCATTAACGAAAGATAAATATAGTTTACGTAGACTTTGTTATAAAAAGATATGACCGCCCTGTGGGCAGGCAGAGTGCCTTTGGCTGCCTTGCTGGTCAGACCCCGGCTGGGCAGAAAGAAAATTTTTGTAGATAAGAAATAATAAACAACCTTGAAGACCGAACCTGAGAGTCCAGCCTTGTCTTTTGGAGCCCGAGAAGCGAGCCCATCTCACCCTTGTCTGGGCAGAGACAAATAACAGCCGAGCCCGGACAGTGTCTGCCTTTCCATGCCCTGCCCCTCCTGTGCTGGGTGGCACCTTCCTTCCCAGCAGGGCCAGCCCAGTGGCACTGGGCCCTGCAGTTCCCTCTCTGCCACACAACCTGGCAGTGACCCTGGGGCAGTTCCCGTCTGCTTGAGCGTGCCAGGCAGCAGATGGGGCTGGGACAAGTCCCTCCCGGCTGTCCCTGTGTGTGTGCCAGAAACCCCTAAGGGTGGGCTGGGGGCACAAACCAGGGCCCCTCAGAAGTTCACAGTGAGCCCCCCACAGCCCCTCCTGCCTACAGCCAAATCTCTGACCCCTCAGCTGGGACTGGCTTCCTTGGGTTCCTGCACCACCATTTCATGTCTCTGTACCCTGCATTGCTCTACTTCAATTCTTTTGCCATTAGGTAAAACTGAATACCCCACAAAATTACAAAAGAGGGTGACAGAAACAGTCAGAAAACAGAGCATCTCTCCTCTCAGGAAATGACAGAGAGGTGGAGTTATTCAGTTTTCTGAAGAACAGTCCCCAGGGAGACTTTATTGCCACTTTCCAAGACTTCAGAGTGGCTTTAAGAAAGTGGGGAAAACCTTTTTTAACAAGTCCAGTTACAATAGAATGTGGTCAATATTTTTCATCAAAATGGGGATAAAGTCAGAGCAGGTCTAAGGAAGAACTTGTTTACTCAGAGCATGGTGCCACCCTGGCACAGG
This sequence comes from Fringilla coelebs, assembly GCF_963513975.1. Taxonomy (NCBI): domain Eukaryota; kingdom Metazoa; phylum Chordata; class Aves; order Passeriformes; family Fringillidae; genus Fringilla; species Fringilla coelebs. The sequence goes on along the minus strand of NC_140031.1, from coordinate 73,018,639 downwards.
ATGCCCCAAGAGCTTGTAGGTGCCCCATCCCTGGAACCATTCCAGGTCAGCTGGCAAAGGGCTCTGAGCAACCTGATCTCTGTAAAGCTGTCCCTGCTCATTGCAGGACACTTGGACCAGAGGACCTTTACAGGGTCCTGCCAGCCCAGCCCAGTCTGGGATTCCTCACTGTTTTCATTTGAACAGCACCAAGAGTGGAGGTGAGGAGGAAAGGGCTCCTCTGATGCCTTGGACTTCAGTGGAGGAGGAGCCCATCCCTCAGACCCTGTTTCACCTGCAGCCCCTTCACATTTTACCTGCAGGAGCTCCTTGGCAGACCAGCGCCGCGCCTCGTCTGTCTGCAGGCAGCAGCTCAGGAAGTCCCGCAGGCAAGGCGAGCATCGGTTGGGCTGACGCAGCCATGGTCTCTCTCCCCTGGCTGTCAGAAGTTTAGCCTGCAGAAAAAGGAAACACCAGGCTCCACCTGCTGCTTTCCCATCTGTCACTGCTCTCCCAGATCCCATTGGTCAAGCTCCATTCTGCAGTGGCAGTTTCTGCCCTGGCAGAGAGCCAGAGATGACTTTCCTTTACCAACCAAAAACCCAAACCTCGATGCAGCCACAGCTTTTCCAACATTCAGCACATCTTGCCTTGGCAGCTGATTTTACTGACTGGCCTAGGTAGTGGGACCTACATCAGCAAAGCACATTCCTTCCCTGAGGATTCACAGCAGCTTGACAAGCTGCTTGGAAGAGGGACTTTGCTATTCTAACTCTACTGTTTCCAAGGATTAGTGATGATTTAGAATTAGATGAAAAGCATCTCTGCAGTGCTTGTTGGTCCCTGAAGCACAGCTGCCATAAAACAAAACTCATCAAGCTGCTTTTCCTCTTCTAGAAAACAGTGGTAAGTGGAAGGAAAGAAAGGAAATCCACCGGGTATTCTTCAGGAAAGGAAAACAAACATTTGGAATCTCATATTCAAGACAGACACTTTTAAGATGCATGCACAAATATACTGAGATGAAAATGCCTGCTTGGGTGCACAGGAGCCACCTGCAGCTCTGTCTCTCAGCTGCATGTTTCAGCTTCTTTATGTGGCAAAAGGAAACCTTTTCATGGTTAAATCAGAAGAAGAAGTGCTATGCCTATGGTCACTCTCTGCTCAAGTCAATGCATTATTGGTGTGCCCATTGTGGATAATGTTGGGTAAGAAATGGGGGGTTTAGCAGGATCTCCATGACCCCAGGCTGCAGCCTGGTCTCCATAAAAATGCCCCTACAATACTAACAGCTCTGTGCTGGTGGCACTGAAATAGATGGTGACCAAAGAGAATTTGTTTTTATCCTCTTCAACCCAAAGGAAAATTTCCAAGTCTAAAACAGCAAACACACTCCTGTTGAGTACAAATAATTATGGCAGCTTTCTTTTCTTTTCCCACACCACCAGAGGTCACAAAGGGGGTTTTATCCTGTCCCTCTGCAGCTGTGCTCAGCCACTGGACATGGTGGGGAGCAGGAGTCCTCATTGTCATTAGAGCTGTGCAGGCCAGGGATGGCCCTGCTCCTGTGGTAAAGGGGACACAGCACCGGTGTCAACTGCCCACGTTGGATCCCAGCCCAGGCACCTGGCTGCAAGCTCATCAACTTGTAAGGTACCAAGAAACAGCCAAGGGTTTGGGGTACAATTCTAACTGCAGTTGGAGAAAAACACATCCTAAACTTATCCAGGCCATGCACACACAGGACTGAACAAGGTACAGAAGAAAAAACCTGAAAGTTTAATAAGACACACAGGATTTGGAAAAGATGCTATAGTATGGAAGAAACTTGATGTGCTGTGGTTCAAAAAGGAAAAAGAAAGAAGGACAACTTGGGCATTGCTTTGGTGGTTGTTTCTTTTTCACTTTTTCTTTTTCTATAAAACTGAAACTGGGAAAACTCAACCTCCATTTCGAAGGATATTTATCACACATCCAACTGTTCCATTGAAGAATTCTTGTCCTTCAGACGCAGAGCTCCAACAGGTTTCAAAAAAGCAAATGAGAAATGTCAGGCATGGCTGGAGGCCAAAATGGCAGGTTTCTGAACTGCCACTTCCCTTCTGATGCAACCAAATCTACAGCGGATGCTGATGTGCTGCAGGGACATTTGTAGAAGGGGACCTTGGTGGAAGTGGTGCCAGCAGATGGCAATGGGATTTTGTCCAATGGAACACAGAACATGGGACAGGTGAGAAAGACAGCGGGATCAGGGAGAACTTGCACCTTACCGAAACAGGACTTGCACTCCTGTAAGGAACTTCTCGTTCCACCATTTCGATGCCCACTATTCCAAAGGACCATATGTCCACTTTGGGGCCATATGGTTGACCTGTCAGCACTTCAGGCGCCATCCACCCAGAAGTGCCGGCCATGGAGCTCCGTCTGCTGTGCTCAGGGGTGAGCTGAGCAAAGAGGCCAAAGTCAGCTGTGGAGAAAACAACAAACCATGAAAGCCAGCTCCAATTAGGAAACCAAGCCAAAGAATTCCCCCCTCTCAGGCTAAGAATGTGCTGTTGAATCTCCTGGAGAATTGTCCACGCTCAGTTTCCTTGGGGCTTTAGCCAAGGAAGTATGGAATTGGCCACTTCCAAAAAAATCCCAGGTTTTTTAACACTGCTCACAGCAGTGGACTTTATTCCAGCCAGAGTTGCTCACCCAGAAGGTAGCTGAAAGAAGGAAACAAGGGTGTGGAGATGAACATGCATGGCTAGGTTGTTTTCTTGACTGATTCTTGTTTCCAGGTCCCTCTGTGAGAAGGCCAGAATAAAAGGAATAGACATTCCCTCTCGGCTGTGCATTGTTTGCAATCTGTGCAGTCTCAAGGAGAAAGGCACAGCTGTGGAAAAGGAGATGTCTTAAATGGCCAGCAAGTAAAAAATGCACTTTAGTAACAGATTAAAAACCTGTCTCACTGTGTGTTTCTGGAAATAAGTGCCTAGTCTTTCTGGCATGCAAACAATGGAAAAGAGGGGACACAATCCAAGGGAGATCCATGTTAGTCTATCTGGACATAAAAAGATACTTGGAAAAAATCAAGCCCCAAAACACAGTGGTGGCTGTGAAATTACAGGCTATTGATTTAGTAAGATATGACTGATCCAGGTTTTTTAATTATTTTCAAACTATGGATGCCAGGGAAGACTCATGCAAACAAAATGCAGTCTCTTCCCATCCACTGGAGATGAGCAGGGCAATAATAATCAACCAATAACTACAGCTCTATTTTCTGCAACTGACCAAAGTGGGATTTTACCTTGCATGTTTGCTATATGTGAACAAATATTCTCAACAACTCACCTGTCTAAATGGTTGATCAGGTTGGGATTCCTATTAATTTTCATGACCATGAGATCATTGGGTTTTAGTTCCTTCTTCCTCCATCCTTGGAGATTTATTTTCTTTATGGCCACCTAAAATGACATTGAAAATCAGAAACTTGAGAAGTTGGTGGCACGAGACCACAACACACATGGAGTAAGTGATTTTGCAATGACACAGCTGAGCTGTGCCAAACTGCCTTGTGATTAGGCACTGCAGTAATTAGGGACTGACATTCCAACAGCCCATTTCTCTGCCCCCTTGGGGGCAGTCACAGGACACGTGGGGCCACTGATGTTTTGCCTTGTCCACTTGGTAACAGTGGTGTCTCAACTCTTACCCACAAACCTCTGACCACACTCTCTGCTGCATTGTTTGGGATTCAGAAGAAGTAATCCATGCCTTAATACTCTGTGGATACATCGTGGGCTATGGGCAGGGCTTAGGGCTTTTAGGGATGCCTTGCAGTTCCCATGTGCTTCTGGTGCCGTTTCAGCACAGCTCTACCCAAAGCTCCAGCCACAGCTCACACCAGAGGGGAAAGCCATTCAAGAGCAGCAGAGTCTGCAGGGACTGTTTACATTCACCTCTCCTCCTGTGGCATCGTTGAGTGCTCTGAAAACATCTCCAAAACTCCTAGAAACAAACAGCAACAAAGAAAGTAGAAGCCTTTTTGATCTTGCACTGAAAGCCAGCCCACACAGGAGAGCTCTGCTGTAAATGCCTAAAACCTGCAGGATGCAGGAGGGCTCTGCCAGAAGGCACATGATGCATTTTCCTCTGAAGTGCAAAGGCACTGGGCCTGTCCTTGAAGCACTGGGGTTTTCTGCCCCAGCTCCACTCCCAAAGACAGCTTCTTCTTTCATCTTGGGTTTCATTTTCTAAACTGTTGAAGTTTCTATCCTGACCATGGAGTATTTGGACATTGGGCGTCAGTGAGGAGCATAGGGTGGAGCTTCCTGTGCTGCTGCTGAGTGGCTGATTATAAGAGGTCTCTGGGGAGCACGGCGACCCGGAGCGCAGCAAACAGGAGCAGGCAAACAGGGCTGTGGTAAGTCTCCGGGGCGTTTACAAGGCAGTTCGCGCGGCAGTTCGCGCAGGCAGGGCAAACAGGCAGGGTTGTCAGCTTTACTGCTAGCACAGAGTCCTCTGTGTTGTCTGAGGTTGTCTGCTACCTGGTTGTGTTCGATGTGTCTGTTAGCAATGGTTTCCACAAGGTCAAAAACCATGGCTGGTAGTGTGAGTAACCAAGTTGAGCCCTCCAAAAAGGATGTGTCTGTACAGACCCAATTGTGCCCGGAATGTTTGAGCTTATCGGTAGCTTCAGGGAGTATTGTGGAGGAGACCTGCCTGCGGTGTGAACAGGTGAATGACCTCCTTTCACTGGTGGCTGAGTTTAGGGAGGAAGTTGAAAGGTTAAGGAGTATCAGGGAAAGTGAAAGGGAAATAGACTGGTGGAGTTCAGCCCTTCCATCTTTAAGAGAGGCCTCTGCCCGAGAGACTGAGGACTTATATGCCTCCCGCTCTCAGACAATAGAAGGGCACCTGGTAGAGGAAGAAGAGTGGAATTGGGTCCTCATTCGGGGAGGTAATAACAAAAACTCCTCCCCACCCCCATCATCCAACCAGGTACCACTACAGAACAGGTATGAGGTCCTGGATCTAGAGACCCAACAAGATGATGTAGAAGAAAACTGTCTGCCCAGTGAGCCCCCCATTTATAATTCATCTGTAAGACGGGTCACTACCTCTAAGGTCAAGAAGAAAAGAAGGGTAATCGTAGTAGGTGATTCCCTTCTGAAGGGAACTGAGGGCCCCATATGTCGACCAGACCCATCCCTCAGGGAGGTCTGTTGCCTTCCTGGGGCCCGGGTACAAAATATCACTGAGAGACTTCCTGGGCATTTTCAGGATTATTATTACCTGATTATTACCCACTGCTGATACTCCAGGCTGGCAGTGATGAGATTGAAAAGAGGAGTATCAAGGCAATTAGAAAGGACTTTAGGATACTGGGTCAGGTAGTTGATAGGGCAGGAGCACAGGTAGTGTTCTGCTCAGCCCCTTTGGTGGGGGAGGAAAATGATGAAAGAAACAGGAGAATCTGCATCATCAACAAGTGGCTTAAGGGTTGGTGTCATTGGCAAAATTTTGGATTCGTTGATCATGGGTTAACTTTTACAGCATCTGCTCTGCTAGAGCCAGATGGGGTATATCTCTCTGTTAAAGGCAAAAGGTTCTTAGCTCATGAGCTGGCAGACGTCATTGAGAGGGCTTTAAACTAGGTTTGAAGGGGGAAGGGAATGCAGCTGAGCTATCTGGAAGCAGGCCCAAAGGTTGCAAGGCTAAGTTAGGGGTGAAGTCAGTAGCCCAGCTGAGGTGCATGTATACCAATGCATGAATCCTGGGCAACAAACAAGAAGAACTGGAGGCCATAGTGCAACTGCAGAACTATGACGTAATTGCCATCACGGAAACATGGTGGGATGACTCACATAGCTGGAGTAGTGCACTGGATGGCTACAGGCTCTTCAGAAGAGACAGGAAAGGAAGAAGAGGTGGAGGGGTGGCCCTTTATATTAAACAGACTTTTGTTATAAAGGGCCACCCCTCCACCTCTTCTTCCTTTCCTGTCTCTTCTGTAGAAATTGAAACTAAGGAAGATGGAATTGAATGTCTATGGATAAGAATTAAGGGGAAGGCCAACAAGGCTGCTGCCCTACTGGGAGTCTGTTATCGCCCACCCAACCAGGACGAGGAGGTAGATGACTTATTCTATAATCAGCTAGGTAATGTTTCAGAATCATCAGCCCTTGTTCTCGTGGGTGACTTCAACCTACCAGACATCTGCTGGGAACTTAATACAGCAGTAAAGAGGCAGCCCAGGAAATGCTTAGAGTGTATAGAGACAACTTTTTGTCGCAGCTGGTGGGTGAACCCACCAGGGGAGGGACTATGTTAGATCTGCTGTTTACAAATAGAGATGGGCTGGTGGGAGATGTGGTGGTTGGAGGTTGCTTGGGGCAGAGTGACCATGAAATAATAGAGTTCTCAATATTCGGTGAAGTCAGGAGGAGCACCAGTAAGACTCCTGCATTGGACTTCCGGAGGGCAGACTTTGACCTGTTTAGGAGACTTATTCAGAGTGTCCCTTGGGAAGCAGCCCTTAAAAACAAAGGAGTTCAGGAAGGGTGGGCATGCCTCAAGACAGAGATCTTGAGGGCACAGGAACAGACTGTCCCTGTCTGCCGAAAGACAAGCCAACAGGACAAACGTCCAGCCTGGCTGGGTATGGATGTTTTGGAGGAACTTAGGAATAAAAAGAGGATGTATCAGCTTTGGAAGGAGGGCCTGGTCTCTAAGGAAGTATTCAAAAGGGCTGCTAGAGCATACAGAAAAAAAATAAGGGAGGCCAAAGCTCAGTTTGAACTTAGAATAGCGACTTCTGTAAAAGATAATAAAAAATGTTTTTACAAATACATTAATGCTAGAAGGAAGGGTAGAACCAGCCTTTGTTCTCTAGTGGACAGGGAAGGGAACTTAGTATCTGCAGATGAGGAGAAGGCAGAAGTGCTTAATGCCTACTTTGCCTCAGTTTTCAGTGGGAAGATGACTTTCCTTCAAGACATCTGTCCACCTGGGCTGGTTGATGGTGTCAGGGAGCAGAGTGGTCTCCCCATTATCCAAGAGGAGGCAGTCAAAGAACTACTGAAATCCTTGGATGTCCATAAATCTATGGGACCAGATGGGATCCACCCCAGGGTATTGAAAGAGCTGGCAGATGAGCTTACAAAGCCACTCTCCATCATTTACCAACAGTACTGGCTCACTGGTGAGGTTCCGGATGACTGGAAGCTGGCCAATGTGACACCCATTCACAAAAAGGGTGCAAAGGAGGATCCTGGTAATTATAGACCAGTCAGCCTGACCTCAGTGCCTGGAAAAATAATGGAACAGTTCATATTAAATGCCATCACCAGAATCTACAGGACGGCCAGGGCATGACACCCAGTCAGCATGGGTTTAGGAGGGGTAGGTCATGTCTAACCAACCTGATCACCTTTTATGACCAGGTAACCCGCCTAGTAGATGCAGGGAAGGCTGTAGATGTTGTTTATTTGGATTTCAGCAAGGCCTTTGACACTGTCTCCCACAGCATACTCCTAGATAAGCTGGCAGCCCGTGGCTTGGACAGGAGCACTCTGTGCTGGGTCAGGAACTGGCTGCATGGCTGGGCCCAGAGAGTGGTGGTGAATGGTGCTGCATCCAGCTGGCAGCCAGTCACTAGTGGTGTCCCTCAGGGGTTTGTGCTGGGGCCAGATCTGTTTAATATTTTTATTGATGACATGGATGAGGGTTTAGAGTCTTTCATTAGTAAATTTGCAGATGACACTAAGCTGGGAGCATGTGTCCACCTGTTAGAGGGACGGAAGACTTTGCAGAGGGACTTGGAACGGTGGGATGGATGGGCACAATAATGGGATGAAGTTCGATAAGTCCAAGTGCCGAGTCCTGCACTTTGGCCGCAATAAGCCCCTGCAACGTTATAGGCTGGGGACGGTGTGGCTGGACAGTGCTCAGGTAGAAAGGGAGCTGGGGGTGCTGGTTGACAGTCGGCTGAACATGAGCCAGCAGTGTGCCCAGGTGGCCCAGAAGGCCAATGGCATCCTGGCTAGTATCAGGAATAGTTGGTCAGCAGGAAGAGGGAGGTCATTCTTCCCCTGTACTCGGCGCTGGTGAGGCCACACCTCGAGTATTGCGTCCAGTTCTGGGCCCCTCAGTTTAAGAGGGACGATGAGATGCTTGAGCGTGTTCAAAGAAGAGCAATGAGGCTTGTGAGGGGCTTAGAACACAAGCCATATGAGGAACGACTGAGAGAGCTGGGGCTGTTTAGCCTGGAGAAAAGGAGACTCAGAGGTGACCTTATCACTCTCTTCAACTTCCTGAAGGGTGGCTGTGGTGAGCTGGGGGTCAGTCTCTTTCTCTGGGCAACAACAGAGAGAACAAGGGGACACAATCTCAAGCTGCGCCAAGGGAGACACAGGCTAGAATTAAGGAGGAAGTTTGTTCCAGATTGCAAGGCAAGATGTATTCTATTGCCATCTGTATGGCAGTTGTCTGGTGTCAAGCAGGCATTGCTCCTTATCTCTCTTCCTGAGTGATCATAGTCAACAAGGAGCATCTGCTGATAAGGGACTATTGAATGTCACCACATGACTAATAAGAACTATAGCAACCCATTGTGAGATGCTCCGCCCAGAGGGAGGAGCCAAGCAGTGCCATGCAGATATAACCTGGAAGGTTCTGACACCAAGACAGCCTTTGCTCCACTGGACTACCCAGAAGAACAGCAGCTGCTTCTACTTCCACGGATCTGTGGAGGAAGAAGACACCCCTTTCCTACAAGACTCCCCTGCTCCAACAGAACCACGCCTGACACTCCAGGAAGACTGCAGCCCCTTTTCCAACCGGACTGCTACCAACACCCTGACCCACAGGGTGTCAGGTCGTGTTCTGACTCTGACAGTGTTGTTCTAGTGTATTGCATTGTTGTATTTTTTTATTTTCCTTTTTATATTGTTTTTTTTTTCTTTTTCCTATTAAAGAACTGTTATTTCCTGCTCCCATATTCTTTGCCTGAGAGCCCCTTATTCATACCAATTTAGAAGAGTAAAGAAAGTTTGCATTCTCCATTTCAGGTGAGGCTCCTGTCTCCTTTAACAAGCACCTGTCTTTCTAAACCAAGACAGATTTTGGCGCCCAACGTGAGGCTCAAGGGCACTTAAACAAGAAAAGAAATAACAGTTCTTGAATAATCTGATTTTATTTTTTTTTTTTTTTTTGTGTGCAGCTATAGAAACCTTGCTAGGTGACACCATGTGGTCCAGCGTACCCTGGTTTGAGTGGCACGTGATCATGGCTGTATGTCTCCCATTTGTAAGCCCTTATCTGAACATGGGTCCTATAACCAAGGCTACTGTAGCTATTATCCAGTTTCTCTTATAGGTGAATAAGATGAGAGATTCATAGATGTTTAACTTCCTCTAGAAAGCAGGCACATGGATTCACAGCTATCACACGCTAACTATATGTTTTTGAGGTTACTTTAATAATAGCACCTTCTGTAAAGAAATGACACTGGAAGAAATCTTCTCCCAACCGTTTAACCATCTTTTCGAGTCCGCCCCACCAGTTTTTGAAAAGATCAGATCTGCTCTAAATATTAATGATATCATACAGTGGCTGGTGTTACTGATAGGACTGTTCTATTTAGCATTTAGAGAGAGAAAGAGACTAACCTAGATAACTACCCTGACGCCTACCCCAGAACCTAACATGACACCAGAGTCTAGGGCTGCTGCTGCCCCAGAGCCTGACCCTACCCCACAGCCCACCCCAGATGTGAACTACCCAGATTGGGTGGGGGGTCTGGTGAAAGAGTTGCGCCAGATGCTGAAAGAATACACTTCCCCAGCTGGTGAGAATCCCTCCCCCTGCCTTGAAGAGGGAGAGCCTAATAGTGCGGCAGCAGAACCCACAGATGTTACAACTGCCCAGGTTCCAGCTGAACTGCAGAGGCAGTCAGAGCCAGCAGCAGTTGCCCCTGTAGAAACAAGGAGATCGAAGACAAAAGCAGAGCACCCAGATAGGGGAGGGCCCTCACAGCCCACAGGGGAACCAGAGGTTGCAATCATCACCGAGTCTCTGACGTATGAAAGTCTCCGTCATCTGCATAAAGACATTGTACGACGGGGACGTGAAGCATATACAACCTGGCTTCTTCAGGTTTGAGATCTCATAGGCACAGGTGTCCAGCTAGATAGTAGCGAGGCAAGGAATCTAAGACCCTTGACTCAAGACTCAAGTATCAATCAGATTTTTGTAAAAGAGCCAGGGTCCCTTTCCCTCTGGGAGCGGCTTTTAATAAGTGTCAGAGAGAGGTTTTGTTCACAAAGAAAAGATGCAAGAGCAGCACCATAGAATGCGCTAGAAGACTCTTGAAGAAGAGATCCAACAACTGAGAGAAGTGGCAGTGTTAGAAGTACTCTTTGAGAGAGATAGACAGCACGATAATGACCCCGATCAAGTCAGATGCACAGGGCAAATGTTGTGGAGTCTGGCAAATCTAGAGCCATCCCAATACACCACCTTCATTGCCACAATTAATGCTGATACCAACAGAGAGACAGTGGGGTCTGTTGCAAACAAGCTTAAGAATTATGAGAGTATGATCAATAGCCCCATGCAAGCTCATGTTTCTGCCGTAGTCCAAGAACTCAGAGAGGAGATAAGGGAAATGAGGGAGGCAGTGAAAAAGAACAATCCCTATATTGCACCAGTGCGAGTGACAGGCCCCAGATTCAGAGCGCAACGTTCCCTAGCTAGAGAGAAAAGGTACACCCCACGAGCTGACCTGTAGTTTTTTCTGTGGGACCACAGAGAAGATATAAGAAGGTGAGATAGAAAACCCACTTCTGTCCTGGCAGCACGGGTGCGTCAACTCAAGAAGAGAAACACTAACCGAGAGAACTCCAGTAAAGTGAAAGTAGCCTCTACATCTCATGACCGTGCTGCTGAGTATGATATGTCAGATCCCCTTGAGAGTACTTCTACCATGTATGCTCAGGAAAGAAATAATAGCCAGTGTTAGAGAAGCCCTGCCTCTAGCCAGGGAGAGGCACGGGAAAATCGGATTTTCTAGACAGTGTAAATCCGATAGCCTGACACATCAGAACCACAAAAGTACGAGGCTTTAGTAGATACTAGTGCGCAGTGTACCCTGATACCATCGGGACATGTGGGGGCAGAACCTGTTTCTATTGCCGGGGTGACAGGGGGATCACAGCAATTGACCCTTTTAGAAGCCGAGATGAGCCTGACTGAGAAAGACTAAAAGAAACATCCTATTGTGACTGGCCCAGAGGCCCCATGTATTCTAAGCATAGACTTTCTCCAGAATAGCTATTACAAAGACCCAAAAAGACTCAGATGGGCTTTTGGCATAGCTGCCGTAGAGGCAGAGAACATTAAGCAGTTGAACTCCTTGCCTGGACTGTCAGAAAACCCATCTGCAGTAAGTCTCCTGAACGTAGAAGAGCAACGAGTGCCAATTGCCACCTCGACGGTGCACCGCCGGCAGTATCGGACGAATCGAGATGCCATGATCCCCATCCACAAAATAATCCGTGAGCTCGAGAGCCAAGAGGTGGTCAGCAAGACCCACTCACCCTTCAACAGTCCCATCTGGCCTGTGCGCAAGTCTGACAAAGAATAGAGATTGACTGTAGACTACCGTGGCTTGAACGAAGTGACTCCGCCGCTGAGCGCTGCTGTGCCGGACATGCTGGAACTCCAGTACGAGCTGGAGGCCAAAGCAGCAAAATAGTACGCCACTGTTGACATCGCTAACGCGTTTTTCTCCATTCCTCTGGCAGCAGAGTGCAGGCCTCAGTTTGCTTTCACCTAGAAGAGTGTGCAGTACACCTAGAACCGACTGCCCCAAAAGTGGAAGCACAGCCCCACCATTTGCCATAGACTAATCCAGAGTGCACTAGAAAAAAGTGAAGCTCCAAAACATCTGCAATACATTAATGACATCATTGTGTGAGAGAACACAGCAATAGAAGTGTTTGAGAAAAGAAAGAAAATCATCCAGATTCTGCTAGAAGCTGGTTGTGCCATCAAGAAGAGCAAAGTCAAAGAACCTGCCCGAGAGATCCAGTTCCTAAGAGTAAAGTGGCAAGATAGACGACGTCAGATTCCCACTGAGGTCATCAACAAGATCACCGCGACGTCTCCACCAACTAGCAAGAAAGAAACACAAGCTTTCCTAGGAGCCATAGGCTTTTAGAAGATGCACATTCCCGAGTACAGTCAGATCGTGAGCCCTCTTTACCTGGTCACCCGCAAGAAGAATGAGTTCCACTGAATCCCTGAGCAGCAACAAGCTTTTGCCCAGATCAAGCAAGAGATCGCTCATGCAGTGGCCCTTGGCCCAGTCAAGACGAAACCAGAGGTGAAGAACGTACTCTACTCTGCAGCCGGGAACCATAGCTTGTCCTAGAGCCTTTGGCAAAAAGTGCCAGGGGAGACTCGAAGCCGACCACTGAGATTTTGAAGTCGAAGCTACAGAAGGTCCGAAGCCAATTACACTCCCACAGAAAAAGAAATCTTAGCTGCCTACGAAAGAGTTCAAGCTGCCTCAGAGGTGATTAGCACAGAAACACAACTCCTCCTGGCACCCCGACTACCAGTACTAGAGTAGATGTTCAAAGGAAAGGCTCCCACCACCCACCATGCCACTGATGCTACATAGAGTAAATAGATTGCCTTGATCACACAGCGCGCCTGTATTAAAAACTTGAATCGCCCTAAGATTTTAGAAATAATCACAAACTAGCCAGAAAGTGAAGACTTTGGTCTTGCTGACGAAGAAGAACAAGAGCAAGTAACACGTGCCGAAGAAGCTCCACCGTACAACCATCTACCAGCAGAAGAAACATGCTACGCTCTTTTCACTGACGGTTCCTGTCGCATCGTAGAGATGAACCAGAAGTAGAAAGCAGCCGTATAGAGCCCCACACGACAAGTTGCTCAAGCTACCGAAAGAGAAAGTAGATCAAGTCAACTTGCTGAACTCAAAGCTGTTCAGCTGGCCCTAGACATTGCGGAGAGAGAAAAGTGGCCAAAGCTCTACCTTTATACTGATTCCTAGATAGTAGCCAATGCTCTGTGGGGCTGGCTGAAAAAGTAAAAAAAAGCCAACTAGCAGCGTAAGAAAAAACCAATCTGGGCTGCTGATAAGTAGAAAGACATTGCCACTCAGTTAGAAAAGCTACCCGTGAAAGTCCGACACGTAGATGCCCATGTCCCCAAGAATCGGGCTAATGAAGAACACCGAAACAACCAACAGGTAGATCAGGCAGCAAAGATAGAAGTGTCAAAGATAGACTTAGATTAGCAACATAAAGGAGAATTGTTTCTAGCTCAATAAGCCCATGATGCCTCAGGTCATCAAGGCAGAGATGCTACCTATAAGTAAGCATGAGACCGAAGAGTAGATTTAACCAAAAACAGTATTTCACAGGTCATCCATGACTGTGAGACGTGTGCTGCCATCAAGCAGGCCAAGCGAGTGAAGCCCCTGTAGTACAGTAGGCGATGGTCCAAATACAGGTATGGGGAGGCCTGGCAGATTGACTACATCACACTGCCCCAGACACACCAAGGCAAGCACTACGTGCTGACCATAGTAGAAGCCACCACGGGATAGTTAGAGACCTACCCTGTGCCTCACGCCACTGCCCGGAACACCATCCTAAGCCTTGAAAAGCAAGTCTTGTAGAGACATAGAACCCCTGAGAGAATTGAGTCAGACAATAAGACCCATTTCAAGAATAGCCTTATCAACACCTGAGCCAAAAAACATAGTATTGAATAGATATACCATATCCCATATCATGCACCAGCTGCCGAGAAAGTTAAACAGTGCAATAGACTACTCAAGACTACCCTGAAGGCACTTAGTGAAGAGACTTTTAAGAATTAGGAAATAAACTTAGCAAAAGCCACCTAGATAGTCAACACCAGAAAGTCCATCAATCGAGCTAGTCCTGCCCAGTCTAAACCCCTGTGCACTGTAGATAGAAATAAAGTCCCTGTTGTACACATGAAAGGTATTTTAAGAAAGACTGTTTAGATTACTCCCACCTCAAGCAAAGACAAACCCATCCGTAGAATAGTTTTTGCTCAAAAACCTAGTTACACCTGGTGGGTAATGCAGAGAGATAGAGAAAGCCGTTGTGTACCACAGAGAAACCTAGTTTTAAGTGAGAACTGTGTGTAAAGTTTCATTATGATACAGATAGAAATAGAATAAGGGGTAGATAATGTTCCAGATTGCAAGGCAAGATGTATTCTATTGCCAACTGTATAGCAGTTGTCTGGTGTCAAGCAGGCATTGCTCCTTATCTCTCTTCCTGAGTGATCATAGTCAGCAAGAAGCATCTGCTGATAAGAGACTATTGAATGTCACCGCATGACTAATAAGAACTATAGCAACCCATTGTGAGATGCTCCGCCCAGAGAGAAGAGCCAAACAGTGCCATGCAGATATAACCTGGAAGGTTCTGACTCCAAGACAGCCTTTGCTCCACTGGACTACCCAGAAGAACAGCAGCTGCTTCTACTTCCACGGATCTGCGGAGGAAGAAGACACCCCTTTCCTACAAGACTCCCCTGCTCCAACAGAACCACGCCTGACACTCCAGGAAGACTGCAGCCCCTTTTCCAACCGGACTGCTACCAACACCCTGACCCACAGGGTGTCAGGTCGTGTTCTGACTCTGACAGTGTTGTTCTAGTGTATTGCATTGTTGTATTTTTTTATTTTCCTTTTTATATTGTTTTTTTTTTCTTTTTCCTATTAAAGAACTGTTATTTCCTGCTCCCATATTCTTTGCCTGAGAGCCCCTTATTCATACCAATTTAGAAGAGTAAAGAAAGTTTGCATTCTCCATTTCAGGAGAGGCTCCTGTCTCCTTTAACAAGCACCTGTCTTTCTAAACCAAGACAAAGTTTTTCACAGAAAGAGTGGTCAAATACTGGAATCAACTTTCCAGGGAGGTGGTGGATTCACCATCTCTGGATGTGTTTAAAAAAAAGACTGGATGTGGCACTTGGTGCCATGATCTAGTTGAGGTGTTAGAACATGGGTTGGACTTGATGATCTTAAAGGTCTCTTCCAACCTAAAAATTCTGTGATTCTGCGATTTCCTTCAGCAAACTTTTGGAAACAAATGTTCCTGAGGACTTCATCTGACAGTTATCAGGGAGTAGGTTGCTCTTTCAGGCGACCAAGTTTCTTCCCCTTTTATTAGTGTGTCTGTGTGATTTAGAAACATCCAAAAATGCTAAGGAAATTAACACAGAACTGTCCCACACTTGAGAGACAGAGATCATCCAGGTTCTGTTCCTTGATGCGGGCAAGATCTCAGCAGCATAGAGACGTCTCTGACAATGCCTTCTGACCCCACTCACAAATTCTGAGCAGCACAGAGACATGGGACAATCTATTCCCAGTGTCTGAACATGTTTGCAGCCTGCCTGACTTCACGCTGAATAGATATGCCACCAAAAAACACCTGGCCCATGGTTGTGTAGAAGTAACCGCAGCTGGACACACCCACTGCCAATATATTCCAGCTCAGTGTATTTCGTGATGGGATTTTTCATGGGGTTCACCATTCTCCCTGAGGGAAACAAAATACAAGATGCTGACTTTAAAGCAGAGATCCCAGCTTCCAGGAGATACAAAAGGCAGCCCCACTGCCTGGAGCTCTGAGCCCTTTGTGGTTGGCTGGGTAACAACAACAACAACCAGGCAGACAGCTCTGAGCACAGGTGGCCAGCACAGAGACTGATTTGCTTCAGCAGCTCCTCTGGGGAGTCCTAAATGTCCCCGTGATACCAAACTCAGGAGAAACATTTGATACTGCTGTGCTGACACGTGCACACACTGCACTGTCCCTCAGACAAGAAATACAGCAGACGTACTCAGCAGCTCTAGGCAGTCACCCTCGGTCTCCTGTGGCTGAGCAGCAGCTGGGTCAGCGCAGGACGTGAACAAACTGCCCTGGCTCCACTTCTCAGGTGGGGGAGCAAAGGCTCCTTTAGACAATGCTGCTGCTGCAGCAGGTTTGGTGACAGAGCCTGTGGAGATCTGGAACAAGAAATGAGTTTATGTCAGAAAGGTGGCTGGCAGAGATTACCCTGAGATCCCTTGTTGAAATGCAAGCCCGTAGGAAGGTGCTGTCAGCCACATGCAGGGCTCTTAAAATGGATTACTTGGATGTCCACTTCTCAAACTGGATGGGTCAAAACCAAAGGCTAGTTCTACTCGGGTTCATGGCCACATTAATCTTTGCTTTTCATGGATTTTCAGAAAGATGACTGCCACAGTCACCATTCCACTTCCTCTCAAGGATTCCTTTCCCCCTCCAAGGGCTGCAGACACACTTGAAGCTCCTTGTTCAAATGTTCTGCCTCCTCCCACTGTGTTCTCTTTTCTTGCACCATCTTCAGGTCATGCTCAACCTGTAGCACATCTGGTGGGGATGGTACCTGTGCCTCACTCCTAATTTGGGGCCCTTCCTTGCCACACATTTTCTGGAAGACTTCACAGGCTGCCTGGTGAGATGTCAACACTCCCACCTCAAATCAAACAGAACAAAGCAGTCAGAGACTACAGCTTGTCCCTGTCAACCAAGAGGCATCAACTGTGAGGAAAGGGAAAGAACATATTGAGAGGGGATACAGACAGCTTGTTTCAATCCTCCATCTGGGTCACCGTGTTCCCCTGTAAAAACACATCAAGAAACAAGACGAGCAGGAACAGGCCAGCAGGAATCAATTTGGATGACTGCTGGCCAAAAGGCCAAAGGAAAAGTCCCACTATCCAGGGCAGCAGTGGAGATTCAGCACACCAGGAAATGTCCTTCAGATACACACTACAGTAGGATGGCACTCAGAGGCATCACCCCACTCCCTGCTGCTCTGCACTGGAAAGGCAAGAAGGGCAGTATCCACCAGTTTGGTGACTGCAGTGGCTATCCCTCTTTCACTCACTTGCTTTTGTACAGACTGAGGGAGGTGATTAGCTTTCTCTCGGATGATTTTCATTTCTTCCTCCAGTCTCTTCTCCAATGCCTCCATCCTAGTGTGAGCTTTCTGGAACTCTATGTCCAGTTGCTGCTTCATGTTCTCTAGAAAACAAGCAAGGGGAGGTTTCATGAGTGGAGTGGCTGCCACTCTCTCACTCACCTGGTTTTGCTGATCGCCCCTCTGCTGATGGAGATTCTCCTCTTGAATTCTTCTTATGTCTTCCTTGTTCCTCCTCCTCACTGCCATGATGTCACTCTGAGCTTCGGGCAGCTCTGCTTGTGCCTCTGCCTTGATGTTCTGTACACAGAAATGCAGAGCAAGTGACTGGGAGCTGCCATCAGGCTCAGCTTTTTCCTTTTGCAGCCTCCAAATCACGTTTATTCAGCCACTTCTTTCTGCTTCCCTACCCACATCTGCTTGCAATGTAACCCTCCTGTCCCAGTGCTGTTCTCTGCAGATTCCAAGGCTCTGTGCTTCCAGTGCCTGTGGGACTCCTGGCCTCCTCAGTCCCAAGAGCTCTGGTTTATGCCCCTCTTCCTGCCCTTTCCTCTGTCACCTGGCCAGTCAGGCTTACCTGGCCATTCTGCTGTGGCTCTTCCACCTGCTGCCTGAGCTGCCCTTCCTGCTCTCGGGCTGGGAACAGCTCTCCCTGAGTCTGGCAGGGCATCTCTGATGAAGCAGGCAGCTCCTGATCTTTCTCTGGGAGGAGCTGCACAGAAAGCAAGAGAAGATGGGTTTCAACTTCCCATGTGACCTTTGTGGGCCAAGACTCAAAGACTGACTGGCTCACACATTCCCAAAGCACTGTGCTGCTGCTCTGCTGGGGCATTCACTGCCTGTGGGGAGGCACAGATTCCAAAGGGACCCTGGCCCTACAATCAGGGGCCCTCTGGGACTGCAGCTCCAACAGCCTCCCAGGCAGCTGACAGGGAAGGTGTGGCATTTCTCAAGGGTCTGGTGAGGGCCTCCCTCTGCTTCTGCCACGTCCTGTTTGTCTTTCAGTAGTGACTGACACCCAGCCCTGTTCCACAGCTCCATCCTGGCTCTGCAGGTGGTTTCCTGTGTGAGCTGACTCCTTGTGAGAGACACTTCTGGAGTTCATGTTCTCTTCATCAGCTTAAACATGGAATACATCCACCTCTCTAGGACAGGCAGAAAATAAAGAATTAACTGTGGGCTTCAGGGAAGAAGAGGCTGGAGGAGGAAAACAGCTCTGAGGAGTAAAAACCACCGTATCTGGAGGGGGAAACATCTCTGCCTGCTCAGAATCGGTCAATGGAGGTGTCATCCTCTCCTGAAAGAGAGGCTTTAGGTGAGCTTTGCACCTCCAACTGCTTTGGAGCAGAGCCGGGAAGATTCAATTAGGTAAATGTTACATAGATAGATAGACACCTAGATAGAAAGATAGATAGATAGATAGATAGATAGATAGATAGATAGATAGACAGATGCATCTAACTTTTTTATTTCCCTTTACTGTCCTTTCTGTTGCTGCAGACATCCACACTTGGTAGCCATTGCCCTGATCAGCAGCAATTCTGAGATTGGTCTGCTGTTGCTTCAATAAACCACACTCTTGGGGAATCAGGAGCATGTAGGTCCTTATGGAATGCAATCAGACCCAGAGCATTGCACTGGGAACTGCTCTCTTTGTGCATCTGTGCTCGGGCACGTTCTCGTCTTGTACTCGACCACAATTATGGTGCTGAAATGGCTGTAATCAGAAATGGAGCCAAGACACTCCCAGCTCCTCTCATCTCTGCGCACCAGCTGGAATGCAAGGGCATTGATTTCCTGCTCAATTCCCAAACACAAAACACACTGATTCTGTGGGCTACAAGAAAGAAGGGGCAATGTAAACCTGGTAAGGAAATGCAAAGCCCTACTGGCTGGCTTGGAAACAGAATGCTTCCGTCTGCAACAAGGACCCTACCCCAAAAAATGCATTCTTCAACGAAAAAACTCCATCTTCCAGAATACACCTTTTGCAAAATCTATTTCTAGCAGAATTTCTGAAACACCTGGAAAAGGGCAAGAGAGATAGAAAACATAAAACTTGGCTGCTAAAACAAGAGAAGAAAAAGAGGCCTTCTCCTCCTAGCCAACCAACAAACCAACAAGCCAACAAACAACAAGATGAAAGTGTCACCCACTCCAGTGTTTAAAGCACATGGATACAGTGACAGGATGTTTGGAGGTGAAACAGCCCTTGTGCAAAGCACTGTCACGCTGGGATTGATGGAAGTCTGCCTGAAGGTCCCTCAAGAGCCTCCCATTGTCCAGGCTAAAGCTCCCTCAGCACCTCCTCACTGGCATTCTGCATCACCCCCTTACCCAGCTCCCGTGGCCGTCTCTGCACACGCTCCAGCCCCTCAATCCCTTTCTGTGTCACAGGGCCCACAGCTGCACACAGCACTCCAGCTGTGGCCGCAGCGCTGCCCAGCACAGGGCGACGCTCACTGCCCTGCTCCTGCTGCCCCTCTGCTGCTGACACAGGCCACGATGCCCTTGGACTTCAGAAATAGCATCCATCATTTCCTGTTCTACCTCCACATCATTTAAGTAGATATCACAACATTTATAGGAATAGAATTTTAGGGCACTCTGACTAAATTAAAATGTGTAAGCTCAATTCTACGGGAAATCTCTTTAAATTAAATTTTCCACCCTATCTGCTGTCAGCAAGCAACTTTTTCTCTGTTAAACCTTCTTCGTAGTTCCTCAAAGCTCTGAGATGGAAATAAAAAGAACCATCTTTCCCTTTGGTTTTTTTTGGCAGCATGAAAATAGATTTTTTTTTGGCTTTCTTAGCTGGCCCTCTACACTCTACTGCTTCTGACCAAGCTCTCAGCTTTCTCTAGTATTCTTAAACACCAGTAACATGAAATGTTCCTTTCTCACTCGCCTCATGATTAGCAGTTCTGAATACATGCTTCAGGTAACCTGTAGCGGGCAAGGGAAAATGAAACAGATGCTGTCAGAAAACTGCTTGGGCTCCTGAATCTTACAGAAGTAGTCAGCCCAAACACAGATGATTTTCCGTTTCATAGCATTCCTTCAGGAGGCACATTTCATTCACCCAGCCAGCAAAGATCAGGACAATATTCCTGGTTGTGCCTACACTTTGACCTGTTTAGCCAGTAAATGAATACAAACATGATCAAGTAAATGCAAATTGTTCTTTAACATTCTGCTTCTCTTATACTAAACACATAAAACTACTTTTAAACCTTCTCCTTCCGTTTTTTGGGGTTTTTTGTTTAATCAGTTGCATACACTAATTTTCATTAACTTGCTGGAAACAGTGTCCCAGAAAAACTTCCCCAAAATCCCCCTGAGCTGTGGCACTTCTACTGGGGAAGAGCACAGCGGCAGCTCCAGGGCTCAGGAGCAGACACTCACTGCTTTGGAGTTTGCACTTCCTTGCAAAGGGAATCACTATTTTAACACTCACTAAAAGGTCAAGTTGGAACTTTGTCAAATCCTTTCATGACACAATTTAGAAAGGAAGAAGCTTTCCCTGAATTCTGGGAACAACTGCAGAGTTTTTAGAAGGCCCTCCAAGAAGGTCTCCCAGTCTACATTTTCAGAGTTGTCTTGCTGTCCCAGCAAACTGAGGAAATGTCAGACTCTGCTGCCACAGACTCTCCTGTGCAGGTTCCCTTGCAAATGCTGCCCCTGTGGCTACAGACACCCCCTTTTCAGCTGAATGTCTTGACAGGAGCTTCACCAAACCAGTGGCATCCTAATGCTCTTTCTGTTTCTAGATCAGAAACTCAGTCACTAAGAAAGAGCAAGAAGACATGCAAAAGCCAGCTTAGGTCACACCCTAACCTAAGTAGAAGGGAAACCTCTACTTACGGGCAAAGTGAGTCATGTAACAGATGGAATAGCAAATGCCAACAGCAGTGAAAACTGCAGTAGCAATAAGATGCATCATTGTAACACTGCTGAGCAAGTTTGCTCCAACAGTAAAAAAAAACAAGGCACCTGTCAGTGTGTACCTGCACATGACAAATGCTTCAAGCAGGAGGATGCTCCTGCACTAAGCAAGCTTTTGGGCTGCTCTGACACTCGGGCCTTCCATGCACCAAGGCACCCTTCTGATGTCACCACGACCACGTGGCAACCAAGCCCTGACATGACAAAGCAAATGCTCTATGCTGCTCTGTGAATTTATGCAAAGCAATAACCAACCTTTCCTACAGCAAACACAAAGCAGCCTGGGAAGTTCTCCTCTGTCACAAAGCAGCACAAATTCCCTTCATGGGCCAAACCCTGTTGTTCAGGGGATCCAAGAGTAACTCCAAGAGTGCCCCAAGCACTTACAGCCTGTCCCCCAACTGAGAACTCAGATGGGACACAAGCAAAGAAACCAGACCAAGAAAATGGCCCACAGCATTGCACATGTGAGAATCAACTCTCACTTTTAAAATTTTAAAGGTTTATTAAAACCTTAACAAAGGACTGAATATGGAAAGATTGCAGCACTGGGAGTCTCTGTGACTAGCAGCCACAGGCTCATCTACAAAAAGGATGCTCTGCCTTTTATACCCTCAGCCCCTCCAAAAGTTTTGTCAGTCAACTTTTTCTCTGCTCTGGTGGAGATTACTTTCTTATATCTTCCTTGGAGGTCAGGTGTTGTTACACCCCATGTAGTAGTTAGGGCAAGGCGCTGCGGAAGATCACACGATGTGATGGAAAGCTAGGAATTCCTTTCCCCCCAACCCCCTAAGATAAGAGATAAGCCAAAGAATGTAACCCTCCCAGTTCCAGTAACTTTCCACTAACCCCAGTAAATTTCCACTCCTTACTAACCATAGAAGGTAATGTAAGACCCCTAGGTGACGTAGTGCAGACCCCCAAACCTATATAACCCCATGAGATGAGACAATAAAGGCCTTTGACCGTCCATCACATTGATGTAGCGTACGTCTTTGGCCCGAGTGATCCTGGGCAGATTTGGATCACCGTGCTGCTCCATAGAACCAGGTCGCCTTGCCTTGCAACAGAAGGCAACAACCCCACCTCCTGGTCACAAGCCAGCCCTCCCAAATGCCGTGACCACCAAGGCTACTACAAGGTGAAGCCAAGGCAGGAGCGGGTTGAACGGTGCTGGCGCTGCTGCTGCTGCTCTGTGCCAGAGAGCCCCAGCTGGGCAGGGCACGGTGCCCACTGCGCTGCGGGCTCTTTCTCCTGCCAGAGCGGGGCACACCTGGGAACAAGGCAGGAAAACTTGTGGGGAAACCAAGGGGTTTGTGGGGCTGCACTGCTCTGCACACACCCAGGACACCTGCAGCACAGAATTTTAACCCTCAAACAGGTAAACCAGAGGGAAACAGCTGGAAAAGATTTTATTTTGACCTTTCTTACCTGCTCAACAAAAGTCTTCAAAATCAACCTTACCAAGCAGGGCCTGACTCCTGCTACCAGCTCAGAGCTGCAAAGGAGGCAATACTTCATTTCAGTGCTGGGTGTGTAGGGAATCGTTTCCCTAACCCCTGCACACCCAGCAATCTCACTTACTATTCTTTACCCATGGAACTAAGACATATTAAATACTTTCCTGAAACTCACAGGCTAAACATTACTCTAAATTATTTGATTTACTGATTGATACTCATTGATACTTAAATCACTTCTCAGAATTTACTGACATGAGAATAGGAGTTTCCTGTACATCCCTGGTGGTCATTGTCACAGTTCAGGAGAAGACCCATGCACAAAATAACCCAGGACAAAACTGGGCTTGCAAAGCAAATTCATTCTATTAGTTGCAGTTGCAAATAATACATACCAACCCCTGGATTCCTAAAAATCTGCTGAGCAGGAGAAGGAGATGGAGGGTGGTTCTCAGCAGCAGGGGCAGGTAGGCAGCGCTCTTTCAGGACATCCCCTGGATCAAAACGGTGTGCATCTCATCCTTCTCACTCTTCCAGTCCAGAACCAGGCCCTTTATCTCCTGCTCAGGAATGGAATTTTTCCAGTTACAGTATCAGCTCACACATGGCCGGGGCATGAGATGAGGCCAATGAATCAAGGATTTAAAAGAACTGGAGGAGATAAAATTTTAGCAAGATTTAGTTAGGGAGAAAGAGCATAGCAGGAAGAGTAGAAATAATAAGGGATAGTCAATTTTTATCAGGTAAAGTAGTTAAGACTAGGGTAATATATCACTTGCCTGTCTTTACTATGTTTAAAGAAGCAGGATGGGATGTGGATTTCTTTGTGACAATGAAGAGGACCATAGCCTGCACCTGGAGCCCCAAACTTCAGCTATAGCCAAGGGGTCTGAAAGCCTGCCAAGAGGTCATAAGTAAAGAGGTCATATCAAGGAAGATGTCTTGGCCTTCATCAGAAGGAGACCATTCCCCACTTTAAAACCCAACAGTCTTTGAAGTGAAAGACTGCACAAAGGTGAAGGAACTTTGGACTCAATTAAAATACATTTCAATACAAAGTGGGGGAAGGCAGTGTTAGTTAATGAATATGTATTAGGCCTTTTGGGAATTAGATGAACATGTAAGACTTTCTTAGATAAGTAGAGAGCTGGAGCCAGTGATTCTTCGCACATGTCTTTAGGAGACGACTCCTGGTGTGCCTGGCGCTGCAATAAACATACCACCTTCTACCTTTAACCAATGGCGAGTTCTATTCCACACTTCATTTGGTGACCGCGGCAGGAACGCTTCTCTGCTCCAGCGACAACAACCGGGTTGTGAATGTCCATGGGCACTGCCAGGACATTCCTTTCCTGGAGGGACCTCTGCTCCCAGCTCTTCCTCGTGGGGGACAGACCGGACTGCTGGGACTGTGGAGAAAGGGTCTGTGTAACTGTGTATAAAGTAACCCGTAAGGCGTACGCAGGGGAAGGGCTGTTCATAAGTCACACAGAGATGTCCTGCGCACGACGTACGCCTGCACAGGTTGGGTTTGGGTCTGGCTGCTGGCAGAAAGGATTTGCTGTGTCAGTAAGGACCTGCTAGCAGTTCTGGGGGTGATGAGCAAATCCTGTTTTATTGCTGCAATTTTTACTGCCTGTTGTTACGGTGGTTGTGTTTTGAGTGTGTGAATGTTTGCAAAGGATGATGTGGGTGGATGCTGCTGTAGTGTATGGTGTGTGTTGTGTTGAGAAAAGTCAGCACTCTGTATCCTAATAAAGAGATGCCCCTTTCCCGGTGAGCTTGTGTGTGTGGACTTTCTAGTTGCAGGGGTCAGTATTCCCTGTGGCACCTGGTGCTTGGGTGCACAGGGGGACTGTGTGGTTTTTCTCCCACATTGTGGTCACATGTGGTCCCACATTTGGGACTGTATGGCTGTGTTTGGGGAGATTTTAGGATTTTGTTTGCAACAAGTGCAGCAATTAATGCAGAAAACTACAGTGTGGTGATTTATGTATGTTGAACTAGGGTAGTTCCTTTCTACCACCCCCCCCCCCCCCCCGCCCCGCCCCCAGGTTTAAAATCTCCTGCCACGAGGTGGATGCTCTCTTTCTTCTCCTGGATGTCCTCTTTTCTCTCCCAGATGCTCCCTTTCTCGCCTGGAATTGTTGTCCATTAAAGCTGTGGGACTTTGGTTCCAAGAAGGAAGAGTGTCTCTTGTCATTTGCTTTTCTCCTTGTTGGTGTCACTGGGGTCCAGAGCTCACTAAACTGATCCCCCACAAGGCAAAAACCAGTAAACGGCCCCACATACACAGCTCAAATATTGGCCACATTTTTAATGGCCTGGGGTGTTCACCACACTTTTGGAATTGCCTATTCCCACACAGGTCAGGCAATTGTTGAAAGGACACACCACACTCTAAAGCATATTCTAGATCAAGAAAAGGGGGAGTGGCCCAAGCAACACCTCTGATGAAACTGAGCAAAGTGTTATATGTCTTTATGTTCTAAATAGCTCATTTGCAGAACCTAATCGTCCAATTTTTAGGAAATTTTCAAACAGCACACAGGCAAAATTGAAAGAAAATCCTCCACTTTTGATCAGAAACCCTGAGTTAGGACAATTGAAGGACCATTTCCACTAATCACTTGGGGCAAAGGGTATGCTTGTACTTCCACAGGTGCTGGACTTAAGTTGGTCCCCACAAAGGACGTGAAACCTTCTCATGCACAAGAGTGCACCGACAATTCCATGAGCAGGGAAATGAGCATGCAGACGTGAGCCACACAGAGAAACTACGGTTCATGCCAGACGTTCCCTGTTTAACCTGTGAAAGCTACAAATCTTGAGTTTTATGTTGATTTTCGGAGTGTGAATATTGTTAGTATCACAGAGCTCCTTTAGCAAAAGCATAGTTTCCATCGTGTTAAAAGAATCCTAAGAAATCCAAATTCCTAAAAATTGAATATTAGAGGGTTTAGTGCCCTATAATTGGCCAGTCCCTGAACAAGCGCTAAAAGATTTGCTTGAGAACTGAACTAGATTGGAAAGCTTTTGCCAAAAAGCAGCTGAACAGGAACATGGAGTTTGATCAAATGATATACTGGCACTTGTTAGTTTTGCTTGCTTGCTTTTGCAGTGCACATATGCCTGTAGATCAACCCAAAAAGAATGTTTGCCTTGTTTTAGCCAAGTCAGCCAGCTCAGATACCATATGTTTGACCAATTTGAGCCCAGACAAACCCTTTGCAACCTGTTTGGTCGGTGTGCCAGTGCCTGCCAAGAAGTGGCCAATACCCAATCGTGACAAATATTGGTGTGAGGCTGCCAGCGAGACCAATCCCATAACCAGCTGGCATCTTTGGGCCCCTGATCTTCTAAAAGCACCTTCTGAACCTCAAGAATTGGAATTCTTGGTTCACTGCTCATGGAATTTTGTGCTGCGTTTCAGTACCAGGGAGATCCACAGTTAAATGTTACTCCCCATCATGCTGAATACAGAAACTCATGTTTGTGGTGCAATTGTACTACCCCAGTGCCCCCTGAGGGTGAAAATGCTGACGAGTAGATGACCTAAATGAGACCCCACAACAATGACCAAAAGGATATTGGCTCATTTGTGGAGATAGAGCCTGGCAGGGCATTGTCTCAAAAATTAAGAGTGGCCCATGTAGCATCAGACAACTCACTGTGATATGCCCTATTGTTAAAAAAGCCATCAAGAAAAATCATAGAGAAAAAAGATTTGCCCATCATTATAAGAAAACTGAAATAGAAACTTCAGACCCTAGGGCCATGAAAAACAAGTTACATCAACTTTATTTCTACATCAACTTGCCTCAGGTGAGGCACTGAAACCATTGTACCGAATGGGGTGTTGGCTGAATAAAGAAGACAGTGATAGTTCCATTGCAATTACTGAGATGATGACTGATGTTAGTGCTGACAGACATGCAACCTTTCACAACAGCAATTCACAGCAGCAATTGATTTTCTTTTACTGGCACAAGGACACGGTTGTGAGGAATGAGAAGGATTGTGTTCCATGAACCTGTCTGATCACTTTGAATCCATCCACAAAAGCATACAAAAGCTGAAAGATTTCAGAGCTCAAATTCAAGAAGATGGTGGGTCATGTTTAGTTGATTTGTTCCAAGGATGGAGATTTGCACCTTGGCTAAGGGAACTTTGTAAAATTGGTCTCTATGTACTGGGTGTTTTGGTAGTGATGCTAGTAGTAAAACCTTGCATAGTTCAGTGTGTGCAACAAATGATGGACAAAATTGTCAAAGATGTCTTTATCACATAAGAGAGAGAGGTAGGAAATGGATTCACAGAGAGTTCTGAAAATCTCAGAGAGATGCTGGATGAATGTATAGACATGGAGGAAGGTTTTGAATTAAGGCCTTGGAAGGGACAAGACTTTTTGGAACAATGACTTGTAATTGCTATCAGACATGACTTATGCCCTTTGAACTGACTGGACTTTCACAGCATTGAAATTGCTGTGTTGTAATACAGCAAGGCTTAATGCAAGGAAAAGGGTGCTTTAAGCAAGTAATAAGTAGGTGCACTACAGCAAAGCTATGAAATGCAAGGTAGTTAATAAATGACTCGGTTACAAAGGTTTCTTTTTAGGTGTACCAAGAGGGGAAGACACAGGAAAGACACAGAAAGACACAGAAAAGAGGTGGAAAAAAGTGGCATCATGCTACTGCTGGTATTCTCCTGGAGAAAAATCTGTTGGATTTCTTTAGGTCGTAGCTTTCCAAAAACTAGGAAAACTGCTCAGCACCAGGAGCCCAATTGTGAATGGTTTTCTTGACTTGGCAAAGCTGGGATCTTTACAGTGGACTCTGTCCTTGGCTCAAATCACCTGCCCTCACCTGCAGACAAAAGCACCACCACTAGCAGAACCTACATCTGTCAATTTTCTCAAAAAGCTGTCGTAAATTTGGGAGAGGAAAGGAAAACATATCAGACATTGTGGATTAATGACAAGACTCTGTGGAGCAGTTCCAAAGCAA
This sequence comes from Fringilla coelebs, assembly GCF_963513975.1. Taxonomy (NCBI): domain Eukaryota; kingdom Metazoa; phylum Chordata; class Aves; order Passeriformes; family Fringillidae; genus Fringilla; species Fringilla coelebs. The sequence continues at coordinate 72,991,227 of NC_140031.1, read as the reverse complement.
AGGGCAGCAGCTTCTCTCTGGGACACTCCTTGTGCTCCAAGGCAGCTGGGCTGCCCTGGCTGCCCAGGACCCTGCACTCCGCGGGCTCTGCAGAGCTGCACAGTGGGGAGGCAGCTTCAGGCACCTCAGCCCCTGGGCAGGAGTGGCTTCTTGCTCTGGAGGGCTGCCAGTGGGCAAGTGCAGGGTGCTGGACTTCTGCTCTTGGCCACAGCCTGGCCTTGCAGGGCTAATCCTGTTCCCTGTCTCAAATGCGCTAAAGACAGACTTGTTTGTTTCCAGCTCTGCACAGCATTGATTTGCACCACAAAATACTGAAGGACTAAGGCCTGAACAACAGACCCTGACTGAAGCCTCAACAACAGGACCTGAGCCAATGCTGCTCTACAGATGACCTCTCCAACCAAATGTTCTATAGATCTGCTCCTTAATCAAGTACTACTATCAAAAGGATCGATGCGTCCATTCCCTGGTGAAACATGTCTTCACCTTCCGGCATTAGGAAAATGGACAAGGCCACACCTGGCCTGGGTTCCTCCTTGATCCCTGGGCAAGCTCAGGGAGAAAACCAAGAGGAGAATGAAACCAGCTTTCCCCCAGCAGAAGCTCTGGCACGTTGCTCATCCAGCACTATCAAAGCCGGCTACTCTCACAGCACGTTGCCCCTCGAGGCCGGCACCGCAGGATTTCCCGGTTCCCGGCCGTGGCTCTGCAGGGCTTGGCTGGGACAGCTTCCCCCAGCTGATGTGCAGCTCTGGATGAAGGGAAAAGGATTGGGGTACCTGGTGATGTGTCCTTCTTCATCACCAGAGGCAGCCTTTTGTAATATTGCTGAGGTGCATTGCTTAGCTTATCCTTTCCTGACCCTTTCTTGCCCTTTTGCATTACAGTAAATTACACTGTTCCTTCAGCTGGTGTCTGTGTCTGCATCTCTGACCCTCCCCACCAGCAAAACAAACACACAGCCAGTTTAGCACAACACCTGCCTCTCTGCCAGCCCATCTCTTGGCAAACACCCCTGGGGGCCATCTCCACAAATGAAATTCCCACTTTGCAACTTCCTTTTCTGCAGGCTGGTGAGACAAGGAGCTCTGGACACCTCTGGTAATCAACTGTTTTCAGCAGTCACAACCCTGAAATATCAACCTCCTTTCTTAACCTGCCCACGGGGAGCTCCCACCAAGAGGCCTTTTGTCCAAGGATACCCACAGAAGAGCTTGAGGAGGGAGCAGTTTGAAACACAACTGCTTCAGAGTTTAAACCTGCCTTTATCAAATGAGCACACACCCACCTGTCCCAAAGGGAAAGCAGGCAGGAAAGAGAAGCTCCTCTCCCACAAGAGCAACCTCTGTGCTTCCTTCTGTTCCAGCTGGAGAGTGGAGGCCATGGGCTACACCTCAGTTTGGGAAGGAGCCCTGGGAATTGGCCTGATCTGGGAGAGCAGCAAAAGGAATTCCCCAAATGTAGGAAAAGAATCTGGAAGCAATAGATGATGACAATATTTCTGCAGAAGGGCAAAAAAAGAATACTTGAAGCATTTCCAAAAGTCCCCAGACTGAAATTTGTTTGCCAATACGACAACCCCAAAGTCTCTCTGGTGTGTCAGGAAGCTCAGCAATGAACCTGCAAGGCTTGGATAAACATCCGAGCACAAGCAGCTCCCCAACAAGACTTCAAGACTAAGGGACAAAGCTTCCCCCTTCAGCTCCACAGCAGCTCTAGGCAGTCTCTCTCCATTGCAAGATCTCCTTTGTCAGTCTACAGTGACAAGAGTTGGCTCCAGGAGGCATTTGCATGGAACTCTCCCCAGTCGGGGGGAGGAAAAGAAGAGGTGATTCCTGAGGAAGGAAAAAGGCAACACTGTTTGGGAAGACACCAGCGTGAGTTTGCTACAACTCTAGGCCAGAAATCCCTTGAATAAAGCAACATCCATCCATGGGGCATCACTTTAGCTTTGATATCAATGCTGACAAAATTGCTGCCCCTTCCTGCTGCTGTAGCTGACTCCAAATCACAAGAACTCTGCCAAAGACAGGCAGACATGGTGAGATAAAACCAGCTAGTCTGCTGAAAAGGAGACCAAATGAATGTTTTCTAAGCCCCCCTTTTCATCCCTTCCCCAGCCAAGACAGAGCAATGTCCTTCCTCTCTGTCACCGGTCATGACCCAGGTGACAGTGTGGGGACAGAGCCCATCACTGCTCCCAGTGCCCTGCCCTGCCCTTCCCTGCCAGCCCTGCCCTTCCCTGTAACCTGCTATGCCACCCTGTGCCGTGCCGAGCCCGGTCAGCAGTCATGCATTTTGGGAATGACCTTCCCCTGTGCCACCTGCCAGCGTAATGAACATACCACTTTCTAACTTTGACTAGTTAGAGAGACTTGGTCTGTGATTTTCAGTTTTAACAATTCAGGGAGCTTTTGTTTTCCCTGACAGAAGTACAGTTGCTGCCAAGGGAAACACACCCAAAGACACATAGTAACCCAGCCTTCCCTTTGCTTCCTTTTTCTTTCCTTCACTGCTACACAGTGCTCTCCTACCAGCACCTCACTGCTGCCTCACCTGAGGATCTAGAGCTGCCTCCAGGCCCTTCCAGGCTAAGTGCAGGTGCTCAGGAGTCCGACGTTTTTTAGCTTCTCCCAGGAAGATATTTGCCACTTCTGGATTTCTTGGGGTTTCATTGGAGGAGCCAGGCACAGGCAAATTTCATCTCCATCATGAGCTCATCATTCTGCTTGCTCCCATGAAGCTTAAATGCCACCCTGAGCTCATCATTCCTCTGGTTCCCAAAGACCATCACAACATTTCCATGGCCTCTCCAGAGAGCAGCAGCTGCATATCTTCAGAGCAGCAGTTGCCAGCCCACAGCCCATCAGGTAGGGAAAGAGTTTCCACCCTTGCTTTCCAAGCAGGTCCTGGTTAATGACCCTTTCAAGAGTTTTCCTGCAGTGCTCTAGCATGGGTAGATCTCAAGTGAGAATCAGGTAGAAAGTGTCAAGTCGCCTAGGAAGGGGGACCTTGAAAACAGAAAGATTCTCTGCCTGTTTTTCCTCTCCTTGCTGACAATTTGCAGGGTGTTCTGGGCATTTTCCAGACAGCCTCTCAGTAGGGGTACAAGGGCAAGATGAAAGATGCTGCCTATCAAGTGGTCAGTGTTAGATGTACTCTCCCCTTTCTTTGAATGAAGCCAGACTAGGATGGTGATGGGATATTGCAGATGTTTAAGACTGTCTGCCCTGCAATTCAAGCTGTGCCATTGAAATGAGCTCTGTGTGCCCCACAACAGCTGCAGCTGCAGAATATGGCCTCAGTCACAAGGTTGGTTTTGAATAAACTCAGAGTACAAATTTAGCATGCATGTCTGCAGATCTGGGTTCTTCCTGGGTGAATCCACTTTCTTTGGTCTTTTGTGATGAGAAACCAAATGTAGCCGAATCCCAAAGCTGCTGGGAAAGGAAAATGCAAAAGGCCGTGATTATAAGGTGTTCCTGTGTGTCTGTGTGTGTGTCTGTATCAGATTTACAATCCATGCTTTAATCTATGTACATGTCAATTAGGAGAAATATTTATAAGAGGAAGAAGTCACTCTTCCAATCCCCTGGGAAATCTGAATACATTTCTGGAACTGAGGTTGCTGTGTGCTTGCTGTGATGTTTGATCCAAGGCAGCACTAGAGCTCTGCATCCCAAAGACACATCACTGAGCCTGACCAATGTGTTTGGATTTTTGCAGCCACCCCAGACACTTCAGCCCCCAGCACTCCAGCTGGCAGTGCAGGTTTGGCAGCATGGACAGCCCCCAGCTGGCTGTGGAATACTCCTGGGGAAGAGGAATTGCCACCGCCAGATTTGGACATGGTGCTTGAGACACTGGAGGAGATGTTTGCTCATTCTGCTCAGGTAACTGCATTGGACAGGGGAAAAAGGGGCTGGACTGAGAACTTGTGAATGTTGTTGCATGGCTGAGAAGGAAAAGCTTCTTGAGTTCAGCTGTGAATGGACAGGGAAGGCTTTGCTTGGTAAAGCAAGACTTCCTAAAGAAGAGGGAATGAAAATGTCTCCCCCCCAAGTAAGGATGAAAAGGTGTGAGCCTTTGTTGGCCACATTTGGATGCTTGTTTTCCTGGGAAGGATCCCTGGTGCAGGGGCATCTGTGGTGAGGAAGTGGAAGCTTTGTAGGTTCTAAGAGGCTTTGTTTGATGGGAAGGAAGAGAAGAGCGTTTGCAGAACGGGCACTGAAGGCCAAGTGTCCCGTGCAGGGAGGGGCATGCCAGAGGTGCCTCTGTTCCAGCAGCAGATGTGGGCTGTGCCTCTTTTGGTGGGAAGGCCAAGGCAAAGCAAGGGCTGGGCTGCAGCTGCTGCTGCTGTGTGAGCCCTGCCGTGCGTGTAGGTGCTCCCAGAGCCATGGCTGGGGCTGGGCTGGAGCTGCAGCTTTCTTGTCCTCTCAGTGAGCTGGTGCCTGCAGTGCAGTTTCCTTCTGGGAAATCCTCAGCTGGGCAAACTGGGCAGTCTTGCTGTCCATGTTGCAGAGCTCAGCCACCTTGCTCTTGGGCATCTCTGTGGGAAGAGATGTGTGTTCCCACAGTGACCCTGCCAAGCTGCAGCCTGGATGAGACTGCTGTGCTCAGGGCTGTGGAGGGAAGAGCACATCCCTGTGCCAGGAGCGGGCAGGACTCCTCCTTAGCAGCCATTCCATGTGTTCAGTGTCACCCCCACACTCAACACTGTCAGTTTTGACAGCCTTTGGACTGCGTTTGAGAAGTCAAATCTTTCTGACTGTTGAAGGCCTTTGGGGCCCAGAGTTCTTGTTAGGAGCAAGGGAATAAGAGCGTGAGCCATGGAGTTGTTGGACCAGATGTTTTGTGTAACTGGTGAGAAGGGTTTCTTCCTTTCTGTTTCTCTTTCAAGGGGAATATTATTGTTGCCCCTGAGTCTTCAGGAGGGGAGCCTGTGGACAGAGCTGCAGCAGAGGGAGCTTTGTCTGGCACTGAGAGCTGTGGGAACAATTCCCAGGAGCCTGAGGAGCTTGGTAAGGACAGAGCCCCCTTTGGTTTAGAGAGGTGTGAGATGGCTGCTCTGAGCCTCTGGCAGGAAGGGAGATGAGAAGGGTTGAGTTCCTGTCTGCAGGCTTGGTGCTTCCTGCTGCCTTTAGTTCAAATCCTGCACTGGCACAACCTGCCTGAGCCCTGCCCTGCACGCTTCTCCAGAGGCTCTGACACTGAGTCCTCTGCTGTGGCAAGAGAGCAGGGAATAAACCTGACCTTGTGGGACTTGTGTCAGCAAGCCAGGTGTCCCAGCTTTGTGCTGATGTCCATGGATGTTGTAGTGTGTTGCACATGGATAAGTTTGCTGCAGGGTGTCAGTGCTCTGGAGACATCACTGAGTGACTCTGGAAGCAAGAGAGGAAAGCCCAGCAAAAAGTCAGTGTAGAAGTCTGAGCTTTTTGTCTCCAAGCATTAAATCAATGTAGTGCCAGTCTGCTGAGCGGTGTAGGGAGATAGATTAAAAATGCAAGTAGCAGACGCTCTGAGGCCAAGGAAATCATCAGTCATAAATCCAGCAGCTTAAGGAAAAACTGAAATTACCCAAAATTAAGGAGAGCTAAAGGAGAGAGAGTGCACTTTGTACCTGCATTCTTGAGCAAAGCTGGTGCAGCCTGCAGGCCTGGTACGGAGCTCTTTCCTTCACAGCTGTGAAGCACAGAATTCACTGCTTAGAAGTTTTAAAAATTTACTATTACTAGGATTAAAAAAGACAATATTTGCTGTGCTGGGGTACTCCTGGCTATCAGCCAAAGAACACTTGGTGTAGTGTTTTCATCATACTGTTACACTGCTGAAATGCAGGCATATTCATGTGTTTAATGCATTATTGAAATATTTCTGGTAACTTTCTGATTTTTTGGCAACTCTTTTGTTTGACTTTTTCACACTCTGGCTTATCTGCATGACATGCTGGGTATCAGGTCAATATATTTTATTTCTTCCTGTGTCTCCATCCTGCTGTTTCACATCCTCTGATAACGGTTTAGTATTCTCCTGAAATTTAACATGGTGTTCTCTAATTGTCCTCTGGTGCTCTGGTTTGTGTCACGGTTATCTTATCACTTGGACAGGTGGGTCAGTGGATGGCCTTACACTGGTTTTAGGTACACAAAAGCCTTTTTTATCCTTAGGTTTTGCTAAGGTCTAGAACACAATACATTCATCACACGATTGTCTCCATAAGTGATACATAGATATTATATTCATTACACTACTTTTTCTATGAGCAACACAGTGCACCCTTAAGCTGATAGATTCTATTATATTACAAAGCAGCCAAAAAAAGTTATAACTGATGCTATTTCTAAATACTTATAGTCACTAACAACTTGCATAAGCTAATACATAAAGGCCTAAGCCAATATTATCGGGTCATTTGTCACACAGCTGTTCATCCCAGAGCTGATGGTTGTTTTGGAGGAGCCGTTGCTCACTGCAGAGGGCAGGCTGGAGATGGCAGGGAACGGTGCTAGTTCATAACTCAGCTCCCAGCACGTTCAGCTTCAGCCATTGCAGTGAGGACTGAGGTCTCTCTGTCAGCACAGAGGAAGAACAAGGCTGGGCTTCTTTGTGCCAGCTGGGACTGTCTGTGTTTCAAGCTCTCGTGGGGGCCCTTTGCACTGTGAGGGCTTTGAGTTTATGGGGATATCTTCACAAAACTTCAGAAGTTTTGAACACTTGGAAGGATTCCGGCTCTTTGAAGAGCAGGCTTCAAAGTGCCAAGTGAGAGTCTGCCTTTCCAGCCATCTTTTAGAGTCTTTGATAGAAGGAGAGTTACTTCCAAAGGGAATGATGCACAGAGGCCAGTATTGACCCAGTATTCCCTTTGCTTCCCAGATATCCGCCTGATCTGCCTTGCCAGGAGGGCTGCCCTGCATGGGAAGAAGGATCAGAGGGAGAGCCTGTGACCATTGGGCAGGTGGAATCCCTTTGTCTATACACAGATTCATAGATTTCGATAGTTCTATTTTTATATCCATAAAGTTACGCTGATAGATTTATAGAGGGGTGTCTATATGTGCATATATATACATCTATATATTTAAATCTATATATATCATGATTGGATATAATGATATTTGTATGGAGGTAATTACATTTATAGATTTTGAGATTTACATTTTTATATTTCTAGAGTAGCATTTAGATGCCTACACTTAGACGTCAACATGTGGATACCTACATTTACATGCCTACATTTCAATGCCTACATTTAAACGTCTACATTTAGATGCCTAAATTTATATGCCTACATTTACGTTCCTACATTTAGATGCCTACATTTACATCCTTAGATATCAATCTAGAAATGGCATGGTTATTTCGTTAGGGGTATGTGGAAGTTAAGATGCAGAGATTGAGCTGTGTAGGCCTAGGCTGCATTTTTACCTCTTTCCCCCTCGGCTGCCTTTCTCACCTCTTGCTTTTCCCCCTGTGCCCCCTGGGTCCCCTCTCCCTGTGCTGGCTCCGAGCTGGCGGCTGGGCTGGGCAGAGCAGCACTTCCAGCCCCGGCTGTCCCTGGAGCGCTGGGAGCTGCTGCTGGCCCCAGGCACTGTGCCCTGAGGAGCTGCTGGAGGACGGTGAGACTGAGGGGGCTGAGGGGGCTGAGGGGGCTGAGGGGGCGGTGGCGCTCAAGGGACGGGGACCCTGAGCTGCTGCTGGGGCTGAGGGCTGTGGGGCAGCTGAGGCTGATGGTGGCACCGAGGTGACAGGGAAGTGGCACAGGCTGAGGGGCTGGCGGGTCTCGGGGGACAGGATGGGTCACAAGGGACTGAGGGGGGTGAGAGGACTGTGAGGGGCTGAAGAAACTGAAGGGGGCTGGGGGTTCAGCGAGAGCATGGCGGGGCTGAGGGGATGGAGGGGCCAGCAGGGAGCACAGAGGGCTCTGGGACTGCAGCTCTGCCAGGCCTTGGAACCAATTCCAGAGCCTTCACTTTTGACACAGCTGCAAGGAAGACCTTGAGGACAGCCGGAGACTGACGGGAACCAGCAGGGAGAAGCTGAAGGCCAGCAGCAAGAGCAGTGAGCAGGGACCTGCTGCTGCCAGCCTGGAGAGAGCCCGGCTGAGGCCACAGGCCCGGGCAGGCAGGGTGGGGCTGAGGGCGGCGTGGGCTGTGGCCGTGGGCACTGCCCGGCGGGGCAGGAGCGGGCCCTGCCCGTGCTGGGGCTGCTCAGCGCAGCTGCCCCGGCCGGCACAGGGGCTGTCCTTGGGCAAGGCAGCTGTGCCGGCCGGGCCGGGAGCTGTGCCGGCTGTGCCGGGCTGCCGGGACTGCGCGACGGTCCCGCCGCGGCTGCGCTCACCACAGCCTGGCCCGCTCGGCTGCTTTTTCTTTCTGACCCTCCTGGGGAGGCTCTGAGATTTCCTCTTTCCTGAAGGAAATGCAGCTGCTGCCAAAGGAAACGTCCCCATACTCACTCAGTGTTCCCTTTGCTTGCCAGATGTCCCATCTGCTGTCCCTGTCCAGGAGAGCTGCTCTGCCCGGGAGGAAGAGAGCGAGGGAGAGGCTTTGAAGATGGGGCAGCTGGGATCCCTCTGCTTGGAGCTCTGTTTAAACATACACGGACTTGCGTGTGAACTGGGACTATGAGATGGATATGTACATATGTAGCCGGCTATTTGTACAGGCATATTTCTATACAGAGATTGTTATATTTATGATAGTACTAGATATATATTTTTATGTATAGATACCTGCATACATGCAGGTTTGCAGTTACATATTTGTGTGTATATGTATGTAATTCTTTATGTATGTTGTAATATCTGTGTTTAGATTTCCATATGTATACACTTGTGTAGGTATTTATTTGTATTGATGGAGTTTTCTGTATATGTCTTTTTAAATAAGTATATTCATCCTTGTTTTGGTATATATGCATGTTTATCTATTTTTTGATGTATATTGATCTATTTCTATATAAGTTATATTACATTTCCATATATATATCCGGATTTATAGCTGTATATTGTATTGATGCAGTTGTACTGATATTTAGATTGGTAGTGCTGTTTGTCTATTTCTAAATTGGCTTGTTTTATGTATCACTTTCTTGAATGTAACAGTTAACCTTTAATCTATATTCACACCTGTATATTATGGTGGTAATTTATGTATTCAGTTCTATTTAAATGTGTACGGAGTTGTATAGTGGTGTAATTCTATTTGTTGAGTTCTTGGTATTAGAGAGAGATACTGATATTTTTGTATTTATATATGGGCTGTACACTAGTCGTAATATGCAATAAATTAAGTTGTTAATTTTCCCGTGATCTCTGTGTATAGTGAGTGTGTGTAGAGGTTTGCAATAAATTAGTTTTTTGTTAAAGGAAGTTGATATTTGTATGTTTTTAAATAGTGTGGTTTCACAAGGAAATAAATTACTTTTTTAACTTTAACTGAGACCTGTATAGTTCTATGTTTTCAGTGCTGGTGTAGCAATTTGTAAGAAATGCCATTTGTCAGCTCACATGGATGTGTTGTAATTTGTGCTACCCAAAGCCATGAGCAGATGGAAATGCTGGAGGATTTTGGCCATGAACATCTCCAGCCATGCCCAGCACATGCCCCACCTGCACTCAGGCTGGGCAAGGGAAGCGCAGATTTGGGAAGGCAGCAGAGCCACACGTTGGCTCAGAACTCGCTGCAAAGGCCTGCTGGCTTAGAAAAAGATCAAGGATACATTTTTATATATTCTGTTTATTACAGTACATATATTAAAATATATATTATGTAGTATATTGTGGAAATCCTTAAAATCAGAGGGTTTTGGGAAAGCTGCTCCTCAGTGAAGAGGATTTCTAGCCTAGAGGAATATAAAAATAAAAAGAAGACCATGGCCAGTGCCATTGCTGGAGGCCCAGGCTGTCAAAAGGAGGAATGGATCGTCCCCTTGGCCTTGGTCTGTAGCTGATACCCTGATAAGTAATAAGTAGCAACTCGAGGGGCTCCTGGGCAAGGAGATGGGAAACCATCTCTCTAAAACAGAATGGGATGTCTTTAATGGCTTGAGGCAATTTTACAGGATAAAGAACGTTCAGACATCCCAAAACATGAAGTAAAAGACTTAGTATCTGGGTAAAAGCGAATACTCAAAATACAGTCTTGACGTCTGCTTTTACCCTTGATTTCTGGACCAAATAAACTGGAAAATTTCCAGACTGGTCTCTCTCTAAAAGGAAGAGACTTTGGTCAAAGAAATGCCTGCCTGTCTCCAGAGCTTTAATGGAGAGCTTTGAACAGAATGATTGTAACAGAGACTTTCTCGAACACCAGACAGAACACCTGGTTCTGGGACTTTAATGCCAAGTGGTGCTGGACCTTCGCCCTCCTCTGGGAGGATCCCAGGTTTTTTCGGGGTTCCTTCCCTGCTCCTGGCATGTCCAGGGTTTCCCCAGGCAGTGTGGACAGCACCCCGAAGCTCGGGAAGGGAGAATCAGATCAGCTTCCAGCTTCACTCATGTTCTCTGTTTTTTCTGGGATTCCCTGTGTCCCTGGTGCTGCGACAGGCTGTCCTCCCATTCCTCCATGAAATCATCCACCCCCAAAATTCCCAGAAAAGCGTTTGGGATTTTTGTTGCATTCCGACAGTGTGGGGGGTCAGCGGTCATGTTCTGGGGAGGTTGGGAGTCAAACGGGTCCAGGAGATGAGACAGTTCATTTGGGGAAGCTTTACAAAACAGGGGCTGCTGTTTCTGTGCCCTGCTCCTCTCCCAAACAAGATGAGGCTGGATCTGCCCCCCATGGCAGCGTTCCTGGGGCTGCTGCACTGCAGAGCTGTAGGAGCACCCCCTGACCCTGGCAAAAATGGACCCAAGTCTCAGGGTTTAAGAGGTGACATTTTGTTGAACTTCACTAGAGGGAGAACAGAAGGGCAACAATGGCTCAGCTGTTCAGTCACAAAAGACCTCTCAGATATGGGGCTCAACGTCATTGCATGGAGACAACTGAGGAATTTGTAGAATACTCTCCAATAAAGAAAGAGGCATTCACAGCCACCCAAATATTATCCTCCCTTATTCAATTTCATATTATTCCCCAAAAGAAGGTTACGGCCTTGATGGCAACACGTCTACTGTGTCAGCTGAATGGACACAAGGCAGGAAACTTAGGAAAAGAACTTCAGATCAAAGTCCCCATAAGTCTGTGCAGGATTCAACATCTGTGTCTCTCTAGAAGGGCTGGTTGAGACAAACTAATTTTAAAGATGCTAAGAAATGGACGGCATTTCCAAAAGGACACTTGAACCTAATTTTTCTCTAAAACCCATTGAAGTGCCGTGCCTCCAACACTTGTCTATGTGTTTTACAAAACTCTTGCAAAGATCTGAGTATTCCTTGGTTCACTGACAGGGTGAGGCCGTGGTCTCCAAGCTGTCCTGAGAGCTGCTTCAGCTGACACCTCAGAGCAGCCCATGTGCACTCCTTTAAAACCCTCCAAAACAAGATCATTTGGGCATGGGGTTATCCAAACTTCTAAGCCTTTGACCACTTAGGCAAAGAGTTTGCATTGACAAGAAAGGTTGGAAAGAACACCCCTATCCTAATCATAAAGAATTTCCATCTGCCACAATCTTTTCTTAAAATGTGCACAACTTCACAGTAGAGGTGGTGGGCTTCCACCCTCTACTGATAAATTTATTTCAGTGGACAAACTTAAGACTTGTAGAAAAGAATTCACCAGAAGACAGCCATACCAAATATGATACAAACAACAATGAGAGAAAGAATTACCAATAGTGAGATTTCTTTATTGTTAACATATAATCCTATCATCTTGCAACCTCTTCAACTTACTAAATTTCTTTGAACTACTGGTATATTTTTAAGAAATAATCTACTGCTCAGTACTAACATAACCTACTGTTCAATACTAACTTAAATGATCCTAAAAACCTAATCTTCTAGTTGAAATAAAAAATCCAGAGTTTGCAGATTTCACCAGGCTGAAGCAGATGTCTGGTGCCAGGACTCCACTCACTGCTGGTCAAATTCAGAAATGCGGCTCTGAATATGGGCCAGCTTTTTGTGGAGGTACTGGCACCTGCTCTTCTTTTCAGTGTAGCTGGGGCTACCCTGTGGAGGAGAAAGCAAAAGACAATTAGGGCATGCAAACACTTCTGCAGTGTCTACAGTCTGACATCCTTTGCTTTAAAAAAGCCTTGAGCCAGGCTCAGCAGTTACCACGGCCCCGCAGCTCTGGTGTCACACCTACCTGTTGTAACTGCTGATAATCTGCTAGGATTCGATGAAGCAGCGCCTTCAAGAAAAAAAACATGAATATTTCACTGGCACTATAAAATGCAAACTTTGATAAAACATGAAATGTACACTCAGTCTTACTCTAGAGAATTTTCTCTGTCAGCCACCCCTTTTTCCGGGAGGTTTGCAAAAACAAATCTCTCTCTCTCCCAACATCAACGAAGATCTGTCATTAAGCCTCTCAAAAAGCAACAGAAGGAGCCCTATGCTCCAAGACTCTGCCTGGGACAACTCTGACCTTCCTGTTTCTTCATATACAGCTCAAACAGGGGTTTTGGGCAGGAGCTGGCAAAAATCAGACCCAGCCCAAGCAGTGTCTGAGCATACATGCCAATTCCACAGGTTCCCTTTGTCTCACTGAGCGGCTCCAGGGCATCCAAAAAACAAACACTGCTGTGATAAAGCACAATCTTCATGGTTTTATCCTTCTTTACCTGATAGGCTTCAGAGCCTGGAGTCAGAGACTTCCATTGCTCCTGAAACTGTCTGAACTTCTGTACAGTCTTGTCAATCTGAGAATGTAAATTCAGATATTCCTCATACTCTGCATTGAAGTCATCCTTGTAGCGCTGGCGTTGCTCCAAGGAGACAATGGCTACATATTTTCTAATGGAAAAAATGAGACCATTTTTTCTATGAGTGAACTGTGAGAGAACATTCCAGTATGTTTCTAGTCCACAAAAACACGTGTCATTTTACACCGAGCACAGGGTAGTGTCAAACACAGACACCCAAACTTTGAGTCAGTTGCTCTGGTACTGACAGTTTCTACTTTCAAGCTCATGTGCTTCAAGAGAATGTAGTCAGGTAACTCTAGGAATCTGCCACATTTCTGTGGCGCAGATTTCTAGTGACTAATAGCTTACATTGCAGAGGTTTTGTTCATTAGCAAGTGGAGCACATTTAGAAAAGATTTGCCCTCATTTTAAATGTCAAATGACAAACAAACAAAGCAGCTTCAGGAAGAGGAGATACATTGCTAAATTTTATTCACTTCCTGTGTAGGAAAAACTTAATTAAGTTCCATTTCATTGGGAAAATTCATCTGCAAAATACTTTTGTAAGGGAATGCATTTATGGAGTTGAGTGCACAGAGTTGGACTTTTGAGCTACATTCTTGTCTAACAGCAAAGCAGAGTAAATGATAATATTTGATTCTTCTAGCAGGCAGCAGACACCACTGACCATGGAACTGAGGCATTTGTAATACAGTCACAAAAACTACACAAGTCTAAAACTACAACAAGAAATACCCAAACCACATCAGCTCCTAAAAGAGGCAAAACTCGTTAATGCCTAACACCACTGATGGGAGTCAAAACCTTCTTCATTCCTTTCTCCCTCAAATCAATAGGTGTGAGGTATATCAATCTCATCATAAAAATCCAAGATGAAGTGGCAGTGAGAATAATAGGTGCCACTTCCCAACACTCTCACACTAATGCTTCTGCTCCTCTGGGCCTGAAGGTCTGGTTCTTTTTGGGTGACAAAAACTCCCTCAACATTGGAATAAATCCTTCAAACCCTCCTGAGATTTACAAGCAGTAAATTTTCCACAGGGTAAATTCAGTATAAGGACTGAAAACAGCTTGTGCCAAGGATGCATCCCAGGCCAGATACATTTGACTAGTCTGCAGGTTAATTTTGAAAAGCAAACTACAGAGTCCTTGAAACATTTTGTGAGCCAGGGCCCTCCGCGCCTGCTCCAAAGGCCGCAGCTGCCCCGGAGCCCCAGAGCTGCAGGAGGCCTGGCTGCCCGTGCCAACAGCACTGCTCTGACACAGGCTGGGAGCAATTCCCAGTGCTTCACCACACACACACACACTTCTCCCTCCTGCACTGCAAATACGCTGGGGGGATGCAGCCCCACTGCTGCAGCTGAGCCTGCGCAGCTGCACTGCAGGAAGGGAGGGCCCGGCCGGCCTGACCCCCTCGGTGCTCATCTCTGCTCTGAGCCTGGGAGGCCCAACCAAACCTGCTCAAACTCATCCTTTCAGCGCAGGAAAGAGCTCGACACTGCACCCCACGGAGAGTGGCAAGGGTTAATTGCTGTTTTACTCACCTCAGGTAGTCTGGTTGGTTGCTTGTTGCAGAGCATGTGGCGGCAATGGAAGTATCTTTTCTTGTTCCTGCAGAGAAGCAGAATTTTGACACTCTTCATCAGGAGATCTTTAAAAAGCCAAAAGATCCCCATTGGACAGTCTTGAAAAAGTCCTTCAGAGTGGTCTTCTCACAGTAAATTACTCAGATGAAGCAACCACATACAATAATAAGGCACATACAACCTTCTCCACAGTATACAGAACTAGAAAGAGGGAATGGCCACTTTATTCTACAGGTTGTGCATTCCCACAGTGCTAGCCCCAGCTCAGCTTTTCTTAGTTGAAGGCATGAGGTGGTATCTGCACAGCCATTCAAGTCATACAGAAAAAGGTGTAGCTTTACAAAAGACAACAGCTTGAGAGAGATCAAAATCAAGGTTCTAACAAGAAATAAAGAAGAAAGCTGAAGTTCTTCTCATGCCATGTTTTTATCCCTGCTTCCCTGCCAATTCCAGAGTTTCCTGCACTCTAGTCAGCAGGAAAGCCAATTCCATTCCATAGGGCTTTCTGGCACTAAGGCTCCAATATTCTACAGCCAAAACCGAATGCTCCTCACTAACGTGGCAAAATGGAGTTGGAAACAGCTCTGCACTTGTGAGTTGCCCTTTGCCTCTTGGCAAAGGCATTTGGGAAGCATTGCACACATAACCTCAAAGCCCTCTTTCCAAAGAGATGTTGAAGAATTACAATGATAGTAAAAAGAGTTGCCATAAGGAAAAGTCAACTGAAACAGGAAGGAACAATCAAGATCATGGTAATCCCTCTCTGCTTTCCATTTCAGGTTTTATGCCAAGCGTAAAAAACCCACATAATCCTTTACACTCCTTATGAGCTTTCATTTGCCTTGTTTACACAAAGTAATCTTCTTATAACTCAACCATTCATGACAATCTTTAGGCTATCTGAGCTTTAATTCTTGAGGAAAGAGCTCTTGTGTGATGTTCCACTTGCTTTTGTTGATTTTAGTGTTAAAATTATTACATGGTATAGCAGAAGTACAAAAAGAAGTGCAAAAGTGGTAATAAAACTGGACAGAAATATCAGTAGTCACAGTATGTTTTACACAACTTGGAAGAACAGCTTTGCTGTGAGCATTTCATTTCCAAAAGTGCATTTGCTCTCATGGCACTGTCCACATGAAAGTTTCAGCCTAAGCCCCAACTTGAAACACAGAACAGATTTTTCCTTCACCAGCTGGGCAGAATTTGGTAACTGGCTCGGCTCCTCAAGAAAGCTGCTCATGTGTTTAGAGATTCAAGCAGAAATCCTTCCAAAGACATCCCAAGGTTTGCAGGTCCAGAAGAAATGTGGACAGACCATCTCAAAGCACCTGTCCCTACAAGCACACCACCACTTGGCAAGAGGCACCTGCACACTCCAAACCTGCCTCCAGACTAATCCCAGCTTGTAATTTGGAAGGTCAACCTCCAAAAGAGACAACCCACAGATTTAACAAAGCAACTGAACTCTGCCCTGCTGGGAGTGTCCCTGTCATCAGAAATCGAGTGCTCTTTATGCATTCCTGTTTAGCTTTTCAGTGCTGCTTTCAGTCTGTGCCACTTCCACAGCTTTTGAAGAAAGGAGTTCTGCAGCTAGGATGGAGAAGAACTCCCAGCCCAGTTCAAAGCAGAACTCCAGGAAACCACAGCCCAGGTTTTGTAGCTTTTGGAGTTTCCATGAAAATGTTGAGTTCAATGAACAACCACAGAATCACTGAGATTTGATCAACATGTTTCAGTAAACTTGTGTGCAAGAAATGTGTTACAGGTTTCTGCCTTCAGCCTGCAGGCTTGAAAATCTGCTGATGGAAAAAGCGGTGTCTCGGTCAACACTTGTCATTTTACAAGAAATCAGATGGGAAGAAAATAATCTATTCCCTGTGGCTTTCTCATGTCTGACTCTTCCTTTTAACCAGCTTCTCCCAACACCAATCTATTTCACATTTCTCTGTTTTTGATTCGTTTTGCACTACTTAGAGGGAGAATTTCTCAAAATGAATGTAGAATTAGAGAAGGTTCCAGCAGCACAGGTTCTGGGCTTTGCTGGTTTTGTCTTTTAAAGCAAGAGCCACAATCTTAGGTAATGGCAGAAAAAAAAGTAGTTTTTGATTTTTCATGACCATGGAGCAGGCATAAGGGTAGAGCAGTCATGTAGAGCAGTGCCTTCATGTATCCAGTGCCAGCTTTCAAAGCTCCCTTTTCACAAGATGCAAGAGCACAATTAACTGTTTCAGAACACTGGCAAGAAGGATGTTCCCATAAGATAAGCCACCACAACAGGAATTTGAGACAAGCACAGATGGCATGAAGAAAAGCACGAAGCCTTGGCTAACAGAGGTGAAAGTTTGGAATTAGGACAACAGACAAAAACTCCACCGTAGAGGCTGTGGGTAAGGAAAATCACTGCTTGCATGGCTTCTAGCCCAAGATGTGGGGACAGCTGTGACCACCCTGTGGATACCCCAGTCTTGGACAGTATAAAGGTGCTCCCTCCAGAGAGACTTAGGACCCCCACAGAGAAGACCAAGGGTGAAGAAGAACTGGCTGGACAACAGAGAGTCCATGTGGTGATGATATCTCCCTACTTAATGTCTCTCTCTTCTCCTCAGCCTGCCTCTCTTGCCTTATTTCTTTCTATCTCCCTAGTTTGCATTTCCTGTTCAATCACATTTTTACTACTGACTGTGGAAAAGGGTCGCACTTGCACCTTAATTTGGGCAGAAGCTTCTGTTAATAACCAAATCTGTACGCCACAGTTATCCAGAGAGGAGTCAGGAAAAGCAGCACATTATTACCTTCATCGAAATCCAAGCGATGCAACTGCCTCAGCCTCCCCAATTCATCTTTCTTCCCATTTGAAATTGGGATCTCCTCCTGCTCCCTGGCAGGCACTGGGATGCTTGATCTCTGAAATTTCTCTGTTGGCTGCACCACGTGGGTGCAGGGGGAAATGGAGCTGACTCTTGGAGACGTGTCCAAAGAGAAAAGAGATGTGGAAGGCAGAAGGAAGGAAGAAAAGTGGCCACCAGCTGCTGGCTGGACATGACTGGGCTGGTGGCCAATTCTCCTCTTCTTGCTCATCACAGGACTGGTAAAGTCAGAAGCCAGAGGCCGTTTCTGCATCAATAACAAAAGAATTTGCTCATTAACCTATGATCAAGGTCAGCTTTGGCTCCTATTCTGAAAAAGCACCATTTCTGAACTGGCAAGGGCTGAAAACACATCTTTCTAAATGAAAAAGAGCATTCAAACCAGGAAGCACTGCAGGTAAATACAGGCTCTATCTCATTCCTACTTTCGCAGTGTGGGCCTTAGGAAGTCCTACTTCAAGTCTGTAGCTAAAATGCTTTGGGAGAAAGACACTCGCTTCAGGAGCCCCATCAAAGGCTTCCCCAAAAGGGAAAGGGCTGCACATTCCCATCACAGCTTTTACACCAGCAGCAAGTCTGCTACGATTTACCCTACAGTCCAGAATGTTAAAAATGCACAAGATACCTGAGAAGGTTTTGCTGGAGCATCTCTCTCAGAAGGCCCTGGAGATGTCACTTGGCTGCTGCTAGTGAGGTTCTGAGATGGAGCTGATTTTCTGTACGGATGGTCAAATATTTCACGTTACAAGGCCTAAATATCAACTGTCATAGTACTTTCCTTGCAGGGAAAACAGCCCTTCAATGTCAGGACTCGAGGAAACAGCATGAAGCAGAGTTGAGGGAGCTTTAGGCAGGATATCAGGAAAACATTCATGCCCCAGAGGGTGCTTGAGCACTGCAACAGGCTCCCCAGGCCAGCGGTCACTGCAGGAGGCTTGAAGAAGTCTTTGAACAACACTCTTGAGCACTTGGTGTGATTCTCGTGGTGGCCTCTGCAGGGCCAGGATCCTGGCAGGTCCTTCCTACCTCAGAATATTCTAACAATCTAGGCTTCATTTCCCAGGGATTTTTTTTCCCCTTTCTCTGAAAGATTGAACTTACCCAGAAAGTATCAACTTCAAATTCTGTCTGTCTATTTCAGTGTAGCCAGGCCAGTCAGTCTGAAGGGTTTGAAACAGATGTTCCTTTAGACTGAAGGAATTATCCTTTGCATTCCATTTGGCTACCTACAGGCAGACATGTAGGAAAACAGATCTTTGTTATGGCTGCTGCATGCAAACTACAGAAATATGACTGGTCCTGAAGAGCTGCTATTTGTGAGCACCCAGGTTCAACTAATCAATGTCTTTTTGCACAGAGCTTGATTATTCCTCCATCACATGAGTGTTAAGCCATATTAATGTTTCACCAATTGGAAACAACCAAGAATCTCCATTCATATCTAGAAAAAGTTCCTGTGAAAACAACACTTAGTGTGGCAATGTGCTAGGAGAAGGGTTCAAGCCCAGAGTCCCTGTTCATGTGGCAGAACCGGGGTTCATTCCAGCAAAGTTCTGCCATGAGAAGGCTTGCACATGCTTTGCTGTGTTCCTTTGAAAAGAAATGAGGTTCATATCTTCCTCAAGACAAACACAAAGACTACTGAAAAAGGTAAAATGAGGTAGTAAAACCTCAAGACCACTGATATCAAAAGGTCTGGTTTAGACTTCATCACCTGACACCTGCTCAGAGTTCCACAGAAAAGCCCATTGGGAAAGTCTCCATCTATTTGAGCCCTGCAACACACGGAATAACTCATCTAACACACCACCACCATCTGTCACAACTTTGACTTTTCTTTTGTCCTGGAAAACATGATAAACTTTGATAATACGGGTCTGTGTTGATGCCTGTCTGCCCACAGCTGAAAAAGAAATGTAAAAGTGACAAAGATACCAAGAATCAGAGATTTCACCCCTTCGAAGCAGAACTCAGCTTGTGTTGGTAGAGATGCAAGCGTGTGTGTACCAGATCTCAGCAAGCTCACACTCCCCATTTGACATTTATACAAAATAAACCCCCACTTCCTCTGATGTCCACAAAAGCCTGAGCAAGGCATTTCAGGGTGCAGGACTGCTCACACAGCCCTTTCAGAATGCAAACCAGGACCTTGAGGCAGTTTACATCTCACACAGCACATTGACTCCAGGGAAATCTCAAACATTGCAATGGAACAGGAGAAAAATTTTTCATCCTTTACCTTCTAAGGAGCTGAGCTTTGAAAATTTATAATTAACTTCAAATCTAAATGGGCAATTCCAGTTGGGATGGCAGAACATGGCTCTCATTCACTTGTGAATGTCTTCAGGTAAGAAAGCCCGGACACTGCCCTGGGCAAACCCAGCAACCAACTTCACATGTTCAGGGAATGAGTTCTTAAAAGTCACTGTGGAATCAACTGAAACTGTATTAAGTTTTCCTCCCTTGACTAGGTTCCAAGACACTCTTTTCCTAGCCAAAGAAGAAATGTTCCTACTTGATATATTAATGCACGCATCATTCAGCAAGAGCCGAGGGGAACAGGGAATATTGAAAAAGGAAGGAAAGAACCACTGCCTCTTTCAACATGTGTGCATCCTGTTGCTGGCTGTCATAAGGAAATACCAGTGGAATTCAGAGGAGCACTGGAGAAGTTACTGAACAAAAAGAGTTCCAAGGAAGATGGTGATTTCATTCACATGGCAGCAAAGAAACCCCCTGCTCATAGTTTGGCTACCATCATTATCATGGAGGATTTGCCTGGAACACCCTTCCCTGGAAGGCAATCCCCACAGATCCCAGAGAAGCCATGCTGCATTGAGAGGCCTCAGTTCAAATGAAATACTGGCCTCTGCAGTTCCTGCACTGCACTGCTCTGGAACTTCTCCCGGGAAATTTTAAGGGCCATGACAAACCATTTCACACAATCAAGGAATCCTTGTGAAGTTACTCCATGAAGCAGTTAAACAGTGCACGGAAAAGAAAGAGAATGGAATAAGGCATGAGGAGCAACAACAAGACAAAGTGTTACTCATTGCCAGCCATTCTAGCAAAGCAACATTGCCCAAAAAGTTTTGAAGTTTTCTTTCTTTTTGTCACATGGACCTGCAGCTTGAGACCTCTGGATGAAGTTGATGAAAAAACTTAACAGGAAGTATTTCCTAACTTGCCTATTAGTATCTAATTTACACAGTGCAGGAGCAAGTGACAATTAGTGACAAAAGAATGGTGTGGTGGAAAAATTGCTGACACCAGCTCCACAGTCTCACCTGCTGAAGGATCTTTCCAAGGGTGCCCTTGTCCTTTTGCATGACTCCATCTCTCTGCAAGCGAGCAAGTAACTCTGGCTTCTTGTAAGTCCTCAGAGCAAGTAAATGAATCACCCTGTCCCTGTAGGGTCGCCGATAAACAGCACTGCGAGGATTCTGTTCACTCTCTGCAGGCTTCATGGGCTTTGTTCTCTTGTCCACAGGGGCAGGACATGAAATGTTTGGCTTGGCTCTTCTCACATCTGCTTGTTTTTCCAAAGGAAAGGAAAAGAGAAAAAGTTTCAAATGGGAAGTTGGGAGAAGGCAAAAGACTTGATTTGAAATGATGATGGATATTCTTGCGGAGAGAGCTGCACTTGCGCATCCTTGCGGATCCCTTCCAACTCACATATTCTCTGATTCTGTGACCAAGCCCAGTCCCTAACTGGTACTGTATGGAGCAAGTTGCAAAGGCACCCTGTACCCTACACCAGCAACCAGACCTGTCTCGCCTGAGTTTCTCTGTGCTAGCCCAAAGCAGATGTGGCACCAAGTTCCACAATTGACTCTCTAATGCCAGTCCTCAGACCCCAGGTATTCAAGGTTAAATATTCCCTTAGGATCTATGTAGACCACCACCAAGAATCACACAAATCCTCATTCACATGTGAAACAGAAGGCCCCCAAAGAGAAATTCAGAAGTTGAGCTTTGTCTCTCCAAAAAGCCACCATGATGCTGCCTTAAAATGCTCTGCACTAGGCTCAGGCAGAGCAAGAGCTGCACTTGCAAGGGAAGGGATGTCCCTGCAGGCAGGTGACTGCAGCCACAGCCAGGTGAGAGCCTGTTTTTCTCAGGGCAGCTGGCTGTGCCTGGCTCAGCTCCCTGCTGCAGGCAGCACCACTGAGTGCCTGGAAGGTGAGTGTGCACCTTGTGTCTGCCTGGAGCCAGGCTCCTTGGGGAAACAGCACTGAGAAAATATTTACGAGAAATGACAGCACCTAAGCACATTGAGCTTTGAGGGAAATGATGGAATCTGTGGGGAACATGACATCAATATCTTCCTTTCACTTTCCATGAAAAGAAACCAACACAGTATTGTGGCAACACTCACTTATTAATGACCAAGACAAATAATTAAATCAAGGATGGCTTTCCATATTGACCTTTTGAAATTTGCTATGTGTCTTCCTCAAGGTCATTTTCTTTCAATTTCCCAATTAAATTTAATGGATAATGGCAGTGCCTATGTACTCCAAAACCAAAACTTTAACTACCAAGACTGTGAATTTAGGTGCATAAGGTGGTCCAAACCTTGACCTCCATGCTCCAAATTCCAACCCATCAAGCAGTATGGGAACAAGGAAGGACTGGCAGACTTTCTCAGGGCAAAACAAACCAGTGGCTGAATGCAGTGACGAGACCCTGCAAGGCTGACCTGAGCGCAAACCACCTCCAGCTGAGAGCTCTGAACACAAGAGAGCCCCTGTCCCATGAATGTGCTGCAAAAATGAATTACCAAGGTGAAAATCTTACAGACATATGAAAGGCAACCATACCTCCCAGTGGGTTATACAGTTTGACATCTTGCACGCTTCCATTGTGCGACGCCTCCCTGGCATTTGGCTAAAAGGAAAGAAAAATCTTCTGTAAAAATTTTAGCCTACTCTCCATCACTGCTGATTAACAAGGCCCTTCATTTTAAACAAGAGCTGCATTTGCAAAGGTTTGCTGTCACATCACCAAAAAGGGCTGCTTTGACACAGTTCTCCCTCTGAAAGCAGCCGGCTACAAAAGCGCCCTGAGAGAGCGACCCTCACTCAGCCTCCAATGCAGCCAAGCCTTCAAGCAGCAAGTCACCCTTTCCCAACTGCTGGAATTTATAGGCACAAGGGAATTTTATATTCCCTTGAAATCAAGTGCCCGAGTACAGTTGACCTGGCCAGTGCTCAGCTAACAAAGCAGAGAGGCTCACAGAAAGATCTGAAAGTCGGAGCAGCACCGGACACTGGGATATATTTGGCACCATGGAAGCATCACGGAGTCAGCTCCAAGAAGAATTTCACCTGCACAATCTGAATTTCAACTCTCAACACGCATGAAAACCTTTTCTCTTTTCCTCAGCTCTAGATGCAATTTTTTACATAGATGTGAAATGGAATTAGTTTATCCTAAGTTAGCCAGATACAACAAAATTTGGTTGCTTGGCTGATCTCATAATTTAGTACAGAATGTGTCACATTCCAGTGGAGGTTAAAAATCACTAAAATGTTAATCAGCCTAGGTACATTTTTTAACAAAAACAAATTCTGCCATCGAATTGTTTCCTTCTGAAGGCAAAATTGGCTGAGATAAAATCTTAAAAGCTATGCTAAACAGACTGAAAATTGTGGACTAATTCCCATGAGAAGGGAGACATCACTACCCAGTAGAAGATGGAATGTTACTTAATGGAAGGAATTCTGTAAGTTAGAACCAATGAAGATTAATTTCTTTGTTTACTGATAGTGTATCAGTAAATAGAAAACCTTTGAAATGGTGGGCGTGTGCCTGGAGTTCTCCACTCTGCATCACAGCCAGAACAAAGTAATGGCTACTCCTAACACTAAAAAATTATTTTAGGGAGTTTCCTTTATCCTGACATACGAGGTGAGTGTAGTACAAACATGGAACCATGAGAAATCCATGCATTTTTGCCACAAGCCAAGTCCAGAGCATGAATTTCCTGAGTGTCAAAGCACACAGAATATGTGACTTTCACTGGCACCTCCTCCACGTCATCTTTGAACGCCACTTCTGACTGTGAGAGCAACCTCCCACTTCCACTGGCACCTCCTCAGTGTCATCCCTGAGAGCCACTTCCCTCAGAGACCCCCACTTCCACTGGCACCTCCTCCGTGCCATCCCTGTGAGTCGCTGTCCCCCGGGCAGTGCCTCAAAGGGGCCCCTGGAGCACCAGTGGGGCCCCAGCCCTGCCCAACAGGTCCCGCGGGGTCAGCAGCACCTGACACCAGCACCATGGCCAAGCCTCACCCGCTGCCAACCCGCAGAGCCCCACACCTGCCCCTCACCTGTTGGCCCTGGCACCTCTGGGTCGCCCTGACGGGCATGGCAGTGGCGCTGGGGGCCCTGCGGGACGCAGTGCGGATCGGGGCCCTGCGGAACTCACTGGATCCTGCCCGGGCCCGCAGCTCCGCCATCCCGCTCTGCCTCGGCTGCTTCCGCTCCCACACAGCCACTGATCCTGCTGAAAAACCTGCAAAATGGAAAACATTTCTTAGGAAAATGTGTTCCTGGATGTTTGGTCTTTTGGCTTTCAAGACTCATCCACAAGAAGGGAGATGATTCCCATGAAACAAGAAGTAGCCAACAAGCTGGAAGCGATGGCAAGGCCTTGGAAAGGCCGGATACTTCTTGGCTGAATTGCCTTGTTGAGGTGCAGGGCTTGACAGGCTTCAGTGAGCTCAGACACAGGGGAGGTTAGCAAGGCTTGCGAAGAAGGATGCACCACTGATGGTGGACACAAAGATTGCAGAATTTATGGGCACAGGGACATTTGGACAAACCCTAAAGAAAAGCAGCAAACTGATATAGCCAACACAGCACGTGTGCTGAGTCAGCTCTGGCACAGTAAAAGGCCATGCCAGCAGGGGCAGACCATGGCCACCCATTCAAGAAACCATTCACTAAGAAGAAGGGAGAGACTGAGCATGCAGACTATTGAGCATGAGAAGTGAGAGGATCATCACCCAACAGCAGACAGAATACTCGTTATGAAGAGAACCAGGGAACTTGCACTCAATGAACGCTAATTCCTTTCTTTGCTCAAATGTAGAAATACTCAAACACTCTGGGTTCTTGTGCTGCTGCCTTTGTGAATTTGTCCCTGAGCCCCCCTTTCTGCACAGAACTGTAAATCATTACCTCCACTCAGTGGGTGGATCGGCCTCTTGAACAACGGCTGCTGGAACCAACCAGGTTGGAGCAAGGCTCGCTGTGGCTCTGACACCTCCGCTCTCGCTGCAGCCACCAAAGGGTCTGAGCCGTCCTGCCCTGTGCCGGTGACAATGGCCACGTGTCCTTGGGAACAGGGAGTTCCATGTGCCACCTGGCCGAGATGTCACTGAGGAGTGGGACGTGACACAGTCGGAGCAGAGGGATTTCACAATGGGCACAGGTAGGGAATGCCCTGTCCTGTCCCATGACTGACTCTGCTCATTTCCAAGTGCAGAAAGGGGCACTCCACCAACCCCAGGTGCTGCATCTGCTGTTCAAACCAGCGCTGATGAAGTGTTTCTGCACAAAAGTGCTGCTCTTGGCTCTCTCTGAGGCAAAGGAGCAGCTTAACACCCCTAACCAGGGCAGCAAGGTGCAGCCCTGCCAGCACTGGGCCATCCTGTCGTGGGCCCGTCAGTGTGTGAGGCTTCCAGCACGTACACGGTCACTCAAATATCATCTCTTTGACACAACCCCCGACCTTTCCTCATCCCAGGCTCCTCAAAGCAAACAAGCCAGCAGCATGCCCAGGCCCCCAGGTGCTCTGCAGGAGGAGCTGACCTGGAAAGGCCATGGAGGACCATGAACACAATTACAGGCTGATAGTTGTGCTGACTGCAGGTGGACACTGAAATTACTGATGCATCTGGAAAAATATTTTATACGCAGTTTATGATCGTTTGACTTCCATTTTCCCCATACCCACGCTTACTCCTGATTTCAGTCAGCTGGCACCAAAGAAACCACTGTCCAGTCATTACAGGTAGAGGAGAGGGAATAAAAACATATCATTGAAAATGGCTTGAATATTACCATTCGAAGCTCATTTCCCATGTCACAAAATCTTGTGCTTGTTTTCAAGACCATGTCCGTATCTGCCCATGTCTGGTTTTCTGCCTTCCACAGTCACAAGGACAGTGTAGTTTGGGAAGAGAAAAGAAGGAAGCAATTTGTCAAACACCAGAGGCAACATCTGCAAAACAACTGTATCCCTTTTTGGCAATCATTGGCTTGTGATGTTTATGGGCCCTCAGTAATGGAGTTTTGGAAAAGCCTTTGTATGGACCATGAAAGGAATCCAAGGAGGTGGCACCCCAGACTCCAAAAGGTCCAACAGCTTTTCCATATCTTAAAAAGACATTGATGACAGCCCCTGCTCTGGAGCTGCAAGATTTGACTGAACCCTTTGCACTGTTCATACATGAGTGCCTTTGTCTCGCACAGTAACTCCATATTTATCTCAAAGACTGGGAATGCTAGAAAGAACCCTGTGGGAAAGAGCATATTTCTTAAAAGAACATCTAAACATTGTCTCTAGGGGTGGCCAGTACTCCTCAGAGCAGGAGCTGCCACAGTCCTGATAGATAGGATAGGCATGAGAGTAAATGGGAAAAAATGTCATTTTATGTCCTGCACATGGTTATGTCTGGTGTAGAGCAAAAAGGAGCTCACTGGTTTTCCTAAAGTAATAGGGGTACTACTGGAACAAAAGATGTGGTGCTAAAGACAGCAACTGCCTTGAACCCTTCCATGGTCCTCAATCTGCAAAGCTCACCACTTCAGGCAAGACAGAGCAGACAAAACTGCTAGAGAGGTGGCAGAACAAAGCGTCTTGGCAATTCTTTCCAAAGTTGTGAACCTTTCCAAATCAGACACAGAACACCATGATGAAAACAATCATACAGCAAAATATTAAATCTAATACATAATATATCTCTGATATATAAATATAAATATCTGATTTAGTCTTGAAGGGTGATGGGTAGCAACAAATCAACAAGTTAGAGTGCCTCAAGCAATAATGCCTCAAACTAGAGAAGACAAAGAAACCCATTGGGGTATTGAAGGTACAGCAGACAATTTGGAAAGGCAGCTACTTAGTGTTAGGCTGACAGGGACTGTGACAAGAGAAATGTAAAATCTGCTTACAGATCAATGCACAGTTTTGCAAAAGACTGCCCTTAGAGCTCCCAAAAAAGGGAAGCGGTGCAGGAGATTAATGCCAAAGACTTTTTTCTGAGCTAACAAGAAGTACATAAAAATATTTATTGGGTTTAGCGGACACATTTTCTGCATGGCCAGAGGCTTTTCCTTGTCACACCAAGCAAAGCTTTAGACATACCTCAAGTAATAGTAAAAGAAATACTACTAAGATTAGGGATTCCATTTGGAATGCCAGCAGATATTCTCATTTCATAGCTGAAACTAGAAAATTTATGCAAAGCACTCCCAGTTAAATGAGACCCAATTAGCCCATGGATCTCATTGCCCAGCAGCAAGGCTGTGAGGAAAAATCAGAGTCTAAAGCGAGAAATTAGTAAAATTTGCCAGGAAACCTCACTAAAGTGGCCAAAAGGGCTTCCCCTGCCACTACTGAGGATCAGAATGCCAGTGGCTTTTAAAGAGAAAGTCATCCCACATGAAATGCTTTATGGAAGACCTTAAAAAGTTCCTATCCCTTCTAGTGATAGGAATAAGTCATGTGATAGGAAATGATAATTTAAGTCCCTTTTTACCATCTTTGTGAAAAGTGCTCTCATCTCTGCAGAAATTTCAGGTATGACCATCCCTGATGTCTTTGGATGCACAGGTACATCCTCATCAACCTGGGGAATGTGTCTTATGTCAGAAAGCATAGCAACAAGGCACTTAAAGAAAAGTGGAAAGGACCATTCAAGTGTTGCTAAGCACTTCTGCAGCAATAAAGGGGATGGGATCAGTACATAGATACACCTTCCCCCAAAAGAAGCCAGCCCCAACGCATGAGGAACTGGAGGGGAAAAGAGCGTCAGCTGAGAATCTGAAGCTTAGAGTTGTAAAAGCATGGAAAGAGAACTTTTTTCTGATGTGTAGAATTAGTTAGAAGAAATGTCATAAAAGGAAAGATGAAATCATGAAGGGGTAACTATGAAAAATCCTCAGTCTCAGCCCACTCTCACCAGCAGCACTTTTGCACGCTCTGTCAACCAGCAGCAGCCACGGGCCAAGGGGAGGCTCCCAGCACAATTCACCCCATGATCCCCACGGCAGCGTTCCTGGGGCTGCTGCACTGCAGAGCTGTAGGAGCACCCCCTGACCCTGGCAAAAATGGACCCAAGTCTCAGGGTTTAAGAGGTGACATTTTGTTCAGCTTCACTAGAGGGAGAACAGAAGGGCAAAGATGGCTCAGCTGTTCAATCCCAAAACACCCCAAGAACTCTCAGGTACAGGGACTCAACATCATTGCATGGAGACAACTGGGGAATTTGTAGAATACTGTCCAAGGAAGAAAGAGGCATTCACAGCCACCTTTGAGTGTTCCCAAATATTTTCCTCCCTCAGTCCATTTCATATTCTTCCCCAAAAGGAGGATACGGCTTTGCTGGCAACACTTCTACCATGTCAGCTGAATAAAGAAATGGCAGGAAACTTAGGAAAAGCACTTGACTTCAAAGTCCCCATAGGTCTGTGCAGGAGTCAACATCTGTGTCTCTCTAGAAGGGCTGGTTGAGACAAACTAATTTTAAAATATGCAAAGAAATGGACAGCATTTCCATAGGGACACTTGAACCCATTTTCTCTTTAAAACCCATTGAAGTGCCTTGCCTCCAACACTTCTCCATGTGTTTTACAGAACTCTTGCTAAGATCTGAATATTCCTTGGCTCATTGACAAGGTGAGGCCATGATTTACAACCAGTCTTGAGAGCTGCTTCAGCTGACAGCTTAGAGCAGCCCATGTGCACTCCTCTCTAACCCTCCAAAGGAATCTGATTCGGGGAGGGGGTTGTCCAAAACCTCTATGCCTTCCACCACTCCAGGTAAAGATAAAGGTTGGAAAACAGGCTTATTCTAATCATACGGAATTTCCATTTGCTGCAATCTTTTATTAAAATGGGCACAACTTCACAGTAGAGGTATTGGGCTTCCATCCTCTACTGATAAAACTCATTCAGTGGACAAACCTAAGTCTTGAAGAGAAGAATTGACCAGAAGAAAGACACTCAAAATAAAAGTCACAAAAAGAGAAGGAGTTAACAATCATGCAACTTCTTTATTACTAAACTTCAATACTAACTTCTATAATCTTAGAAGAACTAATCCTACGTTTTTAGCAAAAATCATCTGCTCATTGCTAACTTGAAGAACCCTAAAACAACTAATCTTCTCTTAAAATAAAAAAGCCGGAGTTCATAGATGTTCCCTTGCTGATGCAGATGGCTGGTGCCAGGACTCCACTTGCTGCTGGCCAAATTCAGATACTCATTGCTGAATGTGGAACAGCTTTTTGTGGAGGTCCTGGCACCTGCTCTTCATCTCAGAGTAGCTGGGGCTACCCTAGGAAGGAGAGATCAAAAGAAAATTAGGGCATGCCAACATTTCTGCAGAGTTTAGAATTTCATGACCTTTGCTTTAAAGGAGCCTTGAGGCACACTCAGAGGTTACCAAGCTCCTCAGTTTGTTTTATTCATGTAAAACAGTAAAAATACTCTCAGTTTGATTTTTGAGCTATTTTTCTCTGTCAGCCACCACCCTTCTGGGAACTCTGCAAACTGAGGCTGTTGTAATAAAGAGCAAAAAACAAACTCTAGGCAAGTCTGAAACCACAACAATAAGAAATACCCAAAGCACATAAATTCCTAAGGAGGGCAAAACTCATGAATGCTTAAAGCCACTGATGGGAGTCAAAACTTCTTCAATCCTTTCTCCCTCAAATCAACACAAGTATAGTTTATCAAGCTCATAATAAAAATCCAAGATGAAGTGGCAGTGAGAGTAACAGATGCCACTTCCCAACACTCTCACGCCAATGCTTCTGCTCCTCTGGGCCTGAAGGTCTGGTTCTCCCTCCACGTGGGAATAAACAATTCAAGCCATCCTGAGATTAATATTTTCAAGCAGTAAATCTTTAGCAAGTTGAAATTCAGTCCCAGGACTGAAAACAACTTGTGCCAAGGATGCATCCCAGGCCAGATGCATGTGACTGGTGCGCAGGATAAGTTTGAAAAGAAAACTCCAGATGCCTTGCAACATTTTGAGAG
Source organism: Fringilla coelebs (assembly GCF_963513975.1). Classification (NCBI taxonomy): domain Eukaryota; kingdom Metazoa; phylum Chordata; class Aves; order Passeriformes; family Fringillidae; genus Fringilla; species Fringilla coelebs. The sequence goes on along the minus strand of NC_140031.1, from coordinate 72,961,681 downwards.
GCTCCTGAGAAGCAGCAGCCTGCACTACTGCCTTCTGCCCAGTGACATTTGCTGGCTGAGCCCTAGCACAGGCCTGACTGCAGCGCTCCCCTGCAGGGCCAGACTTGCCCTCAGCCTTGCACGGAGCATCCCTGGCTGTATCCAGGGGGAGCCAGGGCCCTCCGCGCCTGCTCCAAAGGCCGCAGCTGCCCCGGAGCCCAGAGCTGCAGGAGGCCTGGCTGCCCGTGCCAACAGCACTGCTCTGACACAGGCTGGGAGCAATTCCCAGTGCTTCACCACACACACACACACACACTTCTCCGTCTGCACTGCAAATACGCTGGGGGGATGCAGCCCCACTGCTGCAGCTGAGCCTGCGCAGCTGCACTGCAGGAAGGGAGGGCCCGGCCGGCCTGACCCCCTCGGTGCTCATCTCTGCTCTTCCCCCACCTTGCCCTTCTCCTCCTTTATTCTTCCTGTCTTCCTACTTCACATTTACTATTAAATACCATCTGTATTATTGACTCAGAAATATGGTCTTTCTTGCACCTTAATTCAGGCAGAGGCTTCTCTTAACAATCAAATTTTACTCCATTGTTCTCCCCACTGGAGTTAGGAAAAGCAGCACATTAATACCTTCATCGAAATCCAAGGGACACTCCTGCTTCACCTTTCCCCCACTCTCTTCACATTTTTTCAATATGGAAGTTATCTGCACACGAGGGCTGGCATTCTAGAACTCTGAAATTTGTCTTTTTCTTGAACCTAAAGGGTGCAGGGGAAATGGAGCCCAGACTTGGAGACAGGTAGGAAGGAGAATGGGATGTCAAAGCCAGCACCCAGGAAGAAGAGTGGCCATCAGCTGCCGGCTGGATGTAACTGGGCTACTGCTCAATCCTCTGCTTCTTGCTCCTCACAGGACTGGTCAAGCCAGAAGCCCGAGGCCATTTCTGCAACAACGGCAAAATAATTCATTAATCTATGATCAGGATCAGCTTTTGCTCCCACTCTAAAATGTGGCATCTGTGAAGGTTGAAAACACATCCTGTTTAATTCAAACTAGTTCTGCTGCATTCCTACTTATTCCCATCTTAGGACTTAGCAAGTCCTTCTCCAAGTCTACTGCTAAAAGGCTTTGGGAAGTAGACACTCCCTTCAGCAGCTCCAGCAAAGCCTCCCCAAAATGGGGCTACCCTGTAAGTTTTGTCTAGGTCTCAATTTCTGCCTGCACACACCGGGAAAAGACTCAGCTTTTGCTATCAAACACCCACATGATTTACTAACGAGGCACCAGCCTGTTTTAGAGTTTTATATGTAAAAATTAGATTAATGCTTCAGTATTACAACCCAGCAGTACAGGGGGTGATGGTTGGTTGTGAATTCTCATCATGATGAGCACAGACAGCAGCCACATATCAAGAAACTCTTGTTCATTTAGGTACAGATGTCATAAATCCCGCAGGCTACCCACGCTGCAGACTGAAAAGCTGCTGGCTAACAAGCCCTTCCATTTGTACAAGAGAGTTTCACAAGTGGTTGCCAACAAGCCTTACTGTTGCTCAGTGGCCTTTATCCATCTCTCTGCTCCTGCCAAGGAGCTTCTCCAAGGTGCTGCCTCACGAGGCACAGCCCACGGCCACAAGCTCCCCACAAGCACAGCAAACCTCAGGGCCAAGGATGGAGCAGAACAGGACAGCCCTGCTGTGCCCAGGCAGAGTGAGGGAGGAGAGAAATTGAGGCAGAGGAGGGAGTGAGGGAATATCCCCATTCTGTAGATCCTGTGCTTTGTCCAGCCACGTGGATAGTGCAGAGCTGGGGTCAACAATGAGAGGGACAGAGGGACAGAGGGAGAAGAGAGCGAGAGGGCCCCATCTGCCCCAGCCTCGTGCAGCCTCCTTTGCACAGGAGATTTTTCATGCAGTGCTGTCACACGGGCAGAGCCAGCCCTTTGAGCCCTTCTCCAGGGAATGAGCTGAGAGTGGGGACTGAGCTCAAGTCTCCAGGCAGAGCAGAAAGTTGGCTAAGGACAGTGCTGCTCCACCCCTGCAGGATCCTCTCTTCTTGTCACAACCTTCCTGTCACAGCACTCAGAATGTCTGAGGCAAAACATGCTTAGGCCTGGTTCTGCACATTCCCATCACAGCTTGTACACAACCAGCAAGTCTGCTACAATTTACTCTACAGTCCAGAATGTTAAAAATGCACAAGAAACTGAGAAGGATTTGCTGGAGCATCTCTCTCAGAAGGACCTGGAGATGTCACTTGGCTGCTGCTGGGGAGGTTCTGAGATGGAGCTGATTTTCTGTAGGGATAGTCAAATATTTCATGTTACAAGGCCTAAATATCACCTGTCATAGTTCTTTCCTTGCAGGGAAAACAGACCTTCAGTGTCAGGACTCAAGGACAAAGCATGAAGCAGAGTTGAGGGAGGTTTAGGCAGGAAATCAGGAAAACATTCATGCCCCAGAGGGTGCTTGAGCACTGCAACAGGCTCCCCAGGCCAGCGGTCACTGCTCCAAGAGCTCAAGAAGAGTTTGAACAACACTCTTGGGCACAGGGTGTGATTCCTGTGGTGTCCTGTGCAGGGCCAGGAGTTGGATTCCATCATCCTGATGCGCCTCTGCTGGGGCAGCATATTCTAAGAATCCAGGATTCCTCTCCCAGGGCTTTCTTCTGAAAGGCTCTTTTCCTTCCCCAAAAGACTGAACTTACCGAAAAAGTATCAACCTCAAAGTCTTTCTATCGATTTTACCGTTGCCAGGCCAGTCAGTCTGAAACAGATATTCCTTCAGACTGAAGGAATTATCCTTTGCATTCACATTGGCTGCCTACAGGCAATCATTCAAGAAAACAAATGTTCATTACACTTATATGCAAACTACAGAAATCTAAATGGGCTACTTCAGCTGGATGGCAGACCATGGCTCTCATTATATTGAGAATGTCTTCAGGGTGAAAAAACCCTGCCACTGCCCTGGGCAAACCCAGCAAGAAACTTCACAGGTTCAGGGAATGAGTTCTTAAAAGTCACTGTGAGATCAACTGGAACTGTATCCACATTGAATTTGAGTCCTTTCACTAGGCTCCAAAACATTTTCCTAGCTAAAGAAGAAATATTCCTATTTGATATAATAATGCTTGCATAATTCAGCAACAGCCTATGTCTGTGGGGAATATTTAAAAAGGAAAGAAGGAACTACTGCATCTTTGCATGGGTCTTCATCTTATGAAAGTCTATCAGAAAGAAAGAGCAGTGGAACCTAACTCAAAGTAGAACTGGAAAGCCTCTAATTTGAACAGGTGAGGAAGTAGTAAAATTATGAGCAGCAGAACAGCAGGATGGAAGAATTGCTGGCACAGGCTCCACCTGCTGAAGGATCTTTCCAAGGGAATCCTTGTCCTTTGGCCTGACTCCATCTCTCTGCAGCCGAGCAAACAACTCTGGCTCCTTGTAATCCCTCAGGGCAAGTAAATGAATCACCCTGTCCCTGTAGGGTCAGCTGCAAACAGCAGTGCAGCCGCTCCAGTCGATGTCTGCAAGTCTCACAGGCATCATCCTCTTCTTCTCAGGCACAGGCCTGTCGCTGTCGAGGCGGTCACGACACAAAGCAGAGACCACAAGCAGTCTCAGTTGGCAACTCTTTATTTCTGAACATGGCTGATCTTTTATACACTGTTCAGTTGTTTATGGTTCTTCTACCTGTACTATTGGTCACTATACATCAATATGATTCTATTGGTGCAACGTAGGGTGACTTAACTAACTTTCTAAAAATACTTTGTCCAGCTGCAAAGGTGTTATCATTCTTCCATTCCTCTCTTCTCTCCGTCTCCTTGGTGATAGCCTTGGAGAGAGCTCCTTATCAGCTTTTTCTTGCTTCTTCTCGCTCCTTTCTTGCTTCTTTTCGCTCCTTTAGCTGACAGGCCCGCTGTCAGCCCCTTCCACAATTCCCCCTTTTTGTTTTTGAACTGTAAATACAGCTGCTATGGATTTTTGCAGGGCCCTTTGCAAAAATCCAAGCAGACAGGGGAAACACAAAACCACAATCACAACCATCAATAAAATTAACATCCCCATTCTTAATGCAATCATTCCTGTTCGTCACCCATTTGTAAATTTCTTTACTCTATTCTTAAGACTGATGAAATACATGTCCTGATATATGGTCTTAGCCAGTGTCATCCGCATGTTCTGCTTCCACTGCGGAATCATTCATCCTGTCCTTTCCTGCGCGCTCCAGATAGGGTTTTACACAGCGAGCAGGAACCCATCGAGGACCATTATCTGTCAAAACACAGGCATAACCCCTCCCCCAGGTTATTAGTTCCACTGGACCAGACCACATACCTGTAATTAAGTCCTTGACCCATACCTTGACATTTCTACGAAAATCTGGTTGCTTAGAATTCAAAGAGGAAAAATGGTAAAAGATTGGAGATAACTGTGAGTCAGGTAGGGGACGCAAAAAGTTTAACACATAAACTGCTTTATCCAATCTTACTTGAGGTGACTCCTGTTGCATTCCCCCTTTTTGTTTTTGAACCTGACGTTTAAGAAGACCGTGAGCTCTTTAAATGATTGCTTGGCCCGTGGGGACATGTGGAATGCTTGTTGAATGCTCAATGCCCCAAGCACGAAAGAATGCTTGCATTTTCTGCGAAGCATATGCTGGGCCATTATCTGTTTTCACATGACATGGAACACCTAAGATAGAAAAGGCATGATAAAAATGACGAATCGCATCACGAGTTTTTTCTCCTGTGAATGCTGAAGCAACCATTGCATGAGAAAAAGTATCAACTGTGACATGAACATATTTAAAACGCCCAAATTCCGGCATTTTTGTAACATCGGTTTGCCATTCCTCTAAGGCAGACAGACCCCTAGGGTTGGTACCATAATACTGAGCGACATGGGTCATGTGACAGTCAGGGCAAGAGGAAAGAATTGATTTTGCTTCACCAGAAGACAATTTAAATTGCTGTTGTAAAGCTTGAGCACTCTGATGAAGAAATTGATGTGACAAAACTGCCTGCTGCAACACATTAGGTACAGTTTTGATTGCAGCAGCAGCTACTAAAGAATCTACATAGGCATTGCCCTCAACAAAAAATCCAGGTAATGAGGTATGGCTGCGAATGTGCATGATGAAGTAAGGATGTTTTCGAACACCAATAACTGTCCACAGCTTCACTAACATACTAAACAGTGGCTTCTCTTGGATATTATACAAAACTGCTTGATCTAGATGCTTAACCAAATTTGCGACATAAATGGAATCAGTAACTATATTTACAGAACCAGTGAATAAAGTGAAAGCCAAAAGAACAGCACAAAGTTCCACCAGTTGAGGAGATCCCTGCTGAATCATTGTCTCATATTCCCAGTGATCGTCCTTTTTCCAAGCCACAGCTGCTTTTCCGGTTTTCCCGGACCCATCTGTAAAAACCGTTATACCTTCCACTGGAACAGGAGAACAAAGTTGTTTCCCTTCAAAAGGAACCTCTTTGGCCAGTTTTAGAATAGGATGAGAAGGCAAATGGTATTTGATTTGGCCTGTAAAACAAGATAAGGCAGATTGCAATTCATGATTATTTTGAAAGCACCATTCAAAATACCACTGCTGTACAGGTATCACAATGGTCGCAGGGTCCTGTCCCAAAATCTCGTGACAACGCCTGCGGCCTTTGATGATGATATCTGCAAAAAGCTCATAAAGTCCTGGAGCTGTTTTCCGAGATCTGAAAGATAAAAATATCCATTCCAGAATATGCAGTTGATCTTCCCAATTATCATTCCACTGACACAATATTCCACATGGTATTTCATGGTCTTTCAAAATAAACATTTGCACATCAACAGAATGATCTATCCTGTTAACAAATTTGTGTGCTAAAGCTAATTCAATTTCTCCAATAGTCTTTTTTGCTGCTGGGGTCAATTGTCTCCTATCAGTAGAGGAGTTGATGCCTGAAAGCAAATCGAACAATGGTTGCATCTGATGATTAGTTATGCCTAAATATGATCGAATCCAACCTATTAAACCAACCAATTTCTGCGCGTCAGTAGCAGTTTTAACATCAATATCTAACTTCACAGGTTGAGGCATAACTTGAGTGTTGGTCACCAACATACCTAGATATTTCCAAGGCATATGTTCCTGCACTTTCTCTGGGGCAATGACCAGACCAAAAGCTTTCAAATTTGTCACAGCACATTGTTTAAGCGCTGATAACTGTTGTTTGTTATCAGATGCCAACAAGATATCATCCATGTAATGGTAACAGTAGCAATTTTTAAATTGCTCCCTCACTTTTGACAAGGCCTGTGCCACAAACCACTGACAAATAGTTGGCGAATTTTTCATGCCTTGGGGGAGTACCCGCCATTGATATCTTTTATTAGGTTCGGCATGATTTATAGAAGGCACCGTAAAAGCGAATTTTTCTTTGTCTTGCTCAGCCAATGGAATAGTGAAAAAACAATCTTTCAGATCAATGACAACTATTTGCCATTCCTGTGGGATCATTGTAGGTGTAGGAAGGCCTGGTTGTAAAGCTCCCATTGTGGCCATTACAGCATTTATCCGCCGTAAATCATGCAAAAGTCTCCACTTTCCTGATTTCTTTTTTATTACAAAAACAGGGGTATTCCAGGGGCTGAATGATTCTTCAATATGTCCCGCTTGCAACTGTTCAGTGACTAATTCCTGCAGGGCAGTAAGCTTTTCAGTAGTAAGGGGCCACTGGTCAACCCAGACAGGTTTATCTATCAACCATGTCAAGGCTACAACTGGACGTTCATTGCCCTGCATCACAGCGGCCCCTATTAAAAATCCGTAGTAATTTTCACACCCCATTGAGATAAACAATCTCGTCCCCACAAACTTTGAGGAGTATCAGCAACATAGGGTCTGATGTTAGCTTGTTGGCCATCAGGATGTTTCACATTGATTACAATGGCTGACAAACCACCTGTTGTAGCACCCCCCAACCCCAGAAGTCCAAAACTTGCATGAGTAAGAGGCCACGATTGAGGCCAACAAATTCGTGAGAGTATTGTAACATCTGCTCCAGTGTCAATCAAACCTTTGACTGATATGGTTTCTGGATGACGTCCACTGGCCGTGAGGATGCATGTCTTTTCTGGACGACTCTCCGTAACTTTCTCAGTCCAGAACACTTGCTGTACTCCTGTTGATCCAAAGCCTCCTGTGCCGCGACTTCTGTTGACTGTATTTGGAACAGAACTCACAAAAGGTACAAGTTGAGCAATGCAAGTTCCTTTCTGAATAGTGACAGGAGGGTCATCAATGGATACCATAGCCTGAATCTGTCCTAAATAATCTGCATCAATAAGTCCTAGATGTACATGGATACCTCTAAGTGTGGTACTTGATCTTCCCATCAGAAATGCACTCAATCCCCGTCCTATCGGACCATAGGCATCAAGGGGTACTTTACATATTTCTTTGGTTAGAATGGTGACTGTGTCGGCGGTGGGTATATCAATCCCTGCGGACCCACTTGTTGCCCCTGCGTATTGTTCGCAAATGGGTAGCTTTGCAATGCTGGGAATGCTTGTGTTTGTTGTTGTGGTTGTTGGGGTATTTGTTTCCCCACGCGCCCCTTCGCGCTCTTCTTTGAGTTTCCCGGCAATAGCTGACCATTTGCGTGATATTTACTCCTGCATTGTTTAGCATAATGTCCAGATTTAGCACAGCGATTGCATACAACAGCACTATTTGGATTTACATTAGATGGTGTTTTCCGGGCAGTACACTCTGACTTTACATGCCCTTGTTGACCACAATTGTAACATTTTGCTGGAGGTCTTAGAACTGCAGCAAGAGCTGCCATTTTATGTTCAACTGAACCAACTTTTGAGCAAGCAGTAACCATTTCAGACAATGTGGGTTCCCCAGGCAAAGTGTCAATAATTTTTTTGCAGTCTGGGTTTGCATTTTCTTTAATCAATTGGATACACAATTTGTGTCGCAAAGTTTCATCCTCTACCTGTTTTTCAATAGCTGCAGCAAGCTTTTCTACAAATTGCAAAAATGGTTCTCTCGTGCCTTGTTGAATAGTGACATATCTCTGTTTTGGAGCTGCCATTTCCATCGTTTTGATTAAAGCATTCATGCCAATTTGCTGAGCTTGTGCCAAAATTGAAGGATCCCACCGTGCCTGTAAATCCGGGCTAGCAAAAGGCCCAGTGCCCAGTAAAGCATCAACACCAACAGCATGACGAGGGTCGTGCTGAGGCAACTGCATATTTGTTAAAGCTGTGCGCTCAGCCACTCGCCTCCAAGTATCTTGGAATACACCATATTGTACTGGCTGGAATAAGATGGTTGCAAGATGCATGATGTCATAAGGTGCAAGCAGATCTGCATTGATTACACGTACTAATTGCATTACCTCTGAGGAATTGATACCGTACTGAGCCACTTTTGACTGGAGATCTTGCACAACTCTCCAGGCAAAGACATGATGACTATCATCCTGTCCTGCTCCAGGAGCTGCTTTAAAAACTGGAAAAGCCATAGGGTTATTACAAGCAACATTTGCATTGACACTGTTCTCCTGAGGTATTCTTGGAGCACCTAATTTTTCTATGACGTCCCAATTCTTTTCTTCAACTGCTTTCCTTCTAACAAATTCCCAAAACTCCTGAGGATGTCGAGGAAGCACAGTTACTTGACATGGGGGCAGAGTCCATGGGGCAGTAGGGCTAGAACTATTAGAAGATGAACTGACAAGCCCCAACTCAGGTGTTACTGCAGGCGTCTCATCAGCTGACTCACTGCTGCTGTCACTGTCAGGTAACGGAGGATACGACATTGCAGGTTGTTCAAGCAACTCAGAGGGAAGCGGGGGGGCAGATGGTTGGACTGGAGCAGAGGGAAGCGGGGGGGCAGATGGCTGGGTTTTTTTCTCTGTTAAAGACATTTCAGCTAGCTGGCGTAATGGTGTGGTATATACAGGCATCCTCGCGAGCTGCTGCGCAGGTGTGAGATAAGAAGGTTTAGGGGTCTGATAAAGAGCTACTATGGCAGGTTGCCCAGATGTTTTGGCAGCCTTCCCAGAAGACTTGGCAGCCTTCCCAGAAGACTTGGCAGCCTTCCCAGAAGCTTTGGCAGCTTTCCCAGAAGCTTTGGCAGCCTGCTTGGTAACTTGCATGGCACCTGGACTTTCACAGAGTTCCCCATCAGAGGCCCCCTCTATCTCATCCCCCCCATCAGTTTCTGTGATCAGCCCCGACTCTTCGTCCGCACCCCGCTCCGCTTGCTCTCCCTCTGTTTTCCATTCTTTCAATGCCTCAAAGAGCGACCCCCAAGTCACTGCTAGATCGACAACAGTCTTATCTCCCGCTCGGATAACTTCCCACAGTCTGTCCCCGACTCTTTTCCATTCTTTAACACTGAATGCTGTGTCAGGATCAGTTCCAAAATCCTGTGATTTAGCCCATAGCAATATACTACGAAGGGCATAGTCTGAAGTATTAACTCCCTTATTCCTTAACAAGCTTTTCCATGTAGCTAAAACATTTTCTTCCTCTTTAGACAAATTATGTCCCATTATTACTAGTTGGTGGCTCACCTACTTCCAGGTGTCTTGATAGGAGAAAATCAGGTCCGGACCTCCTTGTGGCTTCAACCTGCCACTCTCAGCTGCACCAACGCCGCCTCCCCCACTACGTCCCAGTGGGTCACGGTTGCCAATTGCTGGGACCCCCGTCTGAGCCCAAGGCCAAAGGTGTTATATCACGTCGGCGATCACCAGATGTCGCTGTCGAGGCGGTCACGACACAAAGCAGAGACCACAAGCAGTCTCAGTTGGCAACTCTTTATTTCTGAACATGGCTGATCTTTTATACACTGTTCAGTTGTTTATGGTTCTTCTACCTGTACTATTGGTCACTATACATCAATATGATTCTATTGGTGCAACGTAGGGTGACTTAACTAACTTTCTAAAAATACTTTGTCCAGCTGCAAAGGTGTTATCATTCTTCCATTCCTCTCTTCTCTCCGTCTCCTTGGTGATAGCCTTGGAGAGAGCTCCTTATCAGCTTTTTCTTGCTTCTTCTCGCTCCTTTCTTGCTTCTTTTCGCTCCTTTAGCTGACAGGCCCGCTGTCAGCCCCTTCCACACAGGCCCTGGATTGTGTTGGTGGGCTCCTCTGACCTCTGCTTTTTCTCCTAAAGTGAAGGAAAACCAGAAACAAACAGCTCAAATTGGAGGTCTGGAGAAGGCAAGGAAGTTGTTTCAAAAGGATGAACCAAGATTGTTGAACCTCTATTGGTTTGGCATTTACAGATCTAAAAGAGTCCAAACAGTAAAGCATTAAAAAGAAACTGTCATTAAAAGTTGGTAAAGGAGTGATACTGGATGGGAAGTTTTCATCAAGAATTCTTTTAATCTATGGTGCTTTTATATGATTTCCCCAGTTTGAAAGCTCAAGCATTGAGCTATGTCAAGAATGACATGGACAGTTGGATTAAGCGCACCCTCAGCAAGTTTGCCAACACCAGAGGCCTGGGATGGCATCCAGAGGGACCAGGACAAGCTTGGGAACTGGGGCCCGGGGAACCTCATCCGATTCAACAAGGCCAGGTGCAAAGTGCTGCATCTTTGGGTTTGTGACATGCCCTGGCACCAAGACAGTGGCTTGGGGATGAAGGTGGGGAGGACTTGGAGGTGCTCGTGTAGAAGAGGCTGGATATGACTTGAAAAACACACAGATATCCACTAAAAAACGAAATGGAAGCATATCTAAAAGCGGTCCCTCCCTTTAATACACTTTGTATTTGGATTGTGTGACTCCTTTTCTGCCTGGGTCTTGCACTCTCTGCTCTCTCGGCTTTGATCATGGCAAGCATTTTATAAAAATCCAAAGCATGGGATCTTTTCAACCTGTCTAATTCTTTTTTCTCACCTTTGGACTTGGCTGTCTGCACCCTGCACCCTGGCAGACACTGGGAATCCAGAATGTGTCTGAATTCTATTTTTTATTGTCTTTTAGGGGTGGAGGTTGAAAGGGAGCTGACACTTGGAGGCAGGTTCAAAGCTGAGCAGGATGTGGAAGGCAGGTCCAAGGAAGAAGGAGAGTGGCCACCAGCTGCTGGCTGGACATCACTGGGCTCTGGGTCAATCCTCTGCTTCTTGCTCATCACAGGATGGAGAAAGTCAGAAGCCAGAGGCCATTTCTGCAAAGATGATCCCAATTAGTTTTGCTCCCATTCTGAATAAGCAGCATTTCTAAACTGGCAATGGCTGGAAAAAACCACTTTTCTTACCTAAAAAGGTCTGTCATACAAGGAGCTGCTGCAGCTAAATATGTTCTCTATTTCATTCCTACTTTCTCACCTGGGTATTCAGCAAGTCCTTCTCCTGCTCTGTAGCCCACAGGCATTGGGAGAAAGACACTCTCTTCAGCACCTCTGTCAAAGGCTTCCCCAAAATGGGGAGCTCAGGTTGGTTTTATCTTGCTCCCTGTTTCTGCTTAGACACACCAGGAACACACTCAGCTCTTGCTGCCACACACCCACACCATTCCCTAAAGCAGCCCCAAGAAGCAGAAATTAATTGCCAGAGCCAGTCATCTCATTATCCGTCTATAACACTTGAAACCATCTTCCTGCTGAGGACTAGAAGCGACCAGAATAGCTCGGGCACTCCAGTTCCACTGCAAGGCATCCGTCACCCTTAAAGTACAAAGCGAGCACAGGTCCGAGCTCTCCGTGTCCGGAGCGAGGCCGGAGGAGCTCCCACATCCCGCAGCCCCTCCGCAGGCACAGCTCCGGGCACAGCCGGGGCCGCTCCGCCTGCGGGGGCCGCTGCCGGGGCTCTGTCGCGGCTCCTCCCGCGGGGCGGAGCTGACGCGGCCCCGGCGGCCCCGGCCCGGCCCCGATGCGCTCCGAGCGCGGCCCCGGAGCGGCCCGGCCGAGGCGGCGAGGGCCCGGGGGCATGGGGAGCTCCGGGAACGGGCGGACATCCCGGGAGAGGGAGGAGTGAGCGGGAGAGGGGAGAGATGCTGGCAGGAGGGCAGAACTCTGGGAGAGCGGAGGAATCCTGTAAGAGGGAGAAGACACCGGGGAGAAGGGAGAGAGGTCCTCAGAGAGGCGGAAGAGTCCGAGAGAGGAGTGGGAGCTCTCGGGAGAGAGGGGAGGACCCAGGGAGATGGGCCAGAGCTCGGGAGAGGAGAGACTGGGAGCGGGGAGAGCCCGGGGACAGAGAGAGAGCACGGGAGCCGGGAGATCCCCGGGAAGGGGTGAGCCAGGGAGAGGGGGGAGAGGCTGGGAGAGGGGAGAGACCAAGAGAAGGGAGATGCCAGGAACGGGAATAAAGCCCTGGGAGAAGGGCAAGAGTCCGGGACACAGCGTGGAGAGCCCGGGTGAGGGGGCATGCCGGTGCTGCCCGAGCCGATATAGCGAAACACAAAACAACGGAGTTGTTTTATGCGGTGCTTTATTGAGGGCCCTGGGGACCTGAGGACTCGTGTCCAAAGTCAGAGCCCCCGAGCAGACAGAATCACAGGGTTTGTATCTTTCAACAGAAAGATTACTTCATCCTTTGATCTTTTTGTTTCACTAGCTCTACGTGACATCCCTATGCTACTTTTGATTAACGGTTACCTTGAATCTTTAGCAGAACATTCTTTAGATAAACATTTTCTACCTCCCCAGCATGTTTTACTGATTTCTTGCAACACAAGCTACTAATTCACATACAGAATGCCAAAAGGCCTACTTAAGTTACGATCCTTAGCATAACTACTCCTAACACACAATATTCTCTCTAAAGCTTAAAATCGACTGCAACAACTCCCCCCTTTTGAGCACTCCTCAATCTTCAGACTTGCAGGGATGCTCAAGTTCTTGTTTCAGCTTCGTTCGGGTGTCTATTTTCTTTGTGCGGGGGTGGTGGTGTTGTTGGAGTTCGGGTCATGGCATTCACCAGCCGTCGGGTGCGCATCCGTTCCTGGCTGATCATCCCTATGACACACTTATACACTCCAAAAATGATCAGAATCAAAATCAGAAACATCAAAGCATATTGTATTCTTGATGATAACCAACCAGAGACCTGGAGCCCTAAAGAAACTGATAATGCTCCAATCCAATTATGTTCTGCTTCTTTTTCTAATTCTTTGGTCTTTTCTTCTATATTCTCTAATTGTGAAATGTCTTTTTCTACATCAATGGTCACATTTGGGATGTGGATGCAACAATGATCTATTTTCTTTTTCAGGTAACCACAAACTCCATGTTCTTTCAATAGTAACATATCAAGGGCCATCCTATTCTGTAGAGTCATCCTCGTGGTAGCTTGTAATTGTAAGTTTAAATCTTTAAACCCTTTTTTTGGTAGCTGCTGCAAGCCTTTCAGTTTGTCCCATCAGTCGCTAAATCATGTCCCTATTCCGGTAAGCTGCAATAGGTGCAAAGAAGGATTCTAGGGCCCATCCAAATTTAACCCCACTGTCTGGCTCATGCCACTTGTCCTTATCTTCTATGTTTCTTCTAGCCCTTTTGAATCTATTCTCTAATTTCGACTGTTTCCAAAACGGACATAATGTGGGTATCCCTAGTGTGATCTGAGTGACTGGCCCATCTATTGGCATATGAGTTGTCCATTGTCCATGTCCCATTACCCAAACTAGATTTCCTGGACTTCTAATGGTAGTGGTTTTACAGCTAACAAATCGCTGTTCTTCTCCTTTAACCTTTTCTGTAATGGTGTGATTATATCCCCGACACTCGCATCCCCATTTTAAGAAAACTCTTACTGGTACTAGCCCTATCTGCGCTTCGGGGGTATCACGAGTAAACACCTTAATACAATTCCATATCTCTTTCTGGTCTTTTTCCTGTCTCGAGGTGGTATGCAAGGCTATAACCCCGGCATGTATCTGATTCTTTGTTCTGTCCATTGAATGCACCAATTACCTTTTCCTAAGTAGCTATATGTTTCTAAGAAACTAGGTCCCCATATTGTTCCCCACTCGTCTTCTAATGATTTGTCCCGAGTAACATCTTGGCACACTATTTCATGATACTGTATAGCTTTTAAATTGCTTTTCTTCTTTAGCACATCGAGGGAACACCAACCTATCTCTTTAAACCTTCCAATTTCTGTAAATTGATAGTTTAACAGTTTCACACAATCTTCCCTCTTTCCTGGTGTGGACCATGATTCTCGAACTCGGATAGTTTTGTTTTCCCTTTTAACTTCACCTCGGTGTTCCTTAGTACAGGTTTGCACTACATTCTTTGTTGCCGGGGGCAAGGCTCCAATTGGAATTATTCCCCAAGGAATTGGTTTTCCTGCTGCCTGGGGTAAAGGTAAACATGCTGTGATTCTAGTTACATTTTTGTTACCTTATGTTACACAAGGCAACGGCGACCTGGTTCTATGGAGCAGCACGGCGGTTCATTCTCCAAAACCGTCCGGGCCAATGACACACATAGCATCAATGTGATGGATGGTCAAAGGCCTTTATTGTCTCTTAACATGGGATTATATAGGTTTGGGAATCTGCATTACATCACCTAGGGGTCCCATATTACCTTTTATGGTTAGTAAGGAGTGGAACTTTACTAGAGTTTAGTGGAAAGTTACTGGAATGGGGAGGGTCGCATTCTTTGGCTTATCTCTTATCTTAGGGGGTTGGGGGAATGGGATTCCTGAGCTTTCCGTCACATCGCGTGATCTTCCGTCCGCCTTGCCCTGACTGTTACACATTTTGCACCATTCCAAAATCTCGAATTAATCCTACTATCAAATTCTCTTGTCCTTCCCCGCTTAGGAAACTGAAAGTTCTATTTTTATTCCTGATGTCCCTAATTCTCCGATTAAACACTCTTCCCTTAGTCAAAGAAACGGCTGTCCTAGCATGTGCTTGCCTTTCATCTTCTATAATTCCATATGAAGAGTACATTCCACAGACCATTACACAGATATACTTCCTTTCTGATTCTGACTTCCCCAGTCGTGGTTGTGTGTTATTTAGCCATCCTATTCCTCTTTGATTGTCAAACCAGGTGTTGCTTTGTCCCCTCGGTTTATCCCACAACCCTGAACCATTCCATTTCCACCATGTGACTGAATAGATTGATCCACAGGGATCTTGAGCAACAAAAGAGCAATTAATTCATAACGGAGGCCCATTCCACATGTCAACTGTAACAGAGAAAGGAATAACCATTACTTCCGTACTATTCTCTTCCCAATTCCTAACTCTCAACTGTAAATATTGATAATCAAAGCTCTCTCGTATTTTGACTAAACACATGAACTTGCCAGAATCACTTATAGTCATATTTTTGAGGGTTACTGTAGTATTGCCAATTTGTGCATCCTTATCCCAGAACGTGATAGCACTGATGTTCTTGCTACTATTTCCCTTTTTCCAGTAGACTTTTACCTCCTCGGCTCCAGCTCTCTGGTCATCGGTAATGACACAGGTCAGATTCATGTTCATCCTTTCCATTGCTCCCACGACTGGCTCAGGGACTGTAACAACAACATATCCATTCACAGGCACACATCTTATTTTAATCAAAAACACAATTATTGTGAGGGTGATTTTGCCCGAATCACCATTCGGGTTGGGGATATTACATGAGGTTCCCATTTCACCAGAGCTTTCTTGACCCTTGTATAATGAATCCAGGTGTCGACTCCTGCAACCTTAACAGCTGTAAAGGTAGTCAGTATCACCTGATGCGGTCCATCCCAGGCTTCCCTCAGAGGGTCAGTTTGCCAATTCTTTATGTACACCTGGTCTCCTGGTTGGATATCATGCACAGGGTTTTCTAGGGGCAGCAGTCGATTCCACTGCAGTGCTCCCCGCAAAGCGCTAAGGACTCTGTGAAGGGATAAAACATAATTGAAAATCACCCGATCTCCAAACACATGTGGATCGCCCTTCAATGTGGTGGCATGGTACGGTTTACCATATAGAATCTCGAAAGGACTAACTCCTACTCTTTCCCTGGGTTTTATTCGGACTCTTAACAAGGCTATTGGTAAAGCTTGAAGCCAATGTAACTTAGCTTCCTGACATATTTTCTTCACTTAATTTTTCAGTGTCTGATTCATTCTTTCAAGCTGACCACTTGACTGGGGTCTCCAAGGAGTGTGGAGATTCCAGGTAATGTCGAGCATCCTAGCTACCTCCTGTACAATGTTAGCAATAAAATGAGGTCCTCGATCCGACGACAGCCCCAATGGTACCCCAAATCACGGAATAATCTCTTTCAACAAGGTCCTGACTACTTCCTTAGCTTGATTAGTACGGCAAGGAAAGGCTTCTGGCCACCCTGAGAAGGTACACACATACACTAACAGATATTTGTACCCTTGAGCCCTCGGTAATTCTGAGAAGTCTAGTTGCCAATAGTCTCCCGGTTCGACCCCAACCTGAAGTTTGCCTAACTGAATCTGCTTCCTGACTACAGGATTATTTTTCAAACACACTGGACACATTGCATTCACCCGTTTTGCCATTGTTAACATCTGGTTAGAAACCATTTCGTTTTTCAAAAATTTTACCAATACTTCTGCTCCCCAATGACACTTATTGTGTTCAGTAGTAAGTATGGCATTCATTATCTGCTTTGGAACTACCACTTGCCCTGTTGCTGTGACATACCATCCAGTTGCGTTCTTCTGAGCTTTTAACAAATTAGCTAGCTTCTCATCTTCTGACGAGTAGTGAGGTGGATTGTTAAAATAAGAGGCAATAGGTATTATCTTTGTGGGAACTAAAGCCATCTGAGTCCATACCAATCGCGTGGCCTCTCTAGCTGCCGAGTCTGCCATGCGATTCCCTTGGAAGATCTTCCCTTCCTCCTTCTGGTGTCCGCGTACGTGCATGACAGCTATCTCCTTTGGCTTATGGATGGCTTCTGGTAAAGCCAAAACTTCTGTGCGGTGTTTGATCATGGTCCCCTGGGCACTAAGTAATCCCCTCTCCTTCCAGAGGGCTCCATGTATGTGCACCACTCCAAAGGCATACTTTGAATCTGTCCAAATGTTCACTTTCTTCTCTGCACTGAGGACTAAGGCTCGGGTAAGGCCTATGATTTCCGCTTTCTGAGCCGAGGTTCCTGGAGGTAAGGCTCTGGCTTCTATAACCTGAGTTACAGAGACAACAGAATACCCGGCATACCTGGTTCCATTCTCTACAAAACTTGATCCATCAGTGAATAATTCCCAATCCGGGTTTTCCAGTGGTGTGTCCTTCAGATCCGCCCGGCTGGAGTACACCTGCTCAATTACTTCCACACAGTCATGTGTCAACTCTCCTTCAGTCACTTCGCTGCGGAGAAACTCGGCAGGATTGATATGATTAGTGGTTTTCAGTTCTACATCATCCTGTTCTCTCAGAATTGCCTGGTACTGCAGCATCTGGCTAGATGACAACCAATGACCTCCTTTTTGTTCTAGCACTGTCAGTACCATATGAGGAACAAACACTTCTATTTTTCTCCCCAAGGTTAGCTTTCGAGCTTCCTGTATCAGTATGACAGTGGCTGCTACAGCCCACAAGCAAGACGGCTACCCCTTACTGACAGTATCCAATTGCTTAGAAAAGTACCCCACTGGCCTTTTCCATGACCCCAGTCGTTGGGTGAGCACCCCTAATGCCAACTGCTGTCTTTGATTCACATAAAGTTGAAAGTCTTTATTTAAATCTGGTAAACCTAGGGCAGGAGCTTCTTTCAGAGCTTGCTTCAACCCTTTAAATGCCTGTTGCCTGGCTGCGGTCCATTCTAGATGAGGTTCCTTCAACGCTTCATACAGAGGTTTTGCAAGCAGTCCAAAATTTAGTATCCATAACCTACACCAGCCCACCATGCCTAAAAAGGATCTCAGTTCTTGATGATTCCTAGGGAGGGGTATAGACCAGATTGCCTCAATACGATTCGTCCCCAGCTTTCGCTGTCCCTGACTTAAATCACATCCTAGATATAACACCTTTTCCTGAATGAGCTGTGCTTTTTCCTTTGATACCCGGTATCCTGATTGTCCCAACATATTCAACAATGCAATTGTTAATGTCAGGCATATCCCTTTTTCTTCAGTGGCTAGTAGAATGTCATCCACATACTGCAAAAGTACATATATAAATGGGGATTCTCTCACCTGCGTCGTCTTCCACTCTTCCAGTTCTTTAGCCAACTGATTACCGAAAATCGTGGGACTAGTTTTGAATCCCTGGGGTAAACGGGTCTACGTCAGCTGCTTCTTTCGTCCTGTGTTGGGGTCCTCCCATTCGAAGGCAAAATACTTCATGCTTTCCATGCCAGGGGGATGCAGAAGAAGGCATCTTTCAAATCAATCACAGTAAACCATTTAAAACGTTCTGAGACAGATGTTAACAAAGTATAAGTATTGGCAACCACAGGGTGAATGTCTTTAACTATCTCATTGATTGTCCTGAGGTCTTGCACAAGCCTATATTTACCATCTGGTTTTCGTACTGGGAATATGGGAGTATTATATTCTGATTCACCTTCTTGTAATAACCCTAAGGCAATAAACTGAGCCATTGTGGGAGCCACCCCTCGTCTTGCCTCTGTTTTAATGGGGTATTGCTTTATCCTTACTGGTCGTGCCCCCTCTTTCAATTCTACCACAACAGGCTGTGCTGCTTTAGATTTCCCTGGGACCCTTGTCTCCCATACCCAAGGGACCACTGCCTGTTCAACTTCGGGTGGGATTGGCACCGGATCAGCTTCCTTCAATGTAAATATTTTCCCAATTTCTTCATGTGGAATTTCCAATTTAGCCCTTCCATCCTCAAAAATAATTTTTGCATTCGGTAGGGATAATAAATCTCTACCGAACAATGGTTTCGGACAATTAGGCATATATAGAAATTGATGATCCAGTTCCTTCCCACCAAATCTTAAACTAAGAGGTTTCAAAATGGGTCTTTCTTCTAATTGTCCGGTAGCTCCGACCACCTGTATGACAGTATCACTAATTGGCCCTAATCGCTTGTTAAGCACTGAATAGGTAGCTCCCGTATCAACCATAAACTCCTGCTCTTCGCCCTCAATCTCTATCCTGACCTTAAGATTCCGGTCTAGTCG